>NC_060129.1:60574424-60885029 GCF_021461395.2 Schistocerca americana
CCCATTCTTCACGGAGTGCTGCACTGAGGAGAGATATCGACGATGATTGGTCAGGCTTGGCACGAAGTAGCGTTCCAAAACATCCCAAAGGCGTTCTATAAGATTCAGGTTAGGACTGGCCGGTCCATTACAGGGATGTTATTTTCGTGTAACCACTCCGCCACAGGCCGTGCATTATGAACAGGTGTTGAAAGATGCAATCGCCATCCCCGAATTGCTCTTCGACAGTGGGAAGCAAGATGGTGCTTAAAACATCAACGTAGGCGTGTGCTGTGGTAATGCCATGCAAAACAACATGGGGAACAAGCTCCCTCTACGTAAAACACGACCGCATCATAACACCATCGCCTCCGAATTTTACTGTTGGGACTCTACACGCTGACAGATGACGTTCACTGGACATTCGCCGCACCCACACCGAGCCATCGGCTCGCCACACTGTGTACCATGTTTCGACACTCCACACAACATTTTTACACTGTTCACTCGTCCATTGTTTAGGTAGGAGGAGGTACTTGCGGAAGTACAGCTGTGAGGACGGGTCATGAGTAGTGCCTAGGTAGCTCAGCGGTAGTGCAGTGGAAGGCGAAGGTCCTGAGTTCGAGTCGTGGACTGGCACCCGTTTTTAATCTGCCTGCACGCACTCCGCTGCAGAGTGATAAATTAATTCTGAACTGAAAATTGTGAATAATGTACAGATAGGGGTAAAAAGTTTTGTGGTACAACACTCGTAAAAGAAGTACATTAGGCGCATAGCTTGACAAAGTTAGTGACAAGCATGCATACGTACTCATAACCAGTTGATTTTGAACTATATTGTAACTCTCTCTCTCTCTCTCTCCACGGGAACATGCCTCGGAAGGCCCAACGGTACCGACCCACCACCGTGTCATCCTCAGCCGACACTCGTCACTGGATGCAGATACGGAGGTGCATGAGGTCAGCACACCCCTCTCCCGGCTGTTATCGCCTTTCGTGGCCAGAGCCCTAACTTGTCAGTCATCTAGCGCCTCAACAGGCCTCAGAAGGGCCGGGGGCAACCAGCTTTCAAACAGCTCTCGGTAGTCCTGTATTGTCACCCATCCAAGTACTAGCCAAGCCCGACAGCGCTTAATTTCGATTATCAGAGAGAAACCGGAGTTACCACTGCGGTAAGACTGTTGGTGAAAAACAATCGCCGGCCGCGGTGACCGAGCGGTTCTAGCCGCTTCAGTCCGGGACCGCGCGACTGCTACGGTCGCAGGTTCGAATCCTGCCTCGCGCATGGGTGTGTGTGATGTCCTTAGGTTAGTTAGGTTTAAGTAGTTCTACGTTCTAGGGGACTGATGACCTCAGATGTTAAGTCCCATAGTGCTCCGAGCCATATGAAGCATTTTTGAAAAACAGTCAGGCTACACTTTATTTTTCGTTCTCTTGTTGAATGATTTTCGACTATACGAATACGACTGGCCTAGACTGAATGACGTACTAAGGCTTAACGGAGATCTTACTATTCCAGGTTGTCATTAATGCGGATGCGTCATTTTAGTTTTATTATGTTTTCATAATTGTATTGGAAGTCACCGAAATATCGAAGAAGCACCATTATAGCAGCAGTTTTCCAGTTTATATTACGCATCCCATTCTCCATTTGCTACAGGGTAGCCGCTTGGAACGCTAACATCGCTACAGCCTGCACAAGGTTGAATATTTTTGCACTACGGAGTTTCGCGCTCGACTGTCGTAGTGTGTGTTGAAAGATTAACACGCGAGTGGAATACGAGACAAAATCGCTAACATTGTAGCGGAGCACCCTCCCCCACGCACCGCTTGCACAGTGTCTAGAGGAACACAGTATCGGGAGATGCAGATGTAGCCGCCATAAATGGACGGAGTGTGTTGCAGGTGGTGCGAACGTGCAGGTAATTCGCCGCCGCGGACTAGGAGCGCTCCAGCTCGCGGTCCAGATGAGTGACGTCACGTGGCGTGTGGGCGCGGTCCGTGACGTCGCACGGGTCCGGCGCGTGACGGAGGCTGCGGCGTGCGCAGTGCGTGCGCAGTGCGTGCGCGCAGAACGCACCGGCCGCGCGGGTCGTGACATTTGCGTGACCTGCCGCGTGAGCTAGCGTGCCCTCACCTCCTCCCCCCCTTCCCCCCTTCCCCCCACCCGGGCCGTGGTACCTTTCCTCCCTCCCTCCCTCCCCCCTCCACGACTCTCCGATACGCCATCTGTCTGTGCGGCTCCATTTGACAGAGCAGGTGCTTGCGTTCATTAGCCTGTGACAGAGTCGTCTTCCTAATGAAAACCGCGTGCGCTGCGTATGGGAGGTATTTGAAATAATTATGAGCCCGGACCACACACGAGCGACATCTACATCTACGTGACTACACTGCAATTCACAATTAAGTGCCTGGCAGAGGGTTCTGTCCAACCACCTTAAAGGCATTTCTCTACCGCTCCACCCTAACAGCAAGCGGAAAAAACGAACACTTAAATCTTACAGTGCAAGCTCTGATTTCTCCCTACGTGCTCAAAAAATTGTCCACAAAATATTTCTAGTCTTACCTTTCACTTATTCTGCAACGTCTCCTTCGAAATACTATCCTCCACAACTGACAGACAAAACTGTTCGGTTTTATTAGGTTTTATTTTTATTTCATTATATACAGGCATCTAACTTCAGCATTCTTCTGTAGCACCACATTTCTCTTCTTGTCCAAACTATTTATCGTCCATGTTTCAGTTCCATACATGGCTACACTCCATACAAATACTTTCAGAAACGACTTCATCACACTTACTAATGAGAAGGTATTGAATAGAATTGGGGAGGAGTTTGTGGCACAACTTAACAAGAGGAGGAGGGACCGGTTGGGAGGGCATGTTTTGAGGCACCAAGTGATCACCAATTTAGTGTTGGAGGGCAGCGTGCGGGGGAGGGGGGGGGGGTAAAAATCGTAGAAGGAGACCAAGAGGTGAATACACTAAGCAGATTCAGAAGGATGTGGGTTGCAGTAAGTGCTGGGAGATGAAGAAGCTTGCACAGGATAGGGTAGCATGGAGAGCTGCATCAAACCAGTCTCAGGACTGAAGACCACAACAACAACAACAACAACATATACAGGCATTACATATTATAGGAGTAGTCTCAGCACAAAATAGTATAGGACTGTGTAATAAATAACAGAACAGCATTTTCGTATTTGCAAACTTAGCTCAAACAACATAAACAATAATACAAAATTTTGAAAAACACAGCCCTCAGTCGCGAACACAATTAATTTGTGACCTAGGTTTCGGTGTCACAAGGGACACCTTCTTCGAACAAAACTAAAACTAAATGTTACAGCATAACGTACCAAAAAATACGAAAGCTGCGGTCATAACTGACAGCGTCAGATAGTCAGAATTAAAAGGAAACGCAACAGAGGTGCGAGCCACTAGCGGCTGCCATGTGTCCTCTGCTACAGTCAACACAAAACTCGTGTTTCAAAATTTTGTATTATACAACAGTCGCTGATTGAGAGCCATGTTAAAAAAAAACTCTAAACACTAATACATGAAGAAACATGGCCGCTATCACAGCCACAAACGTTTTAGGCCGACAAGTATAACAACCACAACCTTCTACATTTTAAGTATGTGAAAACAGGGAAGTGGTCCTGAACAAGCTGAATTTGTTCCTCACTGAAACCCATTTCACTGTCAAAGTTTGATGGTGGTGGTGGAGGTAAGGTCAAATTATCTACACAGTCAGTTTCCAAAGAATCGGAAGCCGTTCCAACTTCTCGAAGAGCAGATGATGGAATTTTCAAGGACAGCAAGGTCTGAATTCTTAGCTTAGCAAATACCTGTCTCAAGGTACCAAAGATACCAAACACTGAAATCCTGCCATTGTCCGATGTTTTCCAAATCTCGCTTCTAGAGCATCTGTCTGAACCTTTCCTGGGAAAAGATATTTAAAATTCGGGTCCTCATTGCAATACTTGGTCATTTCTAGTTTCTGATTGTGCAAAATGTTATTGGATAATCCAAAGGTGCAATCAGGACAACATTCCCATATATCCAACCATGATAAAAATCTTTCTACGTATCTGATATTTTCGTCGCTTGTGCTGGAAAGTGGTTTCTGCAGAGCATTTATTCCAAGCGTTTAGACAGTCTGTGAACGAGGTTTCGCGTAAAATCAGGACTTATTTGTCGCCATTCTTCCAGTATTCGTTTCTTTAAAGCTTGTTTTCATGTCACTGGCGTTTGTCGTACTTTTCAATTCAATTCACTCCAAAGATTTTCTACTGGGTTCCAGTCTGAACTCTGAGGAGGTGTATCCAAAACCTTAAGACCATTATACAGATTTCTTCGGATCATTGTCTGGATACAATTTGAACGTCCTCGAAAGCCCGAAACTTGTGGCATTTTGAGGTAAGTTCTCTTTTAGGACGTTCAGATACTTATGTTTGTCCATTGTACCTTCAATGAATGCTACAATCCTACCAAATGGGTTCAAATGGCTCTGAGCACTATGGGATTAAACTTCTGAGGTCAGGCAGGATTCGAACCTGCGACCGGAGCGGTCGCGCGGTTCCAGTCTGTAGCGCCTAGAACCGCTCGGCTACTCCGGCCGGCCACTTCGCCTACCACAGATGACGACATGGAACCCCAAATCATGACACCTCCACCACCGTGTTTAACTGTGCGTTGCAGATGCTTCCATTGAAATTCCTCACGTGTTTTTCTCCAAGTCATAGGTCTTCCGTTTGAGGAGAATATCTGCAATTGACGTTCATCAACAAAAATTACTTCGTCCCACCAACTGACAGTTTTATTTACATGCTGCTTCGCGAAGTCGTTTCGTTCCTTCCTATTACACTAATTTTAAAATGGTTCAAATGGCTCTGAGCACTAATGGGACTTAACATCTGAGGTCATCAGTCCCCTAGAACTTAGAACTACTCAAACCTAACTAACCTAAGGACATCACACACATCCATGCCCGAGGCAGGATTCGAACCTGCGATCGTAGCGGTCTCGCGGTTAAAGAGTGAAGCACCTAGAACCGCTCGGCCACAACGGCCGGCTCCACTAATTTATCATAGGCTTCTTTCTGCTTAATCGACCATTATACCCCTCTCATCTGATAATTAGACGCGGATTTTAGGTAAAAACCTATTTTGTTCCTGAATCCCTATTTGCATAAAATTTTGTACTTATGCGTTTCATGACTATTTACACTTAATAGCGTTAATTCTATAGGACCTAAAAAAGCCTATTTCGACGTTAGTTCCCGTTTTTGCCTATTTCGGCTTTAATATCCTAAAAAGTGCCTAATTCATGATATACGATAGTGGCTTCAAGTTTTTCCACACTATACGACAGATGGAAAAAAATATTTTCTGCCCAGCGTGCAGCAAGGTGGCTAGTTGATAAGCGCTCATGCTTCGTATTTGCCTAACACTTCGGTCTTTTTTTTATATTTTTTTATCGCTATCCCTGTTAATACCAAATACTTTTTTTAGGTGTTTTATTATTCATATGTAAAAAATAGATCACGGATCTTCAGGTTAAAACCTATTTTTTTCCCTAAGCTCCAATTTGCATATAAGTTGGTACTTCTGCGTTTCAAGACTAACTAAACTGAATACCGTTAATTCTATAGGATCTAAAATTGCGTATTTCAACGTTGACGGCTGATTTTGCCTATTTCGGCATCAAAATCCTAAAAAGTACTTATTTCGTTAATGTGACATAGAGTTCTTGTGTTTTCAAAGATTAGAAAAAGGAAGTAAACTTGGGGCTTTACGTCTCGTCGAAGGCGTAGGTCGTTAGAGACTGTTTACAATTCCTTTGCTTGCCTTACTACCAACAACACTCGGCACGGTTGACCGGTCAAAGATTTGAGTTACACATTAGAATCGAACGTGGGAGTACTAAATGTTATATTTGAAAATATTTCGTTCGTAGGATTTTGGCCAGCTGTGTATTTTCGCAAAGAAACGGTTTCGTAGTCCTTAAGCCGAGCACGGATTAAAAAATTACAATGTTAATCGTAGACGCCCTCTATAGCTAAATTACTGCCCTTCGCGCATTTTCTCGCTGCTGTCTACAGGCAGTCCTATAAAACTACTCTGTTTCGTGAAAGGTATTATACGTGAATTTTCCGGTTCGAAAAATAATTTGGCAGTAGTGAGATGTTTTCATCTGAAGCACCGGTAGATTCCACTCGCTTGTTCAGAAGGGGCGGCCATCTGTCAGGTGCCATATGTCCAGCAACGAGCACGGTACTTCCCCTGCCGCTCCCACGCGCCGCAGAAAAAAAGAAAAAGTTTTCCCAGCGAGTTAAGTGTTACTGTCGTTCTAACTGCAAAATAAATTCTAGTTTCTGTGTGAGAATACTACGCCATGCCGAAAACAGCTAGTTCAAAGTCTACTCATATAAGGCAGTGTCTGCAAGATTTTCCGCATTACACAACAGATGGGAAAATTATTTTCTGCCAAGCATGCAACAAGGAGGTTAGTTGATGTTTTTCTTAGACTTCTTATTTTCCTGTCACTTAGGATTCTTTTTTCTCGCGTCCGCAGCTCGTGGTCGTGCGGTAGCGTTCTCGCTTCCCATGCCCGGGTTCGATTCCCAGCGGGGTCAGGGATTTTCTCTGCCTCGTGATGACTGGGTGTTGTGTGATGTCCTTAGGTTAGTTAGGTTTCATTAGATCTAAGTTCTAGGGGACTGAGGACCATAGATGTTAAGTCCCATAGTGCTCAGATCCATTTTGGACCTTTTTTATCGCTATCCTTTAGTAACACGAAATACTCTTTATAAGCGATTCTAAACTGCATTTCCCTTTTCTCTCGTATTAGGTTTCGAGTGTTAAGAAATCTCACTTAACTCAGCATGCAGATGTGATCGCACATAAAGCTAATGTTGAACGAAAGTCAAAATTGAAGCAAACTCTTTTAACCAATAAATCTGGTGAATCCTCCGAAAAAAAAGTTCTGCAGTGATTTGTGTCAAGCACTTGTAGCAGCAAACATCCCCTTTCGGAAACTAGAAAACCCTATTTTCAGAGGTTTTCTTGAGAAGTACTGCCATCAGTCTGTTCCTGTAGAGTCAACTTTACGCAAGAATTATATGGATTCAGCTTACAATGCTGCATTGCACAGAATCCTAGATGTTGGAGAATCTTGTATATGGATTTCTGTGGATGAAACTACTGACAGTCTTGGCCGTTACATTGCAAACCTGATTATTGGCACGTTAGATCCAGATGCTCCATCCAGGGCTCATTTGATTTACTCAAAACAGCCTGCAAAAACTAACCAACAAACAATAGCACAGTTTGCGAACAATGGGCTTAAGATGCTATACCCAAACAGAGTGGATGAGAATAAGGTGCTTCTGGCCGTCACTGATGCTGCTGCAAATATGATAGCAGCGTTTCAACTATTAAAATTATTCTGCCCATTGATGCTGCACGTAACTTGTGTAGTGCATGGGATCAACCGCATAGCAGAGCAAGTAAGACTACAATTTCCTAAAGTAAATAAAGTATTATCTATGGTGAAGAAAATTTTTGTTAAGGCACCATCAAGAATACGAGCATTCAAAGAACAGCTTCCAGATGTTCCATTGCCGCCAGAGCCTGTTGTCACCCGCTGGGGCACGTGGCTGATAGCAGCAGAATACTATAGTACGCATCTCTCAGCTGTCCAGAAGGTGGTTGAAAATATACCGGAGAATACTGCATCCGTAACGGCAGCAATGGAGTTACTCAAAGATTATTCTTTATCTTACATTAGGGCCCACTACACATTTATGGCAAGAATAATTTCACAATTAGAAGGCTCAGAGAGACTTATCTAGGACAATATTTCTTTGCTTGAAGAAGTCAAAATGAAAATTAATGAAGCGCCAGGTGAAGTAGGGGAAAAAGTACGGGCAAAAATGCAAACGGTTTTGCAGAAGAACACTGGCCTGAAGGAGTTGTGTGCAGCTGCCGACATACTTAGTGGAAAATCCAGCACTCCTGACTGCAGCATTCCTGTCCAACATGTGCCGAACATGAAGTACGCCCCTGTCACATCTGTTGATGTAGAACGTTCTTTTTCAGCGTATAAATTGATTCTGACTGACAAGCGCAACAGTTTTTCACTAGAAAACCTAGAAAAGATTTTGCTTATTTATTGTGAAGCCAACTATGGTCAGAATATGTGAAACTACGAATGTATTAATTAAACCATTGCCACATCTTTTTTACAGAGATCATTATCTTGCAGGAACTCAAAAATATTTCGAGTTATGTTCAACATTAATGTTGCAGATTGCAGTCCTCTGTAACTGTGTAAATATTCATTCTCCTTGTTCTAATGACTACTAAGATGATCATACTGTCAACACTGTGTATTTTAATTTATTTTTATTTTCTCTGCATCATTTTTATTAGAGCCTATTTTAGGTTTTATATAGCCTAAATGAACTACTGAAGGAGCCTATTTTAGGTGCCTAAAACACACTTTTTACGACCTAAAAAACCGTGGTCTACTGATAATTCGTCGTAATGTTTCAGGGCGCACGTCCTTCCCATATTCCTGATGCACTGTGGCAGAAATTTTCGTTGCCCACAACCTTGGGTTTGTATTAATTTTTCTTATTACTCCGCTCTCTTCTACTCGGCTTCATTGGTCGCCCAGTTTTTGCTTTATTTTTAATTCTATCTTCTCTTTCGAATCTTCGTATAATGCCACCTAAAGTACTCTTACTCATGCGGCAATCTGTCTTTCGGAACGTCCTTTAGCGTTATGGAGAATAACAAGTTGTCTCTTTTCAAATGACATATTGTTCCCTTCCCGCCCCATCGTACTGTGCACATGTCAAAGCGGTAGGCGGATCAAAACAAAATGTCCAGACACTCTGTGACCAAAATGGTACTGAAACAGAGGACGACAGACAAAAGGCCGAAATATAAAATGTCTTTTTCCAAAGCTGTTTCACAGAGGAAGACTGCACTGCAACTCCTTCTCTAGATTGTCGCACAAATGACAAAATGGTAGATATCGAAATAGACGACGGAGGGGTAGAGAAAAAATTAAAATCGCTCAAAAGAGGAAAGGCCGCTGGACCTGATGGGATACCAGTTCGATTCTACACAGAGTACGCGAAGGAACTTGCTCCCCTTCTTGCAGCGGTGTACCGTAGGTCTATAGAAGAGCGTAGCGTTCCAGAAGATTGGAAAAGGGCATAGGTCATCCCCGTTTTAAAAAAGGGACGTCGAACAGATGTGCAGAATTATAGACCTATATTTCTAACGTCGATCAGTTGTAGAATTTTCGAACACGTATTTTGTTCGAGTATAATGACTTCTCTGGAGACGAAATGTACTCTGTAGGAATCAGAGTGGGATTCGAAAAAGACGATCGTGTGAAACTCAGCTCGCGCTATTCGTCCACGAGACTCAGAGGGCCATAGACACGGGTTCACAGGTAGATGCCGTGTTTCTTGACTTCCGCAAGGCGTTCGATACAGTTCCCCACAGTCGTTTAATGAACAAAGTAAGAGCATATGGACTATCAGACAAATGGTGTGATTGGATTGAGGAGTTCCTAGATAACAGGACGCAGCATGTCATTCTCAATGGAGAGAAGTCTTCAGAAGTAAGAGTGATTTCAGGTGTGCCGCAGGGGAGTGTCGTAGGACCGTTGCTATTCACAGTACACATAAATGACCGAGTGGATGACATCGGAAGTTCACTGAGGCTTTTTGCGGATGATGCTGTGGTATATCGAGAGGTTGTAACAATGGAAAATTGTACTGAAATGCAGGAGGGTCTGCAGCGAATTAACGCATGGTGCAGGGAATGGCAACTGAATCTCAATGTAGAAAAGTGTAATGTGCTGCGAATACATAGAAAGAAAGGTCCCTTATCATTTAGCTAAAATATAGCAGGTCAGCAACTGGAAGCAGTTAATTCCATAAATTATCTGGGAGTACGCATTAGGAGTGATTTAAAATGGAATGATCATATAAAGTTGATCGTCAGTAAAGCAGATGCCAGACTGAGATTCATTGGAAGAATCCTAAGGAAATGTAATTCGAAAACAAAGGAAGTAGGTTACAATACACTTGTTCGCCCACTGCTCGAATACTGCTCACTGGTGTGGGATCCGTACCAGATAGGGTTGATAGACGAGATAGAGAAGATCCAACGGAGAGCAGCGCGCTTCGTTACAGGATCATTTAGTAATCGCGAAAGCGTTACGGAGATGATAGATAAACTCCAGTGGAGGACTCTGCAAGAGAGGCGCTCAGTAGCTCAGTACGGGCTTTTGTTGAAGTTTCTAGAACATACCTTCACCGAGGAGTCGAGCAGTACATTGCTCCCTCCTACGTATATCTCTCGAAGAGACCGTGAGGATAAAATCAGAGAGATTAGAGCCCACACAGAGGCATACCGACAATCGTTCCTTCCACGAACAATACGAGACTGGAATAGAAGGGAGAACCGATAGAGGTACTCAGAGTACCCTCCGCCACACACCGTCAGGTGGCTTGCAGAGTATGGATGTAGATGTAGATGTAGAAGGAAACGCAGCACAGAATGAGCCTGCTCGGTCTACAGCCGATTCAAAAAGTACTTGAAGTGAAGTGAAGTGAAGCGCAGCTGGACAGCAAGAAACTCTTTAGCGTGCAATCCCCGCAACGATAATAGTTGTGAATTTTTGAGTTGGGATTCTAAAAAAAAGACAATTGATTTATTAAAGAAAAAAGGGTACTCTTAATCTGTATCTTGTGGAAAGAGAGCATGTTGCTAGGCCATCGCTCAGAATGTATTGTTACATTTAATGAAAATTGATATTTTAGTAATAAAAGTGTGTAAGAGTTGCCAAACATTTATGCATAGAAATTTTCTGGAATTGAAGAATAGAAGTATCTTGTTTTTGGAAAAGGAGGTGAACATCGCCGTTTATCAATCGACATAATTGTAAGTGTACAAAGTTCACTAAAGTACAGGAAAAGAAATGCATTCTATGTAGTTTTCATTCAATACGTAACTACCTCTTATAATTTCTTAATTACAGTAATTGGATTACGACCTTGTACTATAGTATGGTGCTGAACTCCACTGACCAGTTTTGATGCAGCAGGACCTGTAGTTTGAAGGAAGTTTGTGTGCCAAGGAATCTGCTTTTCTCACGAAAATCACAACCGCCTGTTGTGGTGCCTTACAATGCAAATATACATCGCACGTAATTAATTGTATTATACAGCTTGTGGTGTATTGTCAGACAATGGACCGGCAATTGCTTCTCGTGGGCCTCAAATGTTCGAAGAGAGCTTCACATTTCAAGTACAATGAAGGTGGTCGAATACTTTTGTGTTGAACTGGATATTCCGCGACCAACGCTCTTTCCACTTGTGGAAGCAATCTTGGTACGCCTATTGTTGAATCGCCCAAGGCGCCGTCTGCGAATTTTCTTTTGTCTCGTCTATCGTTGCAAATCTTCGTCCTTTCAACGGGGTTTTCAAGTTAGGAAGTAAAACGAAGACCGGAGGGCTCAGGTCTGGAGAGCACAGAGAATGAGGCAGAACAGCGACTTCGTATTTTGTGCAACACTCACGCACCAACAGTGACGAATGTGCGGGTGCGTTGTCGTGCTACAAGAGCCACGAATTGTCCCGCCACATTTCAGGTCGTTTTCTTCTCACATTTTCTCGCAAGCGACGCAACATGTCCCGATACTGCCGTCGATTAACAGTTTGTCACTGTGGCGGGAATTTATGATGAACTAACCCTTCAAAGTCAATGAAAATTATCACCATGCCTTTGATATTTGAGTTGATCTGATGAGCTATTTTTAACTTGGAGAACACTTCCCGACCCATTGTAAAGACTGAAACCTTGGTCTCAACATCATAACCGTAGACCCACGTCTCGTCACCAGTTATGATTGCCTTGAGAAACATCTCGTTCTCATTTGCGCGATCCAGAAGCTCTTCACAGATTGCGAGGCAAAGCTCTTTCTGGTCTTGACTCACGAGCCGTGGAATTAACTTGGCGTCAACACAATGCATTCCTAGATGCTGTGTCAGGATTTCGTGACACGATCCCACTGAAATGTTTCGTTCTACTGCAGTCTCTCGGACAGCCAGTCTTCGACCGGCACGAACAGTTTCGTTCACGTTCCTGAACGAGGGTCATCTTTAACCTGAGTGTGGCCATTTTTAAACCGTGTTAACCATTCGTCACACCGAGTACTGCTTAATCGCTCATCACCGTAGGCTTCCTGCAGCATTTGCCGTGTCTCTGTAAAGGGTTTCCAGAGTTCGCTCAAAATTTAAAGGAGACCTGTTGCTCCTCGAACTCTGCCATCTCGAAATTCGCGAACTGTACAAGACAGCTTTATACTCAGCACAGCGCTGAACATTAACTAACAGACTTACAACAATGAAACTTCCGGCAGTCAGAAATAAAACACAGGTGTGTGGGATGCCAATCGCTTTCGCTCCAGCACACCACTGGCGCGAAATTACGAATGTTCCCGAATTTTTTGAACAGGCCTCGTAAATGGACGCAAACAAAATACTTTCGCATTCGGAGGACGTTGCTGACTAAAATTTCGTGAAAAGATCCTGCCACAACGAAAAACGCCTTTGTTCTAAGGATAGCCACCCCAATTCACTTATCACGTCCGTGACAATCTCACACCTTCTAGATATTAAAAAACGACATATCCTTCCTTGAACTTTAAAGATCTCCTCCGTCAATCATATGTGGTAATGACCCCCCAGCTCCCCACCGTGCATCAATACTTCGTAACTATGGTGTTATAAAATGACTTTTATCTTAATAATATGAATATTTATATATGAGTTTGGAGAGAGAGAGATTGATTTTTGATTGACATTTTTACTTTAAGTCGTAACTGTTACCTGAATTTTGGTTGGTGCTTCCTTGCATGATCAGTTTCTGCATCAGTTGGTGATGTATTGTAATTTGGAAGAAGTTATTGTTCTTTGAAGTTAAAAATACGACTCTCTTAATTACTTGGCCGTATTGCGGATAGCTTTGAGCCCAAGTTTTCGTAGCTTTTCCTACCTAAGGGACCACTGTTGTAAGTAAATAAGACCAAACAGCAACCTGATTTTCGTGAGAAAAGGAGATTCCTTGGCACACAAACTTCCTTCAAACTACAGGTCCTGCTGCATCAAAACTGGTCAGTGGAGTTCAGCACCATACTATTGTACAAGGTCGTAATCCAATTACTGTAATTAAGAAATTATAAGAGGTAGTTACGTATTGAATGAAAACTACATAGAATGCATTTCTTTTCCTGTACTTTAGTGAACTTTGTACACTTACAATTATGTTGATTGATAAACGGCGATGAAGTTCACCTCCTTTTCCAAAAACAAGATACTTCTATTCTTCAATTCCAGAAAATTTCTGTGCATAAATGTTTGGCAACTCTTACACACTTTTATCACTAAAATATCAATTTTCATTAAATGTAACAATACATTCTGAGCGATGGCCTAGCAACATGCTCTCTTTCCACAAGATACAGATTAAGAGTACCCTTTTTCTTTAATAAATCAATTGTCTTTTTTTTTAGAATCCAAACTCAAAGATTCACAACTACTATCGTTGCGGGGATTGCACGCTACAGAGTTTCTTGCTGTCCAGCTGCGCTTCACTTCACTTCACTTCAAGTACTTTTTGAATCACATTTACATCTACGGTATTTACATACATTACTGAGCTTCTCAGAGTAAAATCAGGCACAAATTAGTTTTAAAAAAATCAGTGAGGCACACATAACACTACACGATGTGGACATCAAATAAAGGTAATTTTTGAGAATGTTTCTCTTAGGGACCAGTGGTTTCTTTTTATTTAAAATTGACATGAACAGTTACAACTGAAAGAAAAAAGAAGTTTCTTGCTGCTGTCACCGTTCATGTGCATTTTGAACAAAATAAAGGGACTCGTGCTGTCACGTAAAAAGTACGCGTTAGCAAAATGGACGACCAATAAGCCGGCCGCTGTGGCCGAGTGGTTCTAGCCGCTTCAGTCTGGAACCGCACGACTGCTACGATCGCAGTTTCGAATCCTGCCTCGGGCATGGATGTGTGTGATGTTCTTAGGTTAGTTAGGTTTAAGTAGTTCTAAGTTCCAGGGGACTGATGACCGACGGCCGGAGTGGCGGTGCGGTTCTAGGCGCTACAGTCTGGAACTGAGTGACCTCTACGGTCGCAGGTTCGAATCCTGCCTCGGGCATGGATGTGTGTGATGTCCTTAGTTAGGTTTAAGTAGTTCTAAGTTCTAGGGGACTGATGACCTCAGAAGTTAAAAGTCGCATAGTGCTCAGAGCCATTTGAACCCATTTGACTGATGACCTCAGATGTTAAGTCCAATAGTGCTCAGAGCCATTTGAACCATTTGACGACCAATAGCTGCGAGGTGTGAAGCGTTCTGATTCGAATGCGGCTGCCACATTCTCACTCTCTTTACAACCCAACATAACTCATACGGACTCAAATAAAACATCACGTCGCCAGAAGTAATAAAAACGAAACTTTCAAGACAGTTATCAGCAACTGTGTGTTGCTGAAATTCATCTAAAGAACTCTGCGTTAATCACACAAAATTGCGCCTTCCAGACCAATTTACAAATCGTGATGCAGTTATATGGCATTATGATGGCACTTGACTGGATTTTCAGGCGCTGCAAACGCTCCACCGAATTTATCTGGCAGACGAGTTGGCCCGGTTTATCCATGATTCCTTCAACTGCTACGTCCGCCCCCGGCAGCTGAATGGTCAGCGTGGCGGATTGTCAATCCTCTGGACCCGGGTTCGATTCCCGGCTGGGTCGGGGAATTTTCGCCGCCGACGGACTGGGTCCTCGTCATCATCCTTTCATCCTCATCGACTACAGGTAGCCGAAGTGGCGTCAAATTGAAAGGCCGGCACGCGGCGAATGATCTGTCCGACGGGGGGCCCTAGCCATACGAATGAATAAATAAATACAGCTGCCACAACACCGCCGCAACGAGGTGGTCTTTTGTTGGGAATCTGGACACATTTTGGTATAGGGAAATGATGTAGATGGCAAGTATGTTGGCTCGGTGTTACATATCGATGCGCCATTCCCTCGCACGCCGTCATCTCCCTATCTGGTGAGGGTGATCAGCCAACAGTATTCCTCCAATACCAGAGAACTATGAGCGGATCGCTAATCTGATACAAAACTCTCCACTGAAAAGTTCCAGGAGGATTACACTCCGTGCTAGTCGAGAGAGTGTGAATCATTACTGCAAGAATAACAGAAGACAAGCAAGTACTGATGTTCCGAAACAGTTGGTGCGAAAACTAAGTGAAGAGCGAAGGAGCAGGTGGATGGAAAATGGTTCAAATGGCTCTGAGCACTATGGGACTCAACTGCTGAGGTCATTAGTCCCCTAGAACTTAGAATTAGTTAAACCTAACTAACCTAAGGACATCACACACATCCATGCCCGAGGCAGGATTCGAACCTGCGACCGTAGCGGTCTTGCGGTTCCAGACTGCAGCGCCTTTAACCGCACGGCCACTTCGGCCGGCGATGGATGGAAACGATGAAGACTGCGGACTTCGCTCTCTCTAGCCGCAAGAGCAATAGTCAGATACAAAGATCGGCAGGAGAACCTTACACGCACCTTCCACAAGAGTGATATCCATTCGGACAGCATTATTTTACCTTACTTATTTAGAAAAATCACAGTTCGTAATAACTGACGCAAAGAAATCGAGTGAAACATAAGTAATAACTGTCCTTCCCCGAGGAAGGGTTATAGACCCTCTGTTGTTTCTCATGCACATAAACGATTTATGAGAAAATCTGAGCAGCTCTCTTAACATTTTCTGCAGATGATGCTGTCATTTACCGTCATGTAATGTCACGAGGTGATCAAAAACAACTGCAAAATGATTCAGGCAAGATATCCGTGTGGTGCAAAGAAGTGGCACTTGACTCTAAATAATGAAAACTGTGAAGTCATTCACGTCAGCACTAAAAAGAACACGCTAAATTTCGGTCAATCGATACATCACACAAATCAAAGGGCTGTAAACGCAACTGAACATTTACTCACGCAAATCTAAGGGCTGTAAACTCAACTAAACATTTACTCGCACAAACCTAAGGGCTGTAAACTCAACTAAACATTTACTCGCACAAATCTAAGGGCTGTAAACTCAACTAAACATTTACTCGCACAAACCTAAGGGCTGTAAACTCAACTAAACATTTACTCACACAAATCTAAGGGCTGTAAACTCAACTAACCATTTACTCACACAAATGTAAGGGCTGTAAACTCAACTAACCATTTACTCACACAAATGTAAGGGCTGTAAACTCAACTAAACATTTACTCGCACAAACCTAAGGGCTGTAAACTCAACTAAACATTTACTCGCACAAACCTAAGGGCTGTAAACTCAACTAAACATTTGCTCGCACAAACCTAAGGGCTGTAAACTCAACTAAACATTTGCTCGCACAAACCTAAGGGCTGTAAACTCAACTAACCATTTACTCACACAAATCTAAGGGCTGTAAACTCAACTAAACATTTACTCGCACAAACCTAAGGGCTGTAAACTCAACTAAACATTTACTCGCACAAATCTAAGGGCTGTAAACTCAACTAAATATTTACTCACACAAATCTAAGGGCTGTAAACTCAACTAAATACGCACATCAAAAAACGTTTTTCATCTCCTCGGTTCCGAGAGCACCGGAACCTGTACAGAAAATTGGACTAGAGGTCAACATAAACATCATTTTCGCCCTTTTTATTGTTCATGAAAACCATATATTCCATGTTGTATTACCATACAGAAAGACCTTCAGAGATGGTGGTCCAAATTGCTGCACACAACGATACCTCTAATGCCCAGTAGCACGTCCTCTTGTATTGATGCATGCCTGTATTCGTCGTGGCATACTATCCACAAGTTCATCAAGACACTGTTGGTCCAGATTATCCCACTCATCAACGGAGCTCAGTGTGGTTGGTGGGTCACGTCGTCCATAAACAGCCCTTTTCACTCTATCCCAGGCATGGATAGGGCTCATATCTGGAGAACATGCTGGCCACTCTAGTCGAGCGATGTCGTTATCCTTACAGATGTCATTCACATGATGTGCACGATGGGGGCGCGAACTGTCGTCCATAAAGAAGAATGCCTCGCCAATATTCTGGCGATGTGGTTACACTATCGGTCGGAGGATGGAATTCACATATAGTACAGTCGTTACACCGCCTTCCATGATCACCAGCGGCATACGTCGGCACCACATAATGCCCCCCCCCCCCAAAAAAAAAAAAAACAGCAGGGAACCTCCACCTTGCTGCAGTCGCTGGAAACTGTGTGTAAGGTGTTCAGCCTGACCGGTTTGCCTCCAAACACCTCCCCGACGGTTGTCTGGTTGGAGGCATATGCGACAAACATCGGTGGAGAGAACGTGATGCCAATCCTGAGAGGTCCATTCGGCATGTTCTTGGGTCCATCTGTACCGCGCTGCACGGTGTCGTGGTTGCAAAGATGGACCTCATCATGAGCGTCGGGAGTGAAGTTGCGCATCATGCAGCCTACTGCGCACAGTTTGAGTCGTAACACGACGTCCTGTGGCTGCACGAAGAGCATTATTCAACATGGTGGCGTTGCTGTCAGGGTTCCTCCGAGCCATAATCCGTAGGCAGTGGTCATCCACTACAGTAGTAGCCCTTGGGCGGCCTGAGCGAGGCATGTCAGCGACAGTTCCTGTCTCTCTGTGTCTCCTCCGCGTCCGAACAACATCCCTTTGGTTCACTCCGAGACGCCTGGACACTTCCCTTGTTGAGAGCGCTTCCTGGCACAAAGAAGCAATGCTTACGCGATCGAACCGCGGTATCGACCATCTACAGACAACACGAGCCGCGTACCTCCTTCCTGGCGGAATGACTGAAACTGATTGGCTGTCGGATCTGCTCCATCTAATAGGCGCTGCTCACGGTTGTGTACATCCTTTGGAGGGTTCAGTGACATCTCTGAACACTCAGAGGGACTGTGTCTGTGATACAATATTCACAGTCAAAGTCTATCTTCAGCAGTTCTGGGAACCTGGGTGATGCAAAACTTTTTTTGATGTGTGTACTTAGAGACTAAAATTACGAATATCTCAAATTGGAACGACCAGATTTATAACGTGGGGTGCGAGCAAACCAAGGACTGTAATTGTTAACTGGCAGGTCACTTAGAAGATATAACAGGTCTATTAACGAGACTACTTACACTACGTTTGTCCGCCCTCTTCTGGAGTATTCCTCTGCAGTGGGGTCCACATCAGATAAGAGTTACGGAGGACACCGAAAAAGTTCTATGAAGGGCAGCTCGTTGTGTGTTATCGCGAAACAGGGGATATAGTGTCACGGACTTGATACGTGAATTGGAGTGGCTATGATTAAAGCATTGGCGTTTTTCGCTGTGGCAGGACCTTCTCTAGAAATTTCAACCACCAGTTCCTCCTAATAGTGTGAAAGTATTTTGTGATGAATGATATTAATAATAAAATAAAAATAAAGATATCAGAGCTAGCACGAAAGATTTTAACATTCGTTTTCTCAATGCGTTTTTAGTGAGTGGAAGGGTACGGAAGTAGCTTAAAGGTGCTTCGGTGAACTCTCTGTCAGGCACTTAGATGAGATTTTTTGGAATTCAGTGATCAATTAATTGTTATATTTAGATTAAAGTTCAGTCTTGATCACGTTATGTCTGTTTTAATGAGTAACCGGTTTCGGTTTTTTCTATAAAACCATCATCAGACCCATTGGCTCCCTTGGGTTGGTAGGTGGAGCTCTCCTTGCTGCTGTGCAGTCAACTGAGTGCACAGCAGCAAGGAGAGCTCCACCTACCAACCCAAGGGAGCCAATGGGTCTGATGATGGTTTTATAGAAAAAACCGAAACCGGTTACTCATTAAAACAGACATAACGTGATCAAGACTGAACTTTAATCTAAATACTTAGATGAGAGTAACCATGCAGATGTAGATATATTTCCAGAATGATATTTTCACTCTGCAGCATGTGTCCGATTATATGAAACTCATCAGGGTAAATAAATACATCTACTAATCTTCCTGGCAGATTAAAACTGTGTGCCGGACCGAGACACGAACTCGGGACCTTTGGAGACGAGGTACTGGCAGAACTGAGGGTGTGGGGGCGGGTCGTAGTCGTGCTTGGGTATCTCAGATGGTGGAGCACTTGACCGGAGGTACTGGCAGAACTGAGGCTGCGGGGGCGGGTCTTGAGTCGTGTTTGGGTATCTCAGATGGTGGAGCACTTGACCGGAGGTACTGGCCGAACTGAGGCTGTGGGGGCGGGTCGTGAGTCGTGCTTGGGTATCTCAGATGGTGGAGCACTTGACCGGAGGTACTGGCAGAACTGAGGGTGTGGGGGCGGGTCGTGAGTCGTGCTTGGGTATCTCAGATGGTGGAGCACTTGACCGGAGGTACTGGCAGAACTGAGGCTGTGGGGGCGGGTCGTGAGTCGTGTTTGGGTAACTCAGATGGTGGAGCACTTGACCAGAGGTACTGGCAGAACTGAGGCTGTGGGGGCGGGTCGTGAGTCGTGCTTGGGTATCTCAGATGGTGGAGCACTTGACCGGAGGTACTGGCAGAACTGAGGCTGCGGGGGCGGGTCGTGAGTTGTGCTTGGGTATCTCAGATGGTGGAGCACTTGACCGGAGGTACTGGCCGAACTGAGGCTGTGGCGGCGGGTCGTGAGACGTGCTTGGGTATCTCAGATGGTGGAGCACTTGACCGGAGGTACTGGCCGAACTGAGGCTGTGGGGGCGGGTCGTGAGTCGTGTTTGGGTAACTCAGATGGTGGAGCACTTGACCAGAGGTACTGGCAGAACTGAGGCTGTGGGGGCGGGTCGTGAGTCGTGCTTGGGTATCTCAGATGGTGGAGCACTTGACCGGAGGTACTGGCCGAACTGAGGCTGTGGGGGCGGGTCGTGAGTCGTGCTTGGGTATCTCAGATAGTGGAGCACTTGACCGGAGGTACTGGCCGAACTGAGGCTGTGGGGGCAGGTCGTGAGTCGTGCTTGGGTATCTCAGATGGTGGAGCACTTGACCGGAGGTACTGGCAGAACTGAGGCTGCGGGGGCGGGTCGTGGGTCGTGCTTGGGTATCTCAGATGGTGGAGCACTTGACCGGAGGTACTGGCCGAACTGAGGCTGTGGGGGCGGGTCGTAGTCGTGCTTCGGTATCTCAGATGGTGGAGCACTTGACCGGAGGTACTGGCAGAACTGAGGGTGTGGGGGCGGGTCTTGAGTCGTGCTTGGGTATCTCAGATGGTGGAGCACTTGACCGGAGGTACTGGCTGAACTGAGGCTGTGGGGGCGGGTCGTGAGCCGTGCTTGGGTATCTCAGATGGTGAAGCACTTGACCGGAGGTACTGGCAGAACTGAGGCTGTGGGGGCGGGTCGTGAGTCGTGCTTGGGTATCTCAGATGGTGGAGCAGTTGACCGGAGGTACTGGCAGAACTGAGGCTGTGGGGGCGGATCGAGAGTCGTGTTTGGGTATCTCAGATGGTGGAGCACTTGACCGGAGGTACTGGCAGAACTGAGGCTGTGGGGGCGGGTCGTGAGTCGTGCTTGGGTATCTCAGATGGTAGAGCACTTGACCGGAGGTACTGGCAGAACTGAGGCTGTGGGGGCGGGTCGTGAGTCGTGCTTGGGTATCTCAGATGGTGGAGCACTTGACCGGAGGTACTGGCCGAACTGAGGCTGTGGGGGCGGGTCGTGAGTCGTGCTTGGGTATCTCAGATGGTGGAGCACTTGACCGGAGGTACTGGCCGAACTGAGGGTGTGGGGGCGGCTCGTGAGTCGTGCTTGGGTATCTCAGATGGTAGAGCACTTGACCGGAGGTACTGGCAGAACTGAGGGTGTGGGGGCGGATCGTGAGTCGTGCTTGGGTATCTCAGATGGTGGAGCACTTGACCGGAGATACTGGCCGAACTGAGGCTGTGGGGGCGGGTCGTGAGTCGTGCTTGGGTATCTCAGATGGTGGAGCACTTGACCGGAGGTACTGGCCGAACTGAGGCTGTGGGGGCGGGTCGTGAGTCGTGCTTGGGTATCTCAGATGGTGGAGCACTTGACTGGAGGTACTGGCAGAACTGAGGGTGTGGGGGCGGGTCGTGAGTCGTGCTTGGGTATCTCAGATGGTGGAGCACTTGACCGGAGATACTGGCCGAACTGAGGCTGTGGGGGCGGGTTGTGAGTCGCGCTTGGGTATCTCAGATGGTGGAGCACTTGACCGGAGGTACTGGCCGAACTGAGGCTGTGGGGGCGAGTCGTGAGTCGTGCTTGGGTATCTCAGATGGTGGAGCACTTGACCGGAGGTACTGGCAGAACTGAGGGTGTGGGGGCGGGTCGTGAGTCGTGCTTGGGTATCTCAGATGGTGGAGCACTTGACCGGAGGTACTGGCAGAACTGAGGGTGTGGGGACGGGTCGTGAGTCGTGCTTGGGTATCTCAGATGGTGGAGCACTTGACCGGAGGAACTGGCAGAACTGAGGGTGTGGGGGCGGGTCGTGAGTCGTGCTTGGGTATCTCAGATGGTGGAGCACTTGACCGGAGGTACTGGCCGAACTGAGGCTGTGGGGGTGGGTCGTGAGTCGTGCTTGGGTATCTCAGATGGTGGAGCACTTGACCGGAGGTACTGGCAGAACTGAGGGTGTGGGGGCGGGTCGTGAGTCGTGCTTGGGTATCGCAGATGGTAGAGCACTTGACCGGAGGTACTGGCAGAACTGAGGGTGTGGGGGCGGGTCGTGAGTCGTGCTTGGGTATCTCAGATGGTGGAGCACTTGACCGGAGGTACTGGCAGAACTGAGGATGTGGGGGCGGGTCGTGAGTCGTGCTTGGGTATCTCAGATGGTGGAGCACTTGACCGGAGGTACTGGCCGAACTGAGGCTGTGGGGGTGGGTCGTGAGTCGTGCTTGGGTATCTCAGATGGTGGAGCACTTGACCGGAGGTACTGGCCGAACTGAGGCTGTGGGGGCGGGTCGTGAGTCGTGCTTGGGTATCTCAGATGGTGGAGCACTTGACCGGAGGTACTGGCAGAACTGAGGGTGTCGGGGCGGGTCGTGAGTCGTGCTTGGGTATCTCAGATGGTGGAGCACTTGACCGGAGGTACTGGCCGAACTGAGGCTGTGGGGGCGGGTCGTGAGTCGTGCTTGGGTATCTCAGATGGTGGAGCACTTGACCGGAGGTACTGGCCGAACTGAGGCTGTGGGGGCGAGTCGTGAGTCGTGCTTGGGTATCTCAGATGGTGGAGCACTTGACCGGCGGTACTGGCAGAACTGAGGGTGTGGGGGCGGGTCGTGAGTCGTGCTTGGGTATCTCAGATGGTGGAGCACTTGACCGGAGGTACTGGCAGAACTGAGGGTGTGGGGACGGGTCGTGAGTCGTGCTTGGGTATCTCAGATGGTGGAGCACTTGACCGGAGGTACTGGCCGAACTGACGCTGTGGGGGCGGGTCGTGAGTCGTGCTTGGGTATCTCAGATGGTGGAGCACTTGACCGGAGGTACTGGCCGAACTGAGGCTGTGGGGGCGGGTCGTGAGTCGTGCTTGGGTATCTCAGATGGTGGAGCACTTGAGCGGAGGTACTGGAAGATCTGAGGGTGTGGGGGTGGGTCGTGAGTCGTGCTTGGGTATCTCAGATGGTGGAGCACTTGACCGGAGGTACTGGCCGAGCTGAGGCTGTGGGGGCGGGTCGTGAGCCGTGCTTGGGTATCTCAGATGGTGAAGCACTTGACCGGAGGTACTGGCAGAACTGAGGCTGTGGGGGCGGGTCGTGAGTCGTGCTTGGGTATCTCAGATGGTGGAGCACTTGACCGGAGGTACTGGCAGAACTGAGGCTGTGGGGGCGGATCGAGAGTCGTGTTTGGGTATCTCAGATGGTGGAGCACTTGACCGGAGGTACTGGCAGAACTGAGGCTGTGGGGGCGGGTCGTGAGTCGTGCTTGGGTATCTCAGATGGTGGAGCACTTGACCGCGAAAGGCAAGTTTCCCGAGTCCGAATCTCGGTCTGGCACACACTTTTAATCTTCTAGGAAGTATCGTAGATATATTTATTTACCCTGATGCGATGAGGGCCATCAGGCCCTTTCTGACATCGGGCCAGGATTTCACATCTAAGAAATAACGGTTTTAATATGATCACGAGTCCCATATCACTCCAACTGCAGACGCCCCACACCATTACAGAGCCTTCAACACCTTGTACAGTCCCCTGCTGACATGCAGGGTCCACGGATTCATGAGGTTGCCTCAGTTGTACTACACGTCCATCCACTCAATACAATTTGAAACGAGACTCGCCCGATAGGCAACACGACTCCAGTCATCAACAGTCCAATGTCGGTGTTGACGGGCCCAGGCGAGGCGTAAAGCTGTGTGTTGTGCAGTCATCTCCGAAAGCCCATTTCGATGATGTTTCGATGTATCGTTCGCACGCTGACATTTGCTGATGGCCGAGCATTGAAATCTGCGGCGATATGGGGAAGGTTGCATTTCTGTCACGTTGAACGATTCTCTTCTGTCGCCGTTGGTCCCGTTCTTGAACGATTTTTTTCCGGCCGCAGCGATGTCGGAGATTTCATGTTTTACCGGATTCCTGATATTCACAGTACACTCGTGAAATGGGCGTACAGGAAAGCCACTGCTTGGTTGTTACCTCGGAGACATTGTGTCCCATCGTTCATGCGCCGACTGTAACACCACGTTCAAACTCACTTAGATGTTGATAACGTGCCAGTGTAGCAGCAGTAACCGATATAACAACTGCGCCAGACACTTGTTTTCTTATACAGGGTGGTCCATTGATAGTGACCGTGCCAAATAGCTTACGAAATAAGCATCAAACGAAAAAACTACAAAGAACGAAACTCGTCTAACTTGAAGGGGGAAACCAGATGGCGCTATGGTTGGCCCGCTAGATGGCGCTGCCATACGTCAAACGCATATCACCTGCGTCTGTTTAAATATACACGCCCATTTTTTATTACATATTCGCGTGATACGTAAAGAAATATGAATGTTTTAGTTGGACCACTTTTTTCGCTTTGTGATAGATGGCTCTGTAATAGTCACAAACGTATAAGTACGTGGTATCACGTAACATTCCGCCAGTGCGGACGGTATTTGCTTCGTGATACATTACCCATGTTAAAATGGACCATTTACCAATTGCGGAAAAGGTCGATATCGTGTTGATGTATGGCTATTGTGATCAAATGCCCGAGGACGTGTGCTATGCATGCTGCTCGGTATCCTGGACGACATCATCCAAGTGTCCGGACCGTTCGCCGTATAGTGACGTTATTTAAGGAAACAGGAAGTGTTCAGCCACATGTGAATCGTCAACCACGACCTGCAACAAATGGTGATGAGCAAGCAGGTGTTTTAGCTGCTGTCGCGGCTAATCCACACATCAGTAGCAGACAAACCGCGCAAGAATCGGCAATCTCAAAAACGTCGGTGTTGAGAATGCTACATCAACATCGATTGCACCCGTACCATTTCTATGCACCAGGAATTGCATGGCGACCACTTTGAACGTCGTGTACAGTTCTGCCACTGGGCACGAGAGAAATTACGGGACGTTTAGAAATTTTTTGCACCCGTTCCATTTAGCAACGAAGCGTCATTCACCAAAAGCGGTAACGTAAACCGGCATAATATGCACTACTGGGCAACGGAAAATCCACGATATCTGCGACAAGTGGAACATCAGCGACGTTGGCGGGTTAATGTATGGTGCGGCATTATGGGAGGAAGGATATTTGGCCCCCATTTTATCGATGGCAATCTAAATGGTGCAATGTATGCTGATTTCCCACGTAATATTTTACCGATGTTACTACAAGATGTTTTCACTGCATGACAGAATGGCGATGTACTTCCAACATGATGGATGTCCGGCACATAGCTCGCGTGCGGTTGAAGCGGTATTGAATAGCATATTTCAAGACAGGTGGATTGGTCGTCGAAGCACCATACCGTGGCCCGCACGTTCACTGGATCTGACGTCCCCGGATTTCTTTCTGTGGGGAAAGTTGAAGGATATTTGCTATCGTGATCCACCGACAACGCCTGACAACATGTGTCAGCGCTTTGTCAATGCGTGTGCGAACATTACGGAAGGCGAACTACTCGCTGTTGAGAGGAATGCCGTTACACGTATTGCCAAATGCATTGAGCTTAACGGACATCATGTGGTATTTACAGGTAATCACGCTGTAACAGCATGCGTTCTCACAAATGATAAGTTCACAAAGGTACATTTATCACATTGGAACAACCGAAATAAGGTGTTCAAACTTACCTACGTCCTGTATTTTAATTTTAAAAAACTACCTGCTACCAACTGTTCTTCTAATATTGTGATCCATATGTTTGTGACTATTACAGCGCCATCTATCACAAAGCGAAAAAAGTGGTCCAAGTAAAACATTCATATTTCTTTACGTACTACTCGAATATCCAATAAAAATGGGGGTTCCTATTTAAAAGAACGCAGTTGATATCCGTTTGATCCATGGCAGCGCCTACCGAGCGAGGTGGCGCAGTGGTTAGACACTGGACTCGCATTCGGGAGGACGACGGTTCAATCCCGCGTCCGGCCATCCTGATTTAGGTTTTCCGTGATTTCCCTAAATCGCTCCAGGCAAATGCCGGGATGGTTCCTTTCAAAGGGCACGGCCGTCTTCCTTCCCCGTCCTTCCCTAATCTGATGAGACCGATGACCTGGCTGTCTGGTCTCCTTCCCCGAAACAACCAACCAACCAACCTATGGCAGCGCCATCTATCGAGCCAACCTTAGCGCCATCTGGTTTCCCCCTTCAAGTTAGACAAGTTTCGTTCTTTGCAGTTTTTTCGTTTGACGCTTATTTCGTGAGATATTTGGCCCGGTCACGATCAATGGACCACCCCCTATAGGCGTTGCCGACCACATTGCTGTATTCTGCCTGTTTCCTTTTCTCTGTATTTTAATACGCATGCCTATGGGAAGTTCTTTGGCGCTTCAGTGTAGTAACAGGTTAATTATAAGTCTAGCGCTCTCTTTCTGTCAATAAAACAAAATGCGTGAGCACTGAGATGTCTCACGTTAGATACCTCCGACAGTGTTTTGGTTTGGAGCAGATGAAAATACGATGCGCATGTAACATTTTTCTACTATCAGCTATATTCGAAAATTAAGTAACGACAAGAGATGCATGCTTTCCGTATATCGTCTTAAGAATTTTTTGCCACAAGGAAGGCTAAAAGAAAAGCATTGTGAAGCTATTCCATTAGACACCGTTGCCAGTTCAATACTTTGCGCATGTAATAGTTTGCGAGTTTCTGAGAGCGCAGCGGAACGACCATCATTTATATGTCGCCCGCATCTCGTGGTCGTGCGGTAGCGTTCTCGCTTCCCACGCCCGGGTTCCCGGGTTCCATTCCCGGCGGGGTCAGGGATTTTCTCTGCCTCGTGATGGCTGGGTGTTGTGTGCTGTCCTTAGGTTAGTTAGGTTTAAGCAGTTCTAAGTTCTAGGGGACTGATGACCATAGATGTTAAGTCCCATAGTGCTCAGAGCCATTTGAGCCATTTATATGTCCCTTTGTCCGTAAGTAACTCATTTTTGAATAAAATTATTTGCGTTATTCATTTATTCGGATGGTTATCATGATAGAAATTTGTTATATTGACCAAATGTACGCAGCGTCAAACGTATGAACGTGGCAGGAAGAGAACCCATACCTCCAACCTGTTGCTGTTATCGGGTGGCCTGTTTCCATGCCACAACTATCAGCTTTACCACAGAGCCATATAGCGTTACGCAAAAGCTACGACAAAAAATGGCAATAGTGACTTGGAGCAATATATACTCTAAGACAAACAAAAAAACTTACCAAAAAGGAATCCTTCGATTGGGACGGAAATCAGTAGATATAATGCGCATATACAGACAAACAAATGATTACTATGGGTAATTTACTCAAGAGAAATAGCTTCACGAATTGAGCAAGTCAGTTGTGGCGTGCGTACTGTAAGACCTTCGGTACACACACCATTAGATTATTTGACTTGTCGCTCTAACGAAGTAGGCGAGTGTCAGCAATATGTCTCGTGGTCTATCGTGGCGTGCTTATCTTCTGCCGTTAGGTCAGACGATAGAAATGCCACTTGCACGCTTAGAGTAGCAGATTGACGGTGACCAAATTTAAACAGAACTTGATTAATTTTCACACACATTTATTAAAATAATGAAAAATATAGTCATTACGTAACTTGATTCTGGATGCTATTTAAAATTGACAGTCTGAAGTTCCTTTGGTCTTGGTTCGTTAATCTTATTCTCTCATATCTCTGATACTTGACAAAAGTGTCTATACATTTCTCATCATGGCTATGTACAGGAATATGACAATCTTATTAGGCGCAGACTGAAACTTGACTATAGACTGGTACAGACAAATGCAGACTAATGCAGACAAACCCAGACGGGTACAGACTAATGCAGACTGACTATTTTTTTTTTATAATCTCATTTTGTTCGTTTTTGTTCGTTGCATCTGCTCGGGGCGGACGTCGTAAGACATCCGTTTAAGTTCGTTGTTGATCGATTAGCTCAGTTTTTTTTATTACAGAGGGCTGCTAACCCGCAGACCAAACACGCTGAGCTACCGTGCCGGCAAAATTTTCACTCAAGGGAAGACTTGAACCAAGGATCTCTCGCACTGCAGCTGTTGACGCTAACCATGGGACCAAGTGCTCCGACTAATCGGAGGTCTGTACACTCGTTATAATACCTCGAGCGTTCAGGTATCACTGCGCGAGTGTGATCCGCGAGGAGAAAAGGTTCTATGTTAGCAGCAATCTCATTGGCTGGGTTACATATTAATACGTGGATCGGCGGAAGCAGAATTTGGTCCGACTCTATGGCAGCGCCATCTCGTAGTGTGGAGACGGACGAGCGCTGCGCCTGCGCTGTTGTGCTTAGCGGGGCGCGCTCTAGTGGGAAAGTTGTGTACGCGCTGACTACGCGGAACTATGTACACAACATCAACAAAGCGATGGTCCACGTCCAGCCCTTATGCAAGCAGTTGTTCGGCTTGGCATTGATTGACATAGTTATTAGATGTCCTCCTGAGGGATGTCTTGACTAATTCTGTTCAACTGGTCCGTTAGCTCTTCGAAATACCGATCTAGCTACGGCGTCGCTACCAATGCAGTCACAGAACATTTGGAAAAGTCGTGGACAGAAAAAAGTGGACATACAATTACAATTCCCGATGATATGAGGCCGACCATTTCGATTCTGGTGACAAAGTTGTGTTGTTGTTGTGGTCTTGAGCCCAGAGACTGGTTTGATGGAGCTCTCCATGCGACTCTAACCTGTGCAAGTTTCGTCATCTCCAAGTAACTGCCGGCCTGAGTGGCCGAGCGGTTCTGGGCGCTACAGTCTGGAACCGCGTGACCGCTACGGTCGCAGGTTCGAATCCTGCCTCGGGCATGGATGTGTGTGATGTCCTTAGGTTAGTTAGGTTTAAGTAATTCTAAGTTCTAGGGGACTGATGACCACAGCAGTTAAGTCCCATAGTGTTCAGAGCCATTTTTTTCCAAGTAACTATTGCACCCTACATCCTTCTGAATCTAATTAGTGTATTCATCTCTTGATCCCCCTTCGACTCTTGCCCTCCACGCTGCCCTCCAATACTAAATTGGTGATCGCTTGATGCCTCACAACATATCCTATCAACCGATCCCTTCTTCTAGTCAAGTTGTGCCACAAATTCCTCTTCTCCCAATTCTATTCAGTACCTCGTCATTAGTTACGTGATCTACTCATCCAATCTTCAGCATTCCTCTGTAGCGCCATATTTCGAAAGCTTCTATTCTCTTCTTGTCTAAACTACTTATCGTCCATATTTCACGTCCATACATGGCTACACTCCAACATTAAAACCTAAACAGCCTACTTACAGAAGATCCTCCATGGGCCACAATTAATGGGCACCCTCTTCGTGTTGGCTGATGTTCGCTGCTAGTAGGAGTATCAAATGGTTCAAATGGCTCTGAGCGCTATGGGACAACTTCTGAGGTCATCAGTCGCCTAGAAATTAGAACTACTTAAACCTAACTAACCTGAGGACATCACACGCATCCACGCCAGAGGCAGGATTCGAACCTGCGACCATAGCGGTTGCGCCGTTCTACACTGAAGCGCCTAGAACCGCTCGGCCACTCCGGCCGGCTTTGGAGTATCAACTGTCCAGCATTTCTCAATCGATCCTCCAGCGATGACCCAGGTTTCGTCCAACCGTATGGCTGAGTGTATGTCCTTTCCTACACGTCTGTGTAAGAAAATCGTACGAGCTGCAATGAGATGAGCTTTCTCAAGTAACCTCGTCCATGTAACTTTTTAAAACAGAAGCCCATACTTTTTAATATCACCTTAAGTGACATTTTCTCCCCGGAGGAAAGTTCACTTCCTTTTAAAATAATTAGCGACTGTGCTATTGTGGGGTATTCTTTCGTTTTATAGTATCCCTATATGTGCCGAAAAATTGCATAGGATTGGAAAGAATCAACATCTGTAACAGGACGGGGCTGCAATTTTTTCTTTCCCGGAGTAAAAAACACAGTGTTTCTCGCACAGGGGCTTTCTTCCACACTGTTTACTTCACTGTCTTGTAAGTCTTGAAGTAGCACCCCTTTCCTTATAACTGTTCTTTCACTGAGTCCTAGAGTTTTCGAGGTACGCTCTGAAACTTTATCGGCAGGAATCGACGCATGCCCATGAACAGAAACAAATTATTTTTCTTGCTCGTAAAACTCACGCGTCCTCCGTGGTAATTCCAAAGCCTGACTGTGTAATGGCACTCCACGGCGCGACGGAGTGTCACTTGGTTAACGACATCGTTTTGGTGACATTTTTTGGCGAACAAAAACCGTAGTCGAGGCGGTAGCACAACACACCACAAAAGCAGGCGTTCGCGCACTAGCATACAATGTTTACACGGAAGCCGGCAACGTGGTAGCGTCGACGCCGGGACCGGCTTTTGTTCGGTGCTGTTATTGGTTCAGAAGACGAGGCGCCTCGCGTTCCTCACTTGTTTGTTAGTTATACGGGGTGCTCATAATGTCTCTGCGCAGTGCCGTATGATTGTTAGCCGCGCGTGCCGTATGACTGTTCGCCTGCCTGGTTTACTCCCCTTCAAGTGGACTCTCCCAACATTCCACTGTTTCGTTCATCTTAGCCAGCGTCAGGAGTATCGCTGGTGTGTGTCGTTACGTGATGACGTCAACGTTTAAGTTCAGTTCCTTTCTTCGTTTGTTTCGTTTTTGTCACTGTTAAAATGCTAACCATTGAAGAACTTGTGTTTTTAGTCGAACAAATGTTCTAAGCTGGCGGTAAATACACAGTTTCAGTTCGCCAAACATTTAATTCAGTTTTCCCGGAGACAACACTCCCACACCGCGATACTGTGCGAGGTTTGATTAACAAATTTGGAAGTACTGGTTCAGTGACAGATGCACCGAGAAGTGGTCGCCCTAAGATTTTGTCTGAGGATAAACTACTCGACATTTCCGATAAAATGTCCATGAGTCCGAACAAGTCAGTAAGAAAACTCGCCCAGGAAATCGATGTTAGTGTCGGAACGGCCCACACAGCTGTAAGGAAAACATTAGAACTTTTCCCATACAAAGTCACAGTCGTTCAGTCCTCAGTTCGTGGTCGTGCGGTAGCGTTCTCGCTTGCCACGCCCGGGTTACCGGGTTCGATTCCCGGCGGGGTCAGGGATTTTTCCTGCCTCTTGATGACTGGGTGTTGTGTGATATCCTTAGGTTAGTTAGGTTTACGTAGTTCTAACTTCTAGGGGACTGATGACCATAGATGTTAAGTCCCATAGTGCTCAGAGCCATTTGAACCATTTTTTTTGACAGTCGTACAAGAACTGAAAAATACTGATCATGGCAAGAGACTGCATTATTGTCAATGGTTCAAAAATTTCGTTCAACAAAATGGAAGGGATTTCTCAACAAAACGTTTATCACTGATGAGGCGTGGTTTCATTTGTCCGGGTACATGAACTCGCAAAATTCTTTTACGTGGAGTACTGTGTATTCGTGAGGAACCACTTCGTTCTGTTAAAATAGGAGTTTGCATTGCAATTTCTAGACGTCGGATTGTGGGACCCATATTTTTCAACGAAACAATAAACGCACAACGATACTCCAGTGATATTCTGTACCCATTCGTAGGAGAACTTGTGTTAAGTGAAATACTGAACGGTTATTTTCAAGAAGATGGTGCAAACGCGCATACAGCTCGCGTTTAAATGTCACTGCTTGCTGATGTTTTTGGTGCTCGCATAATTTCACAGGGACTTTGGCCTCCACGATCGCCTCACCTAACACCACCTGACTTTTTCTTCTGGGGTGCAGCGAAAGCAACTGTCTATAAAAATCGTCCAAAATCTATCCATGAACTGAAAACTGCAATATCCACTTTCACTGCTTCTGTTACAGAAGAAATGTTATGGGTTGTGTTTGGAAACATGATTAGACGAATTGAACTGTGTACTGAACAACAGGGAGGACACTTTCAACATTTAATGAGAAAATTTGTAAGTAAAAATGAATATTCAATAAAGTAATAACCTGTATTTCACTGAGTTTCATTTCGGTATATTCACTGCGGCATACGGCACGCACGGCTAACAATCGTACGGCACTGCGGAGAAACATTTTGAACACCCCGTGTTACCAACTCTACGGCACTTGGGGAGTGACCTTGAAATGACATGTTTCAGCGGCGCGGGTATACAGTCGGTGACACGGGGGTAAACGTAAAACTATGCGACCCCATTCACATGCGAGGAAGTGAAGTCCGTACATTCTGTCACGTGACTTGTATAAACTGACGAGTTGCAGGAGATCTGGAAGAGTCTCGTTTACACTGTGCTTAGTATTTTTTATTTTTAAGCCAGGGAAAAATATCCACTTTCCTGGTGTTTATACTTGGCGTTTCACAAATGTGTCGGTACTACCAACAGAGGCATAGAGTTGAGCATCGAATGAGAGTGTCCGCACGTTCCAATATTGCAGGAGGCACAGCTGTGTGGAGCCAGCTGGCAGACAGCAGATGGGATGGATTTGCGTCATCTCGCTGCGACTATGACATAAGGCTCGCCCAACGACTCACCGTGCTTTTGTTCACTGCCAAGTCAGTGTACACATTCTGCAAGCGGCCGTGAATGTCTGCGATGCACTCGATTTCCGCCAAAAGACACTCAATTAGAGCTGTCTGCTTGGAACACACCTCCATAACAGACGCCATCTTGAGGGCTACGTACAGTGCCGCTACCTATTGCAAGTTCACGAAACTGTAGGGGCTGATGCGGAAATATGGCACGATGTCCCACAACGAATTCTGCCTTCTTTGAAATGTAAGTGGCCAAGAAAAAAAAATGTTGCCTTACATAGCGAATGGCAATGCCCTTGCCGCAGTGTATACAACGGTTCCCGTCAGATAACCGAAGTTAAGCGATGTCGGGCGTGGCCGGCACTTGGATGGGTGACCATCCAGGCCGCCATGCGCTGTTGCCATTTTTCGGGGTGCACTCAGCCTCGTGATGCCAACTGAGGAGCTACTCGACTGAACAATAGCGGCGGCGGCGGAGTGTCCTGTACTGACCACACGCCCCTCCTATCCGAATCCTCAGCTGAGGATGACACGGCGGTCGGATGATCCCGATGGGCCACATGTGGCCTGAAGACGGAGGGCTTTACTTAGCGAAAGGCCCTCGTAAGCAATTAATCACCTAGAATTAAATTTTCACTCTCCAGAGTGTGTGCTGATATGAAACTACCTGGCAGATTAAAACTGTGTGCTGGACCAAGACTCGAACTTTTAATGTATCAGGAAGTTTACTATCAGCGCACACTCCGCTGTAGAGTGAAAATTTCATTCTAGAAACATCCCCCAGGCTGTGGCTAAGCAATGTCTCCGCAATATCCTTTCTTCCAGGAGTGCTAGTTCTGGAAGGTTCGCAGGAGAGCTTCTGTAAAGTTTGGAAGGTAGACGAGATACTGGTAGAAGTAAAGCTGTGAGGACGGGGCGTGAGTCGTGCTTCGGTAGCTCAGATGGTAGAGCACTTGCCCGCGAAAGGCAAAGGTCCCGAGTTCGAGTCTCGGTCGGGCACACAGTTTTAATCTGCCAGGAAGTTTCAGTGGACACTATGTTTTTCAAATAGGTCCGACTAGTACTTGGGTGCCAATATATTGCGCCTTTAGCTGATCTATTGCAGGCTAATAACACATTAATTTATGTAGGTTACGAATTAATACAGGGATCGGTACATATGTGGATCATGACGCCACCTCACAATGTCAGTATTGGGTCCTGAGCTAAAATACTGGGTGATCAAAAAGTCAGTATAAATTTGAAAACTTAATAAACCAAGGAATAATGTAGATAGAGAGGTAAAAATTGACACACATGTTTGGAATGACATGGGGTTTTATTAGAACAAAAAAAAAAAACAAAGTTCACAAAATGTCCGACAGATGGCGCCGGACAGCAAAACGTCAGTGACTGCGCATGACAATCGTGTATAAAAGGAGCTGTAATGAGAGAGAGAATCAGATGCGCCAGCAGTCGCAGCATGTCGACGTTACCTGAAAAGGCGCTTTTAGTGAAGCTGTATTATCAGAATGGGGAATGTGCTGCTAGTTTAGCGTTACAATCCTATCGCCATAGGAAGGGGATTAGAACGGGTAAAGGTTCGTTGACAAATGCAGCTGTGGCGAGAATGATTTGGAAGTTAGCAGCCACGGGTTGTTTAGACGATAGACCCCGAAGTGGCCGACCGAGCACAAGGCGTAATGCTCCTGAGACAGTTCAGGAAGAAATGGAGACTGTAGCGGGTTCATCTATGCACGGGGAAGTCAGCGCTCGTGCAGTCGCACGTCGCACCGGCATTCCATACACTACTGTTTGGTTGGCACTGAGGCGTACCCTCCGATGCTATCCGTACAAAATCCATCGGCATCACGGACTGTTACCTGGCGATTTAGTGAAGCGGAGGGCATTTGCGGTGTCGGCGTTTCAAAAGATAGCGGAAGATGAAGATCGGTTGAGTAACGTGTTGTGGACCGACGAAGCTCATTTCACGCTCCGAGGGTCTGTCAACGCCCACAACTGCAGAATTGGGGCTACCGAAAATCCTATAAGTGTCGCGGAAACTCCATTGCACGACGAGAAAGTCACGGTATGGGTCGGATTTGCCACATCTACCGTTAGCGGGCCTTTTTTCTTCGAGGAAATGCGTGATTCTGGTTTTGTAAATGCTACCGTGACGGGTGAGAGGTACGCCGATATATGAAAGAATCGCATCATCCCCAGTCTGGCTGATAAACACCTGCTGGAACGTACGATGTTTATGCAGGATGGCGCTCCACCCCATATTGCTAGACGCGTGAAAGATCTCTTGCGCGCGTCGTTTGGTGCTGATCGTGTGCTCAGCCGCCACTTTCGTCACGCTTGGCCTCCCAGGTCCCCAGACCGCAGTCCGTACATTATTGGCTTTGGGGTTGCCTGAAGTCTCAAGTGTATCGTGATCGACCGACATCTCTAGGGATGCCTCACCATAGTTCCGGACATGCTTTACAGTGCTCTTCAGAACATTATACCTCGATTACAGCTATTGTTGAGGAATGATGATGGACATATTGAGCATTTCCTATAAGGAACATCATCTTTGCTTTGTCTTACTTTGTTATGCTAATTACTGCTATCTCTTATCAGGTGAAGCGCCATCTGTAGGACATTTTGTGAACTTTTTTTTGTTCTAGTAAAACCCCATGTCATTCCAAGCATGTGTGTCAATTTGTACCTCTCGATCTACATTACTCCGTGATTTATTCAGTTTTGAAATTCATACTGACTTTTTGATCATCCGGTATTTGACGACCACTGGTTTACAGAGCACTGTATAACGCGCATTATAAATCACGGCTTATCAATCTGCGTGAAAGTTCTGAAAGTTGCATACTGGAACGTGCAATGTGAAGTGCTAGTGTACTCACACCTGCGGCCGTACGTAGCAGTCAGCCCGTTACATTGCGGTCCCCTTTGAGGTAGCCCTCCGTGCAGCACATGCTCTACAGACGCGACAGCAGCGGCGTCACAGACTGGGGGCGGTACTCACCGGCGTAGACGAGGATGCAGGCGACGAGGGTGAGCGCCACGGCGGAGGAGGCGACGCCGGTGTCGGCGCCCGCCCCCGCGCCCGCCCCCGCCCCCAGGCCGCCGGGGGCGGCCTCGGGGGCCATGAGCAGCGTGGCCAGGTGCAGCGAGGCGAGCACCGTGCACAGCGCCAGCAGCAGGCCCAGCAGGTGCGTCATGTTGCTCTGGTTGGTGCGCAGGAAGTAGCGCTGGTATAGCATCTCCACCTGCCGACAACACCGCACAGCCGATCTGTACCACGGGCGCTCTCTCTTCAATACTAGATTACGATACATACCATGATTACCGTACTGTACGATTCCATTCATTTTCCAGTTATGTTTCTTTCGTAAAAGGCAGATTAAAAGAGTCTTTCAGATCGATAAACGCTTTATGATCAAAAGTATCCTCACACCTAGATCGTGGCGCATTCCATCGGTAATGCTGGTGAGCCGTGGTAAAAATTGCTGTTTTGAAGACCGCGCCGCAGCGCGTAGTGCGAAGCAGCCGCCCTCAGTTTCTGGCGGTGGCGCCGCTATGGCTATCGCAGCTTTGGTGTCTCCCTCTGGTGGGAAAGGGGAAAGGTTTCCTGTTCACGTCCATTTAAGGGGCGCTATGAGCTCACGAGTCAGTCAGTCTGGGTCAGTCTCTCGTCCCCAGCTTGCTAGTCTGTCTCTCGTCTGCATTTGTTAGGCAGTTAGTGTCTGTCTGTCTGTCTGTCGTTCGGATCGACCTTTAAAGCCGGTAAAACGAGAGTCTTTCCTCTGCGCCAGTAAGAGAACTGCCGGCCGGAGTGGCCGTGCGGTTCTAGGCGCTACAGTCTGGAGCCGAGCGACCGCTCCGGTGGCAGGTTCGAATCCTGCCTCGGACATGGATGTGTGTGATGTCCTTAGGTTAGTTAGGTTTAAGTAGTTTAAGTTCTAGGGGACTGATGACCTCAGAAGTTAAGTCGCATAGTGCTCAGAGCCATTTGAACCATTTAGTAAGAAAGCAAGTGGTCCCCGGTCGGGGCTGAGTTCCTGCATCTGAGTCTGCCGGTTGGCCGTCAGTCTGCTCGACTTTTCTCAGACAACGGTCATTGGCGTTTGGATCGATTGGTAGGTCGGTCGCGCACTGAGACACGAGATGACCTGACCGCCTTGAGCGTCGGCGCATGTGAGGTCGCCACGTGAGTCCAGTGGGCCGCGCCGTATAGCGAGGGGTAGCGACTTCACGGTCGACATTAGAGCAACAGGAGTCAACCCACGACGTCGGTCAGGCCGGTGCGAGCTGCGACGCCGTGAGACGGGAGATCGGCGCGCCTTCCTGCGTCCGTTGAAGCGGCTGGCAGCGGACGGTTCGGGAGAGCGATTTGGGAGTGCTGCGCGATGTCTTCTCGAGAAATCGCCGTTTATTAGAAGTTAAGTCACTGGTAATATCTTGTTTGATTTACTCTTGTTAAATTCTAATTGTTTTCTTGGTGAGGTCACCAGCCGTTTTGCTTTGGGGTCGTCCCACCTTTCTTCTCCGTTTGCCCACCCGCGGGAAGGTGGTTGTTTATAAATTGGGTGGTCCGTTTTTCCCTAGTGGAGCAGGGGCGGGTTAGAGCAACCTGCGGTTTGGGTTGTTCGGTAATCTCCCTATCAATCTATCGTACGCTGGTAGCTGCCTTTGTCATGTTTGTCGGATTTGGTGTGTTAAGGAATTTATTGCTTGGAGTGTAACGGCCTAATACCTGAAATATGTTTTGATCTCTGGAAACTTTGATATTATTGCCTATGATCTTGAGAGGCGGTATCTGTGTACTGTAGAGTATCGTAACTATTGTTTGGCCAACCTTGTAGAATTTTATATAAGATTGCATTTCATGGACTTTTATTTAAATGATCATTTTAGTGTACAATGTTGTCACCCTTTCACCGTAAGACTTTTCTTGGGAGTTAAAATCAAGTTGCACCTTCGGTGGCAAGGTTAATATTTTAATTGTTAGTGTTTTGTACCATTTCCCTCCCTCCTACGGGGGGTGTATAGTTTGTGTGCTTGTGTAAATTGTTAAAACTCGTAGTTTTAAGTTATCTGGTGTGTTGCAGATTTGCACCAGTGTAGTCTTTCAGAGGCTGTTGTGAGCGGTCGTAACTACGGCCGTGTCAAAAGCGAGCGGCAAGGTTCTCTGCCCGAAAGGTCATACAGTCAAAACTTCTTTCTTTCTGCCTCTGAATAAATTGTAGCTTTGATATTTAGAGGGTGCTTTTTAAAAAATACTTTTAGGCACTATTAAAGTGAATAAAGTTCCCATTTCTTGAAAGGAATTTTGTTGTGATTTTAACAGTTACTCACTGGCAACTACTTCCATGCTTACATAGTGTGGTTAAATGTGTTAATGTTCTTGATGAATCGCTAGTAAATAAAATAAATTCTTAAGAATATTCTTTCAAAGTAAATCACGGATCAGCTGGTATTCAATATGGTGTTTGCCCACCTTATCATTGATGACAGTTTCCACTCTCGCAGGCATACTTTCAATCAGGTGCTGGAAGGTTTCTTGGGAATTCAGCCCATTCTTCACGGAGTGCTGCACTGAGGAGAGCTATCGATGTCGGTCGGTGAGGCCTGGCAGAAAGTCGGCGTTCCAAAACATCCCAAAGGTGTTCTATAGGATCCAGGTCACGACTCTGTGCAGGCCAGTCCTTTACAGGGATGTTACTGTCGTGTAACCACTCCGACACAGGGCGTGCATTATGAACAGGTGCTCGATCGTGTTGAGACATGCAATCGCTATCCCCGAATGGCTCTTCAACAGTGGGAAGCAAGAAAGTGCTTAAAACTTCAATGTAGGCGTCTGCTGTGATAGTGCCACGCAAAATAACAAGGGGTGCAAGCCCCCTCCACGAAAAACACGACCACACCATAACACGACCGCCTCCGAATTTTACTATTGGCACTACACTCGCTGCCAGATGGCGTTTAGCGGGCTGTCGCCATACCCACACCCTGCCATCGGATTGCCACATTGTGTACCGTGATTCCTCACTCCACACAACGTTTCTCCACTGTTCAGTCGTCCAACGTTTACGCTCCTTACACCAAGGGAGGCGTCGTTTGGCATTTACCGGCGTGATGTGTGGCTTATGAGCAGCCGCTCGTCCATGAAATCCAAGTTTTCTCACCTCTCGGCTAACTGTCATAGTACTTGCAGTGGATCCTGATGCAGTTTCGAATTAATGTGTAGTGGTCTGGATAGATGTCTGCCTACAACACATTAAGACCATCTTCAAATGTCGGCGGTCCCTGTCAGTCAACAGCGACGATGTCGGCCTGTACGCTATTGGGCTGTACGTGTCCCGTCACGTTTCCAATTCACTATCACATAAACAGTGGACCTAGGGATGTTTAGGAGTGTGGAAATCTCGCGTACAGACGTATGCCACAAGTGACACCCAATCGCCTGACCACGTTCGAAGTCCGTGAGTTCCGCAGAGCACCCCATTCTGCTCTCTCACGATGTCCAATGACGACTGAGGTCGCTGATGTGGACTACGTGGCTGTACGTGGCAGCAAAATGCACCTAATATGATAAACGTATATTTTTGGGGGTGTCCGGGTACTTTTGATTACATAGTGTACATTGCTGAGCCAAAACATTCGACCAGCTGTTAAACAGCGTGTTTTTCTACTTTCCAAGCAAAGTACATAATAGATTCTGCTTAGCTTCGATTCTCCAAGTCCTTGACTGGATTCCAGAAGTTTGTAGCACGGGACGTCTCTACGGTGGTCAAACAATTCCCGCAAATTATGGGATATTTCTTCTAGTGGATACAGATCATGCACATTGCTGGCGAAGACATCAGTGTGAGTTCACTATAGTGCTCTCAAACCACCGTAGCACGATTCTGATCTCGCGAGACAGACAGTTGTCCTGTTGGAAGATGTCACCGCTGGAGGGGGAGCCTTGCTCAGGTATGAAGCACTGCAGGTGGTCCTCAATAATGTTGCCCCCACGAGACTTCGAGTACCAGAAATCCCACGGAAGCCCAATTCAATGCACCCCATAGCATAATTATGGCTTAACGGGCCTGCATCCCAGTGAACGTTTACGAGGGACGTTTGAAAAGTCCACGCAAAAATAAAAACAACTTACGTGTTTGGGGTAAACCATTTTTATTTTTCGGCATAGTCTCCTTTTAGACTTAAACACTTCGTTCAACTCTGTTCTAATTTGTTGATCCCTTCCGAATAATAGGAATTGTTCAAGCCTACATAATGGTTATCAGTTGCTGCAATCACCTCCTCGTTTGAGTAAAATCTTTGTCCCGCCATGCATTTCTTCAAATTAGTGAACAAATAGTAGTCCGAGAGCCAAGTCTGGAGAATAGGTGGGATGTGAAACGAGTTGGAATCTTATTTCCATTAATTTTGCGACCACAACTGCTGAGGTATTGGCTGGTGCATTGTCCTGATGGAAAAGGACTTTTTTGCGGTCCTATCGCCGGCGTTTTTCTTGCAGCTCTGTTTTCAAACGTTCCAATAACGATGAATAACATCCAGCTGTAATAGTTTTATCCTTTTCCAGGTAGTCGATGAGGAATATCCCTTGCGAATCCCAAAAGAGAGTCGCCATAACCTTTCCGGCCAAAGGAATGGTCTTCGCCTTTTTTGATGCAGATTCTCCCTTGGTAAACCATTGTTTAGATTGGTGTTTGGTCTCGGGAGTATAGTAATGTGTACATGTCTCATCCAAAGTGACGAAACGACGCTTAAAGTCCTGCGGATTCTTCCTGAACCACTGCAAACCATCCTTGCAACACTTCACACGATTCCGTTTTTGGTCAAGCGTGAGCAATCGCTGAACCCATCTTGCGGATAGCTTTCTCACGTCCAAATGTGTACGCAAAATATTATGTACCCGTTCATTCGAGATGCCCACAGCACTAGCAATCTCACGCACCTCATCTCTTCTGTCATCCATCATCATGGATTTTATCAATGATTTCTGGAGTCGTAACCTCCACAGGGAGTCCAGAACGTTCAGCATTACTTGTGCCCATATGGCCACTCCGAAAATTTTGAAACCACTTATAAACTTTTCTAATCGAAGGTGCAGAGTCACCGTAATGTTTATATTCTCTTTAGTCTCCTGAGGCGTTGTACCTTTCATAAAGTAGTGTTTAATCACCACACGAAATTCTTCTTCATCCATTTTTTGACAGTCACTCTACTTCCTTGATTCACACGAATTCCAAACACAAATAAATAGACCAATATAGCTGAAACTTGGTGTGCGTTCTTTACAAAGATGCTTCTAACTAAACATGACCTCGATACGCGCCGGTGCTGCCATCTCTCGGACTTTGCATAGACTTTTCAAACGCCTCTCCTAGTGCAGCCATTTGCCTGGATGAAGGTGTGTAAGGACCCAACCATCGACCTGGTGTAGGAAGAAACGGAATTCATTCGGCACATGACACATTCCTATTGATCCAAATTGATAACTCAGTGATGCTGTGCCAACTGCAATAGTAACTGACAATGCCGTTGGGTCAACACAGAGCCCCATCTTCAACAGTGGCATTTGAACGATCTGCTCGAAAACACTTGCACCTGCACCAACATTGTATTCTGTCACCACAGATCGCTGCCTACCCTGGATTACACAGCCGGGGATCCTCCGACCTCTACGTTTTGTGATGAGATGTGGTCGTCCAATACCATACGGTCTATGTGTTAGGCCAAGTGGTTCTAGGCGCTTGAATCCGGAACCGGGCTGCTAGACGACAATGGGGTTTCACTTGGGGCTCACCCTGGAGCGACAACGACTTCGGGCAGCCGCCGTGGCCGAGCGGTTCTAGGCGCATCAATCTGGAACCGCGCGACCGCTACGGTCGCAGGTTCGAATCCTGCTTCGGGCATGGATATGTGTGATGTCCTTAGGTTAGTTAGGTTTAAGTCGTTCTAAGTCTAGGGGACTGATGACCTCAGATGTTAAGTCCCATAGTGCTCAGAGCCGTTTGAACCATCTGAACCTACGCGTTATTTCACCACCCTTCAACCACTTTCCACAGTTGCTCACGACAGTAGTACGCCAACACGCGACCAGCTTAGCCGTTTCAGAGATTCTCGTTCCCAGCCGCAGCGCCACAACAATGTGCCCTTTATGAGAACCTCCCATACCAGTAGATTCCCTCCTTTGCGGCCGGTATCTGCGCTTTAATGACTGCCCGTTGCTACATTGTTCCCCTACTGCGTAGTCTGCCAGTAATTCCATCAGGAGCATTCAACCTTGACATGGGCGCTGGTGATAATGTTTCGACTCATCAGTGTATTGTTCCGGAACATTTATTTGAAATTTCATGCATTTTCATGTTTTCTCTGGTGTTTTAGATATCCATTTTTCTCTCTGACTTTAAAGAAAGTTTACCCATGAATATTGTAGAAAAAAAAAAACTTCGTGTTCTGCCTTATGGCAGGCCTTGTGATGGGGGGAGCCTCGTCAGAGAGGTCCACCGCATGAGCGTCTAGGGAAGTGATTCCAGTGGTGGTTTCCCGTTGCCTTCAACTGATGATCATGAAATGATAATGAGGACAACACAACACCCAGTCCCTGAGCGGAAAAACTCTTCGACCAAGCCGGGAATCGAGCCCAGGCTCCTTGGCATGAGAGACTGCTGTGCTGACCACTCAGCTATTGGGGCGGACAATATTGTAGAAACGGATGTTTATTCTAAATCCCAATAGTGATCAGATACCGTCTAATATCGTGTTACAGCTCCTTTCCCTCGACGTGGCATGGACTCAACAACTTGTTCGAAATCCCCAGCAAAGTTATTGAGCCATGCTGCCTCTATAGCAGTCCACATTTCCAAAAGCGTTTCCGGTGCAGGATTTTGTTCAAGAACTGACCTCTCTATTATGCCCCATAAATGTACCATGGGATTCATATTCTGCCATTTAGGTTCCGAATTGTCCACAATGTTCTTCAAACCGACTGCGAACAACTGTGGTCCAGTGAATTGGCGTATTGTCATCCACAAAAATCCCATCGTTGTTTGGGAACATGGAGTACACGAATGGCTGAAAATGGTCTCCAAGTAGACGAACATAACCACTTCCAGTCAATGATCGGTTCAGTTGGACCAGAGGATCCTGCCCATTCCATGTAAACACAGCCCACATCATTATGGAGCCACCACCAGCTTCACTCTTGTTGACAACTTTGAACGACGGGTTCGTGGGTTCTGCGCCACACTCCAACCCTACCACCATCTCTTACCAATTGATATCAGGACTCACCTGACCAGACCCGGTTTTCCGGTCGTGTACGATCTAACCAATATGGTCACGGGCCCAGGAGAGGGGCTGCAGACGACGTTGTGCTGTTAGCAAAGGCACTCGCGTCGGTCTTTTGCTGCCATAGCCCATTAACGCCAAATTTCGCAGCGCTGTTCCAACGGACACGTTCGCCTTACGTTCGACATTGGCTATTTCACCCACTGATTGTCTGCTAGCACTAACAACTCTACGCAAACGAGGCTGCTCACGGTCTTTGCCCACTGCGTTGTCCGTGGTGAGAGGTGAAGCCTGAAATGTGGTATTCTCGGCACATTCTTGACACTGTGGCTACGAGAATATTGAATTGCTAACGATACGCGGAATGAAATGTCTATTGCGTCTGTCTCCAACTACCAGTCTAAGTCTGTTAATTCTCTATAATCACGTCGCAAACCTTTTCATACGAATCACCTGAGTGGATGGAGCTGAGTGGTCAGCGTGACGGATTGGCGTCCTACGGGCCCGGGTTCGATTGCCGGCTGGGTGTTGTGTTGTCTTCATCGTCATTTCGTCCGCATCCGGCGCGCAGGTCGCTGAGTGTGGCGTCGAACGTAATAAGAGCTGCACCAAGGCGGCCAGACCTGCCCCGCAAGGGGCCTGCCGGCCAATGACGCCAAACGCTCATTTCCATTTTTACCTCAGTAGAGTGCCCATTTATACATTGTGTTCCTGATTCTACTACCGTCTGTATATGTGCATATCTCATATCGCTATCCCATGACTTCTGTTCAGCCTCTAGTATTAAGAAAGCTATGTCGAGTGATGTAGAAGAGAGTCTAAAAAGTGAGATTTTAAAATGTAAACAAACAGGAGACATTAACGAGAGATGTCGCCTACCATTATATCTCGCCTTCTGTAGATAAAAACCTGGGCAATTGGCATCCCACAAAAAAAAAAGCACAAACACAGGTACAAGTTCGAGATGAGAGCGTAGCAGACTCCGCCGAAGAAGATCCTGAGTCACGCGCACCTCCCTCCAATATTCCATCAAAAGGCTTAATCAGTCTTACATCAAACAGTTAAATATTATAGGCGGGCTGGCCGCTGCAGTCCGGAACCGCGTGACTGCTACGGTCGCAAGTTTGAATCCTGCCTCGGGCATGGATGTGTGTGATGTCCTTAGCTTAGTAAGGTTTAAGTAGTTCTAAGTTGTAAGGGACTGATGACCTCAGATGTTAAGTCCCATAGTGCTCAGAGCCATTTGAACCATTTATTATATGCGGATTGGAAATCAGGGGAACAACTGAAACAGCGCATCACTTCACTGCAGTTGCATTTATTGTAACACTTGATAACAGAGCAAGAAAATGTCGCGTGTTACACTTGACAGATAGTAGCACTAGAACAATAATAAACACCTGATTCAGTTTCCTGCACTTTAGGTAAAGTTCAACAGGCGAACACAATTTACGTTCTCCCATAAATATTAATATGCGCGTAGGCGCGTTAAAGAACCGGTTATGAAACAGTCACTTACAACATCAAGGCATGCACATTCCATTTAAAGGGAAAATAATTAGCAACTTTACACATTGACTAGAACATTAAAGTAAATACCAGGAAAGTGCACCGTCCACAATACCTTACGGCGACAGTTAACCTCCAGGAAGTTCCTTTTTTTTACAATATGACATTAAGTACAGCTCAAAAGTAATAAAAAAACATTTAGATTCCACTGATAATATATATATAAATACATACATGTGCAAAAGCACGATTAAAAACTAGTGGAAAAACACTAAATTGGAAACTGACCAATCTATAGTCAAAGGAGCCACACTCCATCTAAGCACCCTAACAATGGCAACAATGGCTACCTAGAGAAACAAATTAAGAATAAGAAACTTCCTGGCAGATTAAAACTGTGTGCCGGACCGACACTCGAACTCAGGACGTTTGCCTTTCGCGGTCAAGTGCTCTACCAACTGAGCTACCCAAGCTCGACTCACGCCCCGTCCTCACAGCTTTACTTCTGCCAGTACCTCGTCTCCTACTTTCCAAACTTCACAGAAGCTCTCCTGATGCCAGAGCCAGAATATAATTTAAACCCAAGGCAGGACTAAAGCACACTAGTTTCTCTCTCAACAAAAGTTTCCAAAACAATCAAAACTAGCAGGATTCCCTTACACGGCAGACGTGCCAACACTTCCGTTCATACCCCAGAATCAACTAGCCCAACATAAATCATTGAGACATTCCAGATAATATTTTAAAACGACATACTTAAATTACCACAAGCCTTAATTAGTTAACAGGTTAGGCTCTGTTACTGAAGCCATGCAAATGAGGTAGCATGTTAAGATCTACAATTCTACTTTGGCATTTAACACGCGTCGTGACGAGGAAAGAAGGAATCCAGCTAGTTACATGAAAGTCATTACTTGGATTCAGTATTTGACGACGCGCTTAAAATCAACATACAAAGGTGAGAGTCAAGTTTACACTCGCAAGCAGCACACGCAAAACACGAGCATACGGTGAGCATTAAATAAACTGCTCCTTGTTCAGTCATTTACACACCGACGAAACAGATAATCTTCGCCGAATTACTGCAGACGCCGGAATTCCCAGTTGCTTGGAAATGACGCAAATAATGGTCAAAAGTCTTACTTTAAGTCCGATGACATCCGTAGGACAGGAGTTTCAATGGACAACCAGGCCTCATCCCCTTGGATCCACCTGCGACTAAGACAGTAACCTTGGCTGCTATCACGGCTTTAACGATGCATCACACCCGACACGAGTCACGCCAAACCATCAACAAAACGGCGCTGCCTCCTGTACGCTCCCAGACGTCCGCAATCAGAGTTCCTCATCCCGACCGACACTCTCCCGCTCACACCGCCCTCTGGCTAGGTTAAGAAAACAGCAGAGCGCGAAGCGGGAATTTCAAAAGGAACGCGCTACAGACAAGGACGAAACGCAAGGAACCAACCGTGACCATGGCCAACGGCCTTGCCGCACTGGACACACCGATTCCCGTTGAGATCACCGAAGTTAAGCGCTGTCGGGCGTGGCCGGTGCTTGGATGGGTGACCATCCAGCCGCCATGCGCTGTTGCAATTTTTCGGGGTGCACTCAGCCTCGTGATGCCAATTGAGGAGCTACTCGACCGAATAGTGGCGGCTTCGGTCAAGAATACCATCGTGACGACCGGGAGAGCGGTGTGCTGACCCCACGCCCCTCCAATCCGCATCCTCCTCTGAGGATGACACGGCGGTCGGATGGTCCCGGTAGGCCACTCGTGGCCTGACGACGGAGTGCTTCAGATCCCACGACCGATGAGCTGTCTCCTGCGTTGGGGACACAACTCTAGAAGACAACAGGTTGGTGGAAAGAACGGTTAGGGACTCTTATCCAATCTCTACAGATCTCTCCACCTTCCAGATGTGACTTCCAACACGACAACGTACAATTTATACACTGTCCTCCTCGAGGCTGAATGCCTCCTGGTGGTGTTTCGGGCACTTGACACAGTAAGGAAAGAATGTGAGCGGAAGAGAGACGAATGGGCAGTCACTGTAGCGAAGATACTGGCCGCAAACGCGGAAGTCGACTGATATAACAGGTTCTCACAAAGCGCGCATTGTTGTGGAGCTGTGGCTGGAAACGAGAAACTATGAAACGGCGAAGATGGTCGCCCGTTGGTGTACTACTGTCGTGAGCATCTATAGAAGGTGGCTGAAATAACGAGAAGGCGGTATGGTACTGGGCGACCATGTAACAAAACGTGGAGGATCCCCCACTGCGTAATCCAGGATAGGCAGCCATCTGTGGCCGACCTGACGGCAGAGTACAGTGCTGGTGCAGGCTCAAGTGTTTCGGACACACATTTCAAAGGCCACTGTTGGACATGAAGCTTCACATCATATGAACCCTATGTGTTCCTCTGTTGACCCAACGACTTCGTTAGTTATGATTGCAGTGGCCAGCACATCACTGAATTTTCATGGTGGATCAATAGAATCGCATTTCTTGTTACACCAGATCGACGGTTGGGTCCTCACAAGCCATCAGCCAGGCGAATGCCTGCACGAAACATGCACTATACCAGAGATGCAGACCGGTAAGGGCACAATTATGCTACAGGGTACTTTATAACCCTAGGTTCGGAATGGGGCGGCGGTGGGGTGGGTGGACTGCTGTGGCCTGTTGTGGTGCTATGAACCACTGAGGGCTACGACGGGGTGAAGCCTCTCCGTGGTTTCTAGGTCCCCAGTTTAATACGAGCGTCACTCCAAAAGAAATGCACACTATTTTTGTAAAAGTACAGTTTTCATTCTGGATGTGTGAAAGTTTTACAGTGTGTTGATACATCCTTCCCGCTTGTTTTCAAACTTACTTCAATCTGTTACCGTGAGTGGCGCCGTCACAGTACGTCTTCAAGATGGCTGCTACACTTGACGTTCGTCAGAAGCAACGTGCTGTCATACAATTCCTGTGCTGTGAAAACGAGACAGTGGGAAACATCCACAAGAGGTCGGAAAAGGCGTACGGAGATGCTGCTGTCGATCGCAGTACAGTTAGTCGGTGGGAAAGCTGTTTACGTGATAAAAGCGGGCACGGCAGTATTGAGGATTGTCCTCGCAGCGGCAGGCCTCGTACTGCACACACTCCAGACAATGTGCAGAGAGTTAACGAATTGGTGACTGCTGACAGACGTGTCACAGTGAACGAAGTGTCACGCGATATTGGGGTAGGGGAAGGAAGTGTTTGCAGAATACTGAAAGTGTTGGCGTTAAAAAAGGATTGTGCCAGGTGGGTTCGCAGGACGTTGACAGTGGCTCACAAAGAAAGAAGAAAAATGGTATGCAGCGAACTTTTGGAACAGTACGAGAATAGTGGAGACAAATTTCTTGTAAGAATTGTGACAGGTGATGAAACATGGCTCCATCATTTTTCACCAGAGACGAAAAGGCAATCAATCGAGTGACATGATGCAAATTCACATAAGAAAAAAAAATCCAAAACCACACCTTCTGCTGGAAAAGTTATGGCTACGGTATTTTTCGATTCCAAAGGACTCTTGCTTGTGGACATCGTGCGAAGTGGAACCACCATAAATTCTGATGCATATGTGACGACACTGAAGAAACTTCGAACTCGACTGAGACGTGTTCGTCCACATCGGCAAAAGCAGGATGTTTTACTGTTGCACAACAATGCACGGCCACATGTCAGTCAAAAAAACCATGGAAGCGATCACAAAACTCGGATGGACAACACTGAAACACCCGCCTTACACTCCTGACCTGGCTCCGTGTGACTTTCATCTGTTTAGGAAACTGGAAGACTCTCTTCGTGGAACAAGGTTTCAAGATGATGACTCCCTTGTGCACGCTGCTAAACAGTGGCTCCAACAGATCGGTCCAGAATTTTACCGTGCGGGTATACAGGCGCTGGTTCCAAGGTGGCGTAAGGCAGTTGAGAGGGATGGAAATTATGTGAAGAAATGAAAATATTGTTCCTAAAGGACGTATCTACACATTGTAAAACTTTCAAACATGTAGAATACAAGATGGATTTAAAAAGAAAAAATGGTGTGCATTTCCTTTGCAGTGGCCCTCGTACAGTACGGTGGGGTACATTGAGTTGGGTTTCCATGTGGTGATAATCGTAGGCATCACGAAATCAGTGAACTATGTGGAAATTACTGCGGACCACATGCATGCTTTAAGTCTCCCCCTATGCCGACAACTTCCAGCAGGATAACAGTCCGTGTCACGAGGTCACAATCGTGCTGCACTGGTTCGACGGGGCATTACAATGAACTCACATTGATGTCTTGGCCAGCAAGTGTGGCTGATCTGTAACCACTGGAACACATAGTGGGTGCCAGCTGCGTGTCCATAAACCACCATCCCGTAATCTACGGGAACTGCTTGACCTGCGAAAACATATATGGTGCGACATACTTCCGGCACTTACGGGATCCTGCCAAGGACTTGTAGAATCCACGGCAAGCAAAATCTCTCTTGTACTGTGTATAAAAAATGGAACAACACGCTATTGAACAGATAGACATAATGTTTCTGGCTCACAGGTGTATATGAAATAGCTGGATATACAAAAGACTTCACCTTTTCGTGAAACACGAAATATTTGATTCAGCATCCCTATAGCGTTCCATCTATTACGTTCTCACTTTGTTACTGTCTCGGTCCATATTCAATGCCCTCTCCAGCTCTGAGCTGCTCTGCGCACAGAAATTCCTTTTGACGCAACTGTTTCTCTCTCTCTCTCTCTCTCTCTCTCTCTCTCTCTCTCTCTTCTCACCTCCCCCCTCTCCCCCTCTCTGTGCCTGTCTCTCTGCAGAGCAGGAAATGAGACGCGCGACAGACAGCATAGCTGATGAACCGAAATGGAGCCACTCGCTTAGAGTGAAGCGATCTATCGTCAAAGAACGAGAATCGCTTCTCCAGTGACTGTCCGATAGTGAAAACGTACACCCATTGTAGAGCAGTGACGAAGCGCTATAGGTGCGCTACTTGACGGGGTTTGCAAGAACTCCAGTGAGTTGATGTTAGTTCACGTTGCTTTCATGCAGTTTTCCATTGCTGCCTCTTCCCAACTCCACTATAGCTTTGATACGTTGTTAGCACTTTTAGATGAATTCTACAGCTATGACCTTCCATATACCTTTCAAGAACTGTACCTCTTTGCAACAATGTGTAAGTTCCCCAGTCTAGTCTTGTTGAGTAAAGTTGTTATCTTTTAATGCCTGGTTGAAAAATACCTCGTGCATGTGATAACGCAGCAACTGTGGCCACCTAACTTTTTGCCTAGATTCCAGGTTTGAACATGATAAAGACGTGGTATCCTAAGTAAAACACTAGGAAAGCAAAAATGGGATAAATAACGCTAGTGAAAGTGAACGGACTACACTTCAGATGGTGTGATCATAATGGAAATACTGGGCAAAATGTAGACGGTGATGGTTCAGAAGATGTGACTGCAGTATCTGAAGCGAGCTTCAAAGAAAAGTATGCCACTCTATGCACAAAAATCCGCCCCACCAAGGAACGGTTGTCTTCAGTTATCAAACTTGCTGTGAGGTCCTTCGCTGGAGTGAAAGACCCAAGTCAGAAGAAAGCTCGATTGTCATAAGGGAGATGTGTCCCTCGAAAACGAACGAGAATACTAAAACTATGTGCAGGAGTTGCTGCAGGACAGTATGTAAGGAACACTTTGCAAGGAACGTACTGACTATGATTCTGATTAGATATAAAAGGCAAACACTGCCTTTGTGAGATTTAATTTTTCTCACTATGACAAGTGAGAGTTCACATCTTAAAAAACCAAGAAACACATCTTTAAAATACTCCATTGTCGACATGCTCACACATTCATTCCCATTTTCTGAATAGTTTCATGAAATATACATATGATTCAAAGTTGGGTAAATACTGCCTGAAGCATGCAGTAACGCCACAAAAACACTCATGTGTACTTGGAAGATAAGGGAAAAGTTTGAAAATTTAAAAAAAATGGATTTTCCTGGCTTAAAACGTTCTCTGCGATGTCTGCTATTGCCGTCCCCAAATTTCTCTTCAACAGTGGGAAGTGAGGAGGTGCTTAAAACATCAATGTAGACTTGTATTGCCACAGTGCCACGCAATACAGCAGGGGGTGCAAGCACCATCTCCGAAAAACCCGGCTACACCATAACACCACCGACTCCGAATTTTACAGTTGGCACTTCACACGCTGGCAGATGACGTTCACCGGCATTCACCATACCCACACCCTGCCATCGGATCGCCACATTGTGTACGGTGATTCGTCACTGCACACACCGTGTTTCGACTGTTCAGTCGTCTAATGTTTACGCTACTTACAGCAAGCGAGGCGTCGCTTGGCATTTACCGGCGTGATGTCTGACTTATGAGCAGCTGCTCGACCATGAAATCCACAACTTCCCACCTCCCGCCTGACTGTCATAGTACTTGAAGTGGATCGTGATTCAGTTTGGAATTCCTGTGTGATGGTCTGGATAGATGTCTGCTAATTACACATTACGACCCTCTTCAACTGTCGGTGGTCTCTGTCAGTCAACAGACAAGGTCGGCCTGTACGCTTTTGTCCTGTACGTGTCCCTTCACGTTTCCACTTCACTATCACATCGGAAACAGCGGACCTAGGGATGTTTAGCAGCGTGTAAATCTGGCGTACAGACGTATGACACAAGCGACACCCAACCACCTGACCACGTTAGAAGTCCGTGAGTTCTGCAGAGCGCCCCATTCTGCTCTCTCACGATGTCTATTGACTACTGAGGTCGCTGATATGGAGTACCTGGCAGTGTGGCAGCACAATGCATCTAATATGAAAAACGTATGCTTTTTCTAGGTGTCCGGACACTTTTGATCACATAGTGTATATGTGCAGTAAGCAGAAGACCCAGGTTCAAGTCCCAGTCAGAGCAGAAATTTTAATTCATTTCTTCAGCCTCTGTCAATATCATCCTATGTACGCCGATAACAAACATATAAAAAATGACTAATACAAAACCGTCTTTTTACAGGTGCAAGAGAAGGGCTTCGGGAATTCCTGCTGATGAACAGTATTCTGTCCTCAAGGGGTCCTTCTCCTGGTACAGCAGTTATAATGAACATCCTGTGTGGACGAAAAAATGATTTCTTAAAGACAAAAGTGAAAGTAAAAAAATTATATCACAGATTTAGTGTTATTTTCTATCTTACAAAGACAAAAGTGAAAGTAAAAAAATTATATCACAGATTTAGTGTTATTTTCTATCTTACTTGTAAAGTCATGAAAAATCACCTAATTTCCCTGCTGTCACGGAAAGCTACCTCCTTAATTCATAGAGTTTTTATGGATACACTATCACATGTACTCTCATACCACTTGATGTCTCTTTTCTCTCTCTCTCTCTTATGAGAAGTAGCGTAAATTAGGACTGCTTCTGTCACAATGGCTTCTACACGGGATTTGTATTTTAATGAAACAAGGCCGTTTATTACAGTCCAGTGGTGGTTTCGAAGTGTCCATAGTCGACAGCAGACCAATTTTAAGAATACCAGAAGGGTGGTAAGAAAAGTTGAAAAGGACTGGCAGTGTAGGTGACGAGGCAAGAAAACAGACGATAGGCCCAGAGGGGCTGAGTTTGCTGGAACGTGCTGCAACGAATCGATGCAGACGGAAACAACCCTATCAAAGTAATAAAGAAACTGAACAAACATTGTGTTTTGCCTTGTTACACAAATTTTGTAATGGTTACTGTGCAACCTAGATTTCTTGTTATACGCCCATTTTCAAGTACTCGTACATTACTGATTCCAAAAGTTATAAAGCAAAGATAAACATGATGACAGCGCAAAGATAAATATCTCAAATTCTTAAAAAGTCAGCCCTTGGCTTAACGTACAATTAATTCAAGGACCATTTCTCGACAAATTGCACATGGAATTACACAGTTCAGAAATTACACTAAGAGTACTAATTATATCTAAGAATAAAATTATGCATCAGCCTGTGGATTGAGGCCCAAAGTATTACTTCTATCTAGGAATTATGATATCATCTAAAACAGGTGAATAATTGAACTGGTTTTGCCACTTTAATAGCCTGCCGCTGTGACCGAGAGGTTCTAGGCACTTCAGTGCGGAACCGCGCTGCTGCTACGGTCGCAGGTTCGAATCCTGCCTCGGGCATGGATGTGTGTGACGTCCTCAGGTTAGTTAGGTTTAAGTAGTTCTAAGCATAGGGGACCAATGTATTTGTTAGTAATGACAACGACATATAAATGTGTCAGCTCATTTTAGGTTGACATGGGCTAATAGCCATAACATGTGCACTTGATAATGCCCTAAGGCCGAAATTGCAATCGTGAAATAAAGTGTTACAGTCACTGGCGTAAATATGATGTCTTTTATCTGAGGAAGTAAACGGCCATCTGGATCTGGGGATTGGAGAACCCACACGTCGTGGTGCAACATATAAGGAACACCCTGAAAATGTATGAAGTGACGTCACTTAGTGCACAACACAGTTATTGGACTGTTCTTTTTCACTGAGCCTGGCATTACGGCAACAGTTTTCCCGGGCATGTAGGAACTTTACGTTGCACCTGAGTTACAGGAACTTCAACCACTGGTAGTGGTTCATCAAGATTATAGAAACCAATTGTGATACAGTAAAAGACGAATACAGTTAGCCACATAAAATTATTGAAAGGAAATATATAAAGATAAAAGGCCTGACACTTTTATGGTGAATTTACGGTCAAAAATTAATATACGTAATACAGTACCTCTAGCAACCTATAAATTACCTATGAAAGATAAAAATGTCTATATGACCTCTGAAGAAATTTCTATAACAGTTATAAACATTTAAAAGTCTACAACATGTATTTGACCTAATGTATGTTTATCAGGTTACGTTTCTTACGTAAATGACGACTACATCTAAGCCCATAGTAGCGACATCTATCTAGGATGTAGCCAAACATATTTCTGGTAGCTACTGTGCTTCAATAGCCATTTGCAAAAATGGCTGTGTGGACGATGTGGCCTATTCTACACCTTATTTTAGATCTATGTGACGATGCTGTGCTGAGTATATTTATATGTCTCGACGATGCCATCACGGCTTTATCACTTTAGGACAAGGTGTGGAAAAGGTTCGTTTTACTGTACTTTATCTGTACATTTCCCTGATTGTATGATTGTATATTGTGATTCGTAATGCTGTATTGTGTTGAAAGACATACTGCTCACTACGTGTATATATTTTTATATTGTAGATCCGAGGATGGTCATTACTGACTGAACCCGGTCATCGTCAAAAGAATTGATATTGTGATCAAAGACTGGAGTAAAAAACGCAGCTGGTGACAAATGTATTTCATTTAGTTTCAGCCAAAATGACTGCAAACGTTGAAATTTAAAATTTGTAGTAACGTGGAGGCAGAAAGAAACGAATTCCGTTCACCGTTATTAATTTGCAGGAAGGACGGTGTGTAACGAATCCGACTTGCAGAACCACGGAAAAATGTAAATACACCACCATTGTTTAGTAAAAGCACAATTTTTGTGGAAGGAAAGAGAGGTCTGTTACACTGATAGAAGTAATTACAACCGAATGAATTCTGCAGCAATGGTAATTACTCTCCACTCGCACAAGTCTAACAAAGAACTGCATTGCGTATTCCGCAAACTAATTACCAGAGAATTCATTGAATCGTATGTGAAAAATTCTGTGATCTTGGAGGTAATTGGTAATTTCAGTTAACCAAGTAGCGCTACTAAATACGAGGGTTCCCCAGAAAGTAATGCACCGCATTTTTTTTTCTGTCGAAAGCAATGCGACGAATGCGAAACGTTACGTATGTATTATCTGAATTCTGAGTGAGCGCGCCAAGTTTCCGTCAGTTCCAACATATAGCGTACCTGCAGGACAGTTTCAAAATGCCCAACTTAAAGTCCGCAACGAGTGGAAAAAAGCGCAGGTGGCGCCTGTATATAAGAAGGTTAGAAGGACAGATCCTCAAAATTACAGACCAATATCCTAAACATCGGTTTGTTGCAGCATTCTCGAACATATTCTCAGTTCGAATATAATGAATTTCCTTGAGACAGAGAAGTTGCTGTCCATGCATCGGCACGGCTTTAGAAAGCATCGCTCCTACGAAACGCAACTCGCCCATTTTTCACATGATATCTTGCGAACCGTGGAAGAAGGGTATCAGACGGATGCCATATTCCTTGACTTCCGGAAAGCGTTTGACTCGGTGCCCCACTGCAGACTCCTAACTAAGGTACGAGCATATGGGATTGGTTCCCAAGTATGTGAGTGGCTCGAAGACTTCTTAAGCAATAGAACCCAGTACGTTGTCCTCGATGGTAAGTGTTCCTCGGAGGTGAGGGTATCATCGGGAGTGCCCCAGGGAAGTGTGGTAGGTCCGCTGTTGTTTTCTATCTACGTAAATGATCTTTCAGATAGGGTGGATAGCAATGTGCGGCTGTTTGCTGGTGATGCAAAGGTGTCGTCGTTGAGTGACTGTAGGAGGATACAAGATGACTTGAACAGGATTTGTGATTGGTGTAAAGAATGGCAGCCAACTCTAAATATAGATAAATGTAAATTAATGCAGGTGAATAGGAAAAAGAATGCCGTAATGTTTGAATACTCCATTAGTAGTGTAGCGCATGATACAGTCACGTCGATTAAATATTTGGGCGTAACTTTGCAGAGCGATATGAAGTGGGACAAGCATGTAATGGCAGTTGTGGGGAAGGCGGATAGTCGTCTTCAGTTCATTGGTAGAAATTTGGGAAGATGTGGTTCATCTGTGAATGAGACGGCTTAGAAAACACTAATACGACCTATTCTTGAGTACTGCTTGGGATCCCTATCAGGTCGGATTGAGGGAGGACATAGAAGCAATTCAGAGGCGGGCTACTAGATTTGTTACTGGTAGGTTTGATCATCACGCGAGTGTTACGGAAATGCTTCAGGAACTCGGGTGGGAGTCTCTAGAGGAAAGAAGGCGTTCTTTTCGTGAATCGCTACTGAGGAAATTTAGAGAACCAGCATTTGAGGCTGACTGCAAAAAGTGGTTCAAATGGCTCTGAGCACTATGCGACTTAACTTCTGAGGTCATCAGTCACCTATAACTTAGAACTAATTAAACCTAACTAACCTAAGGACATCACACACATCCATGCCCGAGACAGGAATCGAACCTGCGACCGTAGCGGTCGCTTGGTTCCAGACTGTAGCGCCTAGAACCGCGCGGCTACTCCGGCCGGCGGCTGAGTGCAGTACAATTTTACTGCCGCCAACTTATATTTCGCGGAAAGACCACAAAGATAAGAGAGATCAGGGCTCGTACAGAGGCACGTAGGCACTCATTTTTCCCTCATTCTGTTTGGGAGTGGAACAGGGAGAGAAGATGCTAGTTGTGGTACGAGGTACCCTCCGCCACGCACCGTATGGTGGATTTCGGAGTATGTATGTAGATGTAGATGTAGAAAATGGCGTCTGTCGGTGATGCGCGTTACAGTCGTCATTGAATTTCTCACTGCAGAGAAAGAAACTGTGCGGATTATTCACAATCGCTTGCACAAAGGCTATGGGGCATCTGCTGTCGACAGAAGTACAGCTAGTCGCTGCGCACGGAACGTGAGGTCATCAGAAGGCGGTTCGGCGAAGTTTTTATTTCTTCTCCATGGATTTTAATACCTACTCCGAATTTTTCTTTTGTTTCCTTTACTGCTTGCTCAATATACAGATTGAATAGCATTGGGGAGAGGCTACAACCCTGCCTCACTCCCTTCCCAACCACTGCTTCCCTTTCATGTCCCTCGACTCTTATAAATGCCATCTGCTTTCTGTACAAATTGTAAATAGCCTTTCGCTCCCTGTATTTTACCCCTGCCACCTTCAGAATTTGAAAAAGAGTATTCCAGTCAACATTGTCAAAAGCTTCCTCTAAGTCTACAAATGCTAGAAACGTAGGTTTGCCTTTCCTTAATCTTTCTTCTAAGATAAGTCGTAAGGTCAGTATTGCCTCACGTGTTCCAGTATTTCTACGGAATCCAAACTGATCTTCCACGATGTGGGCTTCTACCAGTTTTTCCATTCGTCTGTATAGAATTCGCGTTAGTATTTTGCAGCTGTGACTTATTAAACTGATAGTTCGGTAATTTTCACATCTGTCAACACTTGCTTTCTTTGGGACTGGAATCATTACAGTCTTCTTGAAGTCTGAGGGTATTTCGCCTGTTTCATACATCTTGCTCACCAGATGGTAGAGTTTTGTCAGGACTGGCTCTCCCACGGCCGTCAGTAGTTCCAATGGAATGTTGTCTATTCCCGGGGCCTTGTTTCCACTCAGGTCTTTCAGTGCTCTGTCAAACTCTTCACGCAGTATCGTATCTCCCATTTCATCTTCATCTACATTCTCTTCCATTTCTATAATGTTGTCCTCAAGTACATCGCCCTCTATGTACTCCTTCCATCTTTCTGCTTTCCCTTCTTTGCTTATAAATGGGTTTCCATCTAAGTTCTTGATATTCATACAAGTGGTTCTCTTTTCTCTTTGTCCATTATACCATTGTAAATGGTTTTTTCAAAGCCTGCAAATGTTAAAACATGGGTTTGTTTATAAACAACTTTTTTGCTACCAGTCACGATTTTTTAATTTATATTTTACTCGACGCTTTTGGGAAATGTTTCCCATTTTCAAGTGTGTTTTCTCTTCGTACTGTGCCCTTTTTGCGTGTGAGGTTCTGCTTTGTGTTGTTGACTTTACTGCAATATATAAAAACGCGTAATTTGTACTTAGTTATCGATTTTTTATGTGCCGTTAGAAGCGAGATTTGGAAGAAGTTGTGCTTACAGTTTTCTTATGGTCCACTTGTGCAGAGTCTCATGCACGTTAAACATCACACAGACAACTTTCATTGCACAGTATACATCGAGAATAACTTACACAAACAAACGGTTGCAAAGATGTTTTTAGATGTAGTTGACAGAGATAATGTTAGAGGTCTTCCACAGAGTATGACATGCTTTTGTACAGAATGTATTTATTTTCACAATATGGATTCTAATGTGCTTTATGTATTTTAACAATGGTGCTTATTTCTGCGTGTTATTATTTTTCCTGAAGTATATCATCGAAGCATCTGAAGTAAGTGACTGATTCACTTTGAAGTTTCTCGTTTAACATTTTATCTTCATATTTTTGTAATGTGAATATATCTCTACATCTTCTAACAAATCAATTTTATGCGCTTTGTTTAGTTGGAGGAGTAGTTTGATAACTTGCTCCATTTTTCCAGATTTCCCCAAGTTTGTGAGTGGCTGATTACTGAGGTAACAATGGATAGCTTGCACATGGATCTGTTTTTTATGTCTGATGAAACCTTGTTCCACCTGAATGGTTATGTGATCTCACAGATTCAGAGGTTCTGGGCAGAGAAGTGTTCGGATTACTTCCACGAAACATTACTGCATTGTCAGAGGGTTGTGGCTTGGTGTGCTGTGTCCGCATGCCGCACTGCGGATCCCATCATCTCTTACCACACGCTGACTTCCGCGCGTTACATCATTGCCAACATTTTCAAACCATCTGTGGCATCAATAACGGAAGAGCAAAAATAACATACAGATATGAAACTTCCTGGCAGATTAAAACTGTGTGCCGGACCAAGACTCGAACTCGAGACCTTTTCCTTTCGCGGTTAAGTGCTCTACCAACTAAGCTACCCAAGCACAACACACGTCCGTCCTCACAGCTTTACTTATGCCAGTACCTCGTCTCCTACCTTCCAAACTTTACAGTTTTAATCTGACAGGAAGTTTCGTATCAGAGCACAGTCCGCTGTAGGGTGAAAATCTCATTCTGGAAACATCTCCCACGCTGTGGCTAAGCCATGTCTCCGCAATATCCTTTCTTTCAGGAGTGCTAGTTTCGCAGGTGAGCAAAAATTCGGAATAGGTATTAAAATCCATGGAGAAGAAATAAAAATGTTGAGGTTCGCCGATGACATTGTAATTCTGTCAGAGACAGCAAAGGACGTGGAAGAGCAGCTGAACGGAATGGACAGTCTTGAAAGGAAGATATAAGAAGAACATCAACAAAGGCAAAACGAGGATAATCGAATGTAGTACAGTTAACTTGGGTGATGCTGAGGGAATAGGATTAGGAAATGAGACACTTGAAGTAGTGGACGAGTTTTGCTATTTGGGGAGCAAAATAACTGATGATGGGCGAAGTAGAGAGGATATAAAATGTAGACTGGCAATGGCAAGGAAAGCGTTTCTCAAGAAGAGTAATTTGTTAACATCCAGTATGGATTTAAGTGTCAGGAAGTCGTTTCTGAAAGTATTTGGAGTGTAGCCACGTATGGAAGTGAAACATGGTCGATAAACAGTTTGGACAAGAAGAGAACAGAAGCTTTCGAAATGTGGTGCTACAGAAGAACGCTGAAGATTAGATGGGTAGATCACATAACTAATGAGGAGGTACTGAATAGGGGAGGAGTTTGTGGTACAACTTGACTAGAAGAAGGGATCGGTTGGTAGGACATGTTCTGAGACATCGAGGGATCACCAATTTAGTATTGGAGGGCAGCGTGGAGGGTAAAAATCTCAGAGGGAGACCAAGAGATGAATATACTAAGCAGATTCAGAAGGATGTAGGCTTCAGTAAGTATTGGGAGATGAAGCACCTTGCACAGGATAGAGTAGCATAGAGAGCTGCATCAAACCAGTCTCAGGACTGAAGACCACAACAACAACAACAACAACAACAGTTTCGCAGGAGAGCTTCTGTAAAGTTTGGGAGGTAGGAGACGAGGTACTGGCAGAAGTAAAGCTGTGAGGACGGGGCGTGAGTCGTGCTTGGGTCGCTCAGTTGGTAGAGCACATACTCGCGAAAGGCAAAGGTCCCGATTTCGAGTCTCGGTCCGGCACACAGTTTTAATCTGGCAGGAAGTTTCATATCAGCGCACACTCCGTTGCAGAGTGAAAATCTCATTCTGAAAACATACAGATACTTCCAACGGGGTGGAGCAACTGCCCAAACAGCCGGCTGAACATTGGAGACACAGTGTTCATGCGTGACAGAGTTGTTAGCAGAGGTGAGTTTGGTGGCGGCCACAGCTGGCCAGCCAGGTCACCTGATCGGTCAGTGTGTGATCATTTTGTACTAGGGAGCCCTCATTCTAAGGTGTATCGCAACAACCCTCAAAGTCTTCAAGTGCTGGAACTTAACACTTCGGCTGAGACAACGGCAATTCCAGCAGTCCAGCTTTGATACGCCTGCAGCAACCGGTTGACCAGGGCCCAAAATAGCCACAAGATGAATGCTAGTCGTTCTCAACATCTGCTATAGTCTGTGCTGTATTTCCCTTCCCCTGCTGTATATCAGTGTACTCTGGAACTGTGTTCTCCACTTTTATTTGCCCCAACCTGCATAACTGAAAAACACCCTCTTCATTTGATGTTTTTTTGTTGTTGTGAGATTTACTTTTCATCCAAGAATATTCCACAACCTAATAATAATGAACGTTCCGGAAAGGTTCAAAGATGTTAGTATTTCACTGAGGACATTCCAAAAATTCGAAAACATTTTTAAATATTGGAAAATATTTAAAGAAAACTGTAACTTCCTAGAATATTCCAGAGCATTCTGAAACAATACAAAACATTCAAAAAACACTTCACGAAAATCTAGGTCACTGTGGAGTATTTTAGGACATTTGTAAATATTCTAGAACATTCTGCACACTTGTGGAAGGTCCCAGAACATTGTCACATTCTAGAACGTTCTCCAACGTCTTGGAAAATTTTATAGGATTCTGAAGCATTATAATGCATTCCAAAAAACTTGTCGAACATTCTTAAACATTCTGGAAAATTCTACAACATTCTCGAACTTTCTAGAAGGAACAGTCTGGCCAGTCTCAGCCACTTTGGCACTCGATTATCCTTCTCATATTGCCCTTGAGGAGGGACATTGATGAAAAAACATACACAATTTCAAAAATGCACCAAATCCACAGTCTTGGAAATATGGCAATGAAATTTTGTGCCACGCTTTACATAAAAGTAACACATTTACATATTATATCCTTTGATTATATATATTCAACTTTTTTTGGAATGACATTTGAAGTTTTATTTTCAAAAAATAATGTATATTCCTCTTCCTCAGAAAGTATTCAAGAGATTTCTGCATAACTTTCTCTGTTTCATCTCTTTATATACTGTAAGCTTCTCTCGTGAGATTTTTGGAATAGGCCTAATAGGAGAATTTTCATAATTTTTTAATTAAATTCCACAAGTACAATTTTAAATTCATGCAAAATTCCAAGCACTTTGCCCCATATCTCAACTTGCAATCAGAATTTCAAAATTTGCTCATGAGACAACGTTTATTAGGTTTACAGAAATGTGTGTACAAAATTTCATAATTCAAGCATTCACAGAATCTGAGAAAGAGGTACATACACTCTAAAAGACAAACTTTCCAGGAGACGCAATTTAAAGTTCAACCTAACATTTTTCCATGTGACACTTCTTCAGAAGGCACCACATTTGTACTCTGGTTCGTCTTTCCCTTCAAGGCTTCTCTTCTGGTTTCTTGTTGTCTGTCTTATTTCCTTTACCAGGTCTTCACCTGACTTTCCAGCTGCAGAGACGCGCTGTAAATCTATTTTTCTCAGGATGTCTTGAGTAAAATTTCCTATCCTGAAGCCCATTCTTTCTAATACCTTCAGCCTCACGACGTTCCCATCATAAGTTGCAACTCTGACAACTGTAGCAGATGCAAACGTGTTTTTAGGGCATCGTTTCCATATGAGTGAATTTAGAGACTCACTTGGATTTTGGGTTTTGCCATGAACACACATTTTGAGAAGTGCAGGCTCGCACAGAAACTAGATCCAGGATACAATTTGGAAGCCTCTCCTTGTGAATGTAGGGGTTGTTATCCCTCTGAGCTTGTAGATATTTAGACCAGCTAATGTGGCCGCGTCACACTTTTTAATTAAACTTCAGGATGCGATTTCAACATTGAAACTTTGGGAACTTATTGTCAATGAGTTGTACAAACAAATAAAAAATAAATCGAAAGTTGACATTTTTGTTCAATTTCATCAGCGTCCCCCGTTAAGAGGTAAGGAAGAAGTGTCGTCACACCGGACGTAATTTTGAACACCACAGTACTACAGTGAAGCCTAAATATTATGACCACTGCTCACCGCAACGTTGGATGCCGCTTGGTGGTATTGTGGGCACCTGACGTGGTAACATAAGTATGTAAGCGGTGGCAGGCGCGGACAGGGGATCACACTAGCGAAGATATGGGCTGCACACGGGGAAATTCATTAACGTAAGCGACTATGACAAAGGGCACATTATTACTGTGCAGAGCCTGTGAACGAGAATCGCGAACACGGCTAATCATGTCGAATGTTCACGTGCTACTGCTGTGATCATCTACAGAAGAACAATGAGATTACCACTAGCCGCTAAATGGTTGGACGTCCAAAGAGTATGGAGTTTGGAGGCTTGTGTGCTCTGTCAGGTAGGAAGATGGAGATCTGTGGCATCTTTGCCGGAGGACCACAAGACTGGTGCACGAAGAATTGTTTCGGAGCATACTGTTCGTCATACATTGTTCACCATGGAGCTCCACTGCTGTTCATCCCTACGTATTTACATGCTGACCCCACGACACCGACAGTTATGATTGCAGTGGGCACGGGACCATTGCGATTCGACCGTCCATGAATGGAGAAGTGTCCGCTCTTAGGGTGAACCACATTTTTGTTACACTAGGTCGCTCCTCGTCTCCATTAACGCCGTTATCGAGGTGAACGGCGGCTCGAAACATGCGGCGCGCCACGGACGCACGCTGCTGGGAGCAGTATCATGCTGCGGCAGACATTCTGCTGCGCTTGTGGCAGTAATCGAAGACACGCTGACAGCTAAGAACCACCTGCATCCCTTCATACTTGACGTCTTTCCCGACGGTGATGCCATCTTTCGGCACTATAATTTCCCGTGTCTAGGAACTATAAAAGTGCTACAGTGGTTTGAAGAGCATTATGGTGAACTCACGTTAATGTCTCGGAGATGAAATTCGCCTGACGTAAGTCGTATGCAACCTTTCTGGGTCGCTATGGGTTGCCAACGCCGCGTACGCAAATCAGTGGCCCGTTATTTATGGGAATTACATAGCCTACGCGTAGACATCTAGTGCCGCATACCTCCAGACACCTACCAACAAACTGTCGGATCCTTGACACAAAGAATCAGTAATGTACTTTGTTCCAATGACGGACAAACAAGTTATTAAGCTGGATGCAGGAAGAATCTGGAGTTTGACGTGGGCTCCGAACCACGAAGGTTCAAAAATGGCTCTGAGCACTATGGGACTCAACTGCTGTGGTCATAAGTCCCCTAGAACTTAGAACTACTTAAACCTAACTAACCTAAGGACATCACACACATCCATGCCCGAGGCAGGATTCGAACCTGCGACCGTAGCGGTCGTGCGGTTCCAGACTGTAGCGCCTTTAACCGCTCGGCCAAACCACGAAGGAACTCGCCATTTGTCACATCATCAAAGGTAAGTGATGGCTAAACCAGCAATACCGTAGCGAAATGCCGGAAAAGCTGCAGATGATCGACAACTGCTGCATGGACTGGCAGCTGAACCTGAACGTAAATAAACCATGTTGCCCGTAAATAGTAAATGCCCCATTACTCTTCGATTACGCTATTGGCAATAAAACGCTGGAAACAACAACAACTTCAAAATACCCAGTAGTAACTGCTGTATCCCTCCCACAAAGCAGCGGGGTAGCCACGCTGTCTGGGGCGTCTTGCACGGTTCGGGCGGCTACCCCTGTCGGAGGTTCGAGTATTCCCTCGGGCATGGGTGGGTGTGTGCTGTCTTTAGCGTAAGTTAATTTAAGTTAGATTAAGTGGTATGTAAGCTTTGCGACCGATGACAGCAGTTTGGTCCCATACAACTTACCACAATTTTACTCCCACAAGACGGCATGCTGTAAACCTGCAACACACTTGCGTTCTGCGGGTATCTAAGCTTCAGGCGTTGTCAACCACACAAGCAGAAGCAGCTGCAAACCAAACATCGATCCGCGCTCCACATGTATGTTGGTTAGCCTTCTGGACAACGAGAACCACAACAACCACACGCTGGTTTGACGTTCACGAAGTCTCTGGCAAGCTCCAAAGGCAGTTACCACTACCACCAGAGAGTGCTTCCACGACCATGATGCTGTGATTGTGGTCACTCAATTCCTACATCGTGTCACGTGTTCACTGGCAGCTCGCCCTGTATCTGTACTCAAAAAACTCTGTCCAGCCTTGGAAGCCCCAACGGTACCTACCGGCCGCCGTGTCATCCTCAGTCCACAGGCGTCACTGAATGCGGGTATGGATGGGCATGTGGTCAGCACACCGCTCTCCCGGCCTTATTTCAGTTTACGAGACCGGAGCCGCTACTTCTCAATCAAGTAACTCCTCATTTGGCCACACAAGGGCTGAGTGCACCCCGCTTGCCAACAGCATTCAAAATGGTTCAAATGGCTCTGAGCACAATAGGACTTAACTTCTGAGGTCATCAGTCCCCTAGAACTTAGAACTACTTGAACCTAACTAACCTAAGGAAATTACACACATCCATGCCCAAGGCGGAATTCGAACCTGCGACCGTAGCAGTCGCGCGGTTCCAGACTGAAGCGCCTACAACCGCTCGGCCGATCCGGTCGGCCAACAGCGTTCGGCTGACCGGATGGTCACCCATCCAAGTGCTAGCCCGACCTAACAGTGCTTGACTTCGGTGATTTGACGGGAATCGGTGTTACCACTGCTGCAACGCCGTTGGAGTCCAGTGTTGGATTCATATGTTTCCGACGTGTATGTGGAAACATGAACCGTGACTACATTGTTACCAAGTGCGGCGAATGCGGACTGGTTCCCCTTATTCCGCCTCAGTTACACTATGTCGGCGATTGCTGCGCAAACTAGTTCTCCACTCACGCGTACACCACCGTTACTCTACCACGCAAACATAGGGGTCACACTCGTCTGGTGTGAGACGTTCCCTGGGGTGGTCCACCGGGGGCCGAACCGCACAATAACCCTGGGTTCGGTGTGGGCCGGCGGAGGGGTGAAGTGGACTGCGGCAGTCGTCGTGGGGTTGTGGACCACTGAGGCTGCGGCGGGGACGGAGCCTCTCCGTCGTTTCTAGGTCACTGGGTCACATACAATACAGGTCAAAGTGCTCCTTTTTTTCTTTTCTTGGCTGCCTAAGGACATACACTGGTAGACATCCATCAGAAAATGAAGAATGTGTATGGGGCAGCACGTCTGTCGAATGCTACCGTTGTGGAATGGTTGCGCCGAGAGGTGCTGTTGAATCACGGTAACACATTTCCCCATTTCGCAAATGTCGTAACGAAGAAGTTACGACAACTCAAGTGGGAGACACTTGAGAGCCTGTCTTATAGTGCTGATCTGTCCCCATGCGATTATCACGCCTTTGGTCCCTTAAAAAGGCCTTCAGGATCGACGATTGCTTCCAGATGAGGATGTGCCGCAAGCACTTACGAACTTCTTCACGCAGGGGGACCCGGTGTTTTACTAAATGGTCACCTTCAACCTACTGCCTCAATGCTCACAGCGATTTTGCGTGAGTGCCATGCGGATTCTGGACTGTACGGCCCTCGCACTAAAACCTTTTGATTGTGCCTTATAACTCAGTCCTCCACGAAGGAGATGTGTTACTCGATATTCAGATGAAACTATTCTGCATTGTCTACCTGGGCGGTGTTGTCGTTACAGCTCCGACACATCAGGGATGGTCCTTAGTGACACACGAGTAGAGTGGAATGAGTTACGTAAAACAAATGGTAGGTAAAGCAGATGCCAAGTTGACAGTATTAAGGAAAAGTGTGTCAAAAGTTGCTTTGTGCTCTCATTATAAAACACTGAATGAATATACAGGGCTATTACAAATGATTGAAGCGATTTCATAAATTCACTGTAGCTCCATTCATTGACATATGGTCACGACATGCTACAGATACGTAGAAAAACTCATAAAGTTTTGTTCGGCTGAAGCCGCACTTCAGGTTTCTGCCGCCAGAGCGCTCGAGAGCGCAGTGAGACAAAATGGCGACAGGAGCCGAGAAAGCGTATGTCGTGCTTGAAATGCACTCACATCAGTCAGTCATAATAGTGCAACGACACTTCAGGATAAAGTTCAACAAAGATCCACCAACTGCTAACTCCATTCGGCGATGGTATGCGCAGTTTGAAGCTTCTGGATGCCTCTGTAAGGGGAAATGAACGGGTCGGCCTGCAGTGAGCGAAGAAACGGCTGAACGCGTGCGGGCAAGTTTCACGCGTAGCCCGCGGAAGTCGACGAATAAAGCAAGCAGGGAGCTAAACGTACCACAGCCGACGGTTTGGAAAATCTTACGGAAAAGGCTAAAGCAGAAGCCTTACCGTTTACAATTGCTACAAGCCCTGACACCCGATGACAAAGTCAAGCGCTTTGAACTTTTCGCCGCGGTTGCAACAGCTCATGGAAGAGGATGCGTTCAGTGCCAAACTTGTTTTCAGTGATGAAGCAACATTTTTTTCTTAATGGTGAAGTGAACAGGCACAATGTGCGAATCTGGGCGGTAGAGAATCGTCACGCATTCGTGCAGCAAATTCGCAATTCACCAAAGTTAACGTATTTTGTGCAATCCCACGGTTTAAAATTTACAGCCCCTTTTTCTTCTGCGAAAAAAACATTACAGGACACGTGTATCTGGACATGCTGGAAAATTGGCTCATGCCACAACTGGAGACCGACAGCGCCGACTTCATCTTTCAACAGGATGGTGCTCCACCGCACTTCCATCATGATGTTCGGCATTTCCTAAACAGGAGATTGGAAAACCGATGGATCGGTCGTCGTGGAGATCATGATCAGCAATTCATGTCATGGCCTCCACGCTCTCCCGAATAAACACCATGCGATTTCTTTCTGTGGGGTTATGTGAAAGATTCAGTGTTTAAACCTCCTCTACCAAGAAACGTGCCAGAACTGCGAGCTCGCATCAACGATGCTTTCGAACTCATTGATGGGGACATGCTGCGCCGAGTGTGGGAGGAACTTGATTATCGGCTTGATGTCTGCCAAATCACTAAAGGGGCACATATCAACATTTGTGAATGCCTGTTTGTATGTGTGTGCAAAGCATTGTGAAAATATCTCAAATAATAAAGTTATTGTAGAGCTGTGAAATCGCTTCAATCATTTGTAATAACCCTGTAGTGTGTGGGTAACTTGCACTCAGTTTCAAGCAAATTCTAGGCCCTCCAGCATCTCAATGCTTATGCCGTCATAATCCTGAGCTATGTGTCATACAACAGGTTGTAGACACACACGGAAATTTGGATCTGACTGTGGGTCGTGGTCGGTCGAAATAAGCGGGAAATTCGGGTTTGAGTCCAGGTGCCGAACAAATTTTCACTGTCGTCAATCCACTATACAGCTGATGGTTGTCCGTATCCGCAACTGTGAATACATTTCCTCTGTTCAACGTACTCAGTCCTACACCATGTCACCAAAAGTATCCGGACACCCACAAAAACATACATTTTTCATATTAATTGCATTGCGTTGCCGCCTACTGCCGTGTACTCCATATCAGCGACTTCGGAAGTCATTAAACATCCTGAGAGAGCAGAATGGGGCGCTCCGCGGAACTCACGGACTTCAACATGGTCAGGTGATTGGGTGTCACTTGTGTCATACGTCTGTACGCGAGCTTTCCACAGTCCTTGATATCCCTAGGTCCATTGTTTCCCATGTGATAGTGAAGTGGAAAAGTGAAGGGACGCGTACGGTAACAAAAGCGTGCAGGCCAACCTCGTCTGTAGACTGACAGAGACCGTCGACAGTTGAAGATGGTCGTGATGTGTAATAGGCAGACATCTATCCAGACCACCACACAGGAATTCCAAACTGCATCAAGATCCCCTGCAAGTACTATGACAGTGAGAAAAGTTGGATTTCATGGTCGAGCGGCTGCTCGTAAGCCACACATCACGCCGGTAAATGCCAAACGACGCCTCGCTCCGTGCAAGGAGCGTAAGCATTGGACGATTGAACAGTGGAGAAACATTGTGTGGGGTGACGAATCACGGTATGCAATGTGGCGATTCGATGTCAGGGTGTGGGTATGGCGAATGCCCGGTGAACCTCATCTGCCAAAGTGTGCAGTGCCAACAGTAAAATTCGGAGGCGGTGGTGTTATGGTGTGGTCGCGTTTATCATGGAGGGGGCTTGCGCCCCTTGTTGTTTTGCGTGGCACTATCACGACACAGGCCTCTATTGATATTTTAAGCACCTTCTTGCTTCACACTGTTGAAGAGCAATTCGGGAATGGTAACAGCATTTTTCAACACTATCGAGCACCTGTTAGTAATGCACGGCCTGTGGCGGAGTGGTTACACGAAAATAAAACCCCTGTAATGGACTGGCCTGCACTGACATCTGACGTGTATCATATAGAACGCTTTTGGGACGTTTTGGAACGCCGACTTCGGGCCAGGACTCACCGACCGACATCGATTCCTCTCCTCAGTGCAGCACTCCGAGAAGAATGGGCCGCCATTCCTCACGAAACCAACCAGCACCTTACTGAACGTTTGTCTGCGAGAGTAGAAGCTGTTATCAAGGTTAACGCCATATTGAATTCCAGCATTACCGATGAAGGGTCATTTGCAGTCTTGTGTCCTGATACTTTTGATCACATAGTGTACAAAATCTTTCTTCGGTACTCTTTCCCAGATATAGTAGTTAAAATTTCCGTTTGGATTCTGGGTGCACTTATGAACTCATTTAGTAAGAAAAATTGGGTCACTCATGTCGATAAAGACTGGTTTCATTTCATCCGTGAAAGTCCCAGGATGGCAGGCAGGGAATGCGTATGACGTTATGTCAGAACACATTCCACTCCAAGAATCTGCTTGTTTAGGACAGTCCGTTAACCGGGTGGTCATCCGTGGATAACCTATGAAAGTAAGTGGCCCACACATTTTCTTCTCTTTCTTGTAATAATACACTCCTGGAAATGGAAAAAATAACACATTGACACCGGTGTGTCAGACCCACCATACTTGCTCCGGACACTGCGAGAGGGCTGTACAAGCAATGATCACACGCACGGCACAGCGGACACACCAGGAACCGCGGTGTTGGCCGTCGAATGGCGCTAGCTGCGCAGCATTTGTGCACCGCCGCCGTCAGTGTCAGCCAGTTTGCCGTGGCATACGGAGCTCCATCGCAGTCTTTAACACTGGTAGCATGCCGCGACAGCGTGGACGTGAACCGTATGTGCAGTTGACGGACTTTGAGCGAGGGCGTATAGTGGGCATGCGGGAGGCCGGGTGGACGTACCGCCGAATTGCTCAACACGTGGGGCGTGAGGTCTCCACAGTACATCGATGTTGTCACCAGTGGTCGGCGGACGGTGCACGTGCCCGTCGACCTGGGACCGGACCGCAGCGACGCACGGATGCACGCCAAGACCGTAGGATCCTACGCAGTGCCGTAGGGGACCGCACCGCCACTTCCCAGCAAATTAGGGACACTGTTGCTCCTGGGGTATCGGCGAGGACCATTCGTAACCGTCTCCATGAAGCTGGGCTACGGTCCCGCACACCGTTAGGCCGTCTTCCGCTCACGCCCCAACATCGTGCAGCCCGCCTCCAGTGGTGTCGCGACAGGCGTGAATGGAGGGACGAATGGAGACGTGTCGTCTTCAGCGATGAGAGTCGCTTCTGCCTTGGTGCCAATGATGGTCGTATGTGTGTTTGGCGCCGTGCAGGTGAGCGCCACAATCAGGACTGCATACGACCGAGGCACACAGGGCCAACACCCGGCATCATGGTGTGGGGAGCGATCTCCTACACTGGCCGTACACCATTGGTGATCGTCGAGGGGACACTGAATAGTGCACGGTACATCCAAACCGTCATCGAACCCATCGTTCTACCATTCCTAGACCGGCAAGGGAACTTGCTGTTCCGACAGGACAATGCACGTCCGCATGTATCCCGTGCCACCCAACGTGCCCTAGAAGGTGTAAGTCAACTACCCTGGCCAGCAAGATCTCCGGATCTGTCCCCCATTGAGCATGTTTGGGACTGGATGAAGCGTCGTCTCACGCGGTCTGCACGTCCAGCACGAACGCTGGTCCAACTGAGGCGCCAGGTGGAAATGGCATGGCAAGCCGTTCCACAGGACTACATCCAGCATCTCTACGATCGTCTCCATGGGAGAATAGCAGCCTGCATTGCTGCGAAAGGTGGATATACACTGTACTAGTGCCGACATTGTGCATGCTCTGTTGCCTGTGTCTATGTGCCTGTGGTTCTGGCAGTGTGATCATGTGATGTATCTGACCCCAGGAATGTGTCAATAAAGTTTCCCCTTCCTGGGACAATGAATTCACGGTGTTCTTATTTCAATTTCCAGGAGTGTATGTTTCAGAGGTGCAATAAGTATTTTTTGCTATCAAGAAATATTTTCACCCTCAAATGTCTGTAGCATTTATGAAACAAACTTTCAGCACTACGTACAAAAAACACAGTTCACCAAATCGAACAAAAACATAGGCAAAGACGATCATTTATACTCGCTGGAAAACAGCAGTGTTACCAACATATACAATATCACCGCAAAAATACTCCTGTTACAGCACAAACACGGAGAATATGCTCCTGTTTAAAAGACCCTGATTGCGTTGCATGTCAAAAAGAGCAAGGATACGTTCGCATGCCAAAACTTTTGGGAAAATTTTTTTAATGTGCTGAGGGACTTCAGAATCTTTCAAACAGGAGCATATTTGCCATTTTAGTGCTGCGATAGAAGCATTTTCGCGATGGTTCCCTTCTTTTCCTGCCACTGCAGGGCGTGTCGCTCATATGAAAAGAACTTTATGGCCCAGTAAAATTCTGATAGTTTACTTACGTGAAGTTGAAATGAGGCAATAACTAATTTCACACCTCAGACCGGATTTTACGTGCACAAAAGTTTTGTGTGCGCTTCGGTATTACAACGCGGGGTTCTAGAACGCCTCTGACGGTAAAGAAGAAACTTTATAGCTTACTTATCCGCACTACGTCACTTGAGAATCTACGTTTTTCGCCTCACACCGGATCTTACGTGCGATTTTTACGTGTAAAAGTAGGCTAACTGGGAACCTCTGTATCTCGGTAATGGATAAAGACACCAAGAAAGTTTTTACGTTGCTCGAGATCAGGATCTTAAGAGTATAATAAAAATCAGAGCCATTTTTTCTGCATAGCCGTCTTAGAATTTGCGGCTCTTTTTGGTACCAAAAAAACATGTTTTGTTGAGTTTCTTGGTAACGGATAAAGATTTTTGGAATTAGGTAGATGGCACTCCTAGATACGTGGCTAGAGAATACGCAGTTAAAATTTTAACAATTTGAATCGGTTAGTTATTTAGATACGCGGTGCTGGCGGCGAAAAATTGGTCGAAAAACAATTTTTTCAGGTTTCCCCAAAATTCGCCCATAAACTAAAAGTGCCTCTGCAAGCCCCTTAACGTGCCCGTAGACCATATCCAATGCCAAAAGAACCAACCGACTTGCTGCATTTGCCTATGGTGTAGGAAGTATGTAACATTCAAGCATTAGGCCCTGTAGTATAGGATGGTGACTCTAAGACGATCCTTATGTTGGGTGTACATACAAATGGTATCCATTCCAAGGACTATCCAAAAAACTTGATCCTACCTTGTTATCACCAATAGAGCGTGAGGTATGAAGCCCAGAAAAATGTCCGCAGCTCCTGCTAAGTGGCTAATGTTGCTGCCTCTGGATCACGGGGTGCCGGGTTCGATTCCCGTCCGGGTTATGGATATTCTCTGCCTGAGGACTGGGTGTTTGTGTTGTCCTCATCATTTCACCATAATTCGTGACAGTGGCTAGATCGAACTGTGTACAAAAATTGAGCTATGTAAAAATTGGGACTTTGTAAGGGCGCTGATGACCGCACAGTTGAGAGGCCCACAAACCAAACGTCATCATCATCATCATCACCCAGAAAAACACTGTTTTTATGCGCTGCGTTCTGGATCATATTGGTAGCGCATTCTATCGCGTGCGTTGCGGTATCCCAGGCAGAGTCTCTGGAAGCAAACATTTTTCCAGTTTTCTGCGAAATAGCAATGGTTTCTTACAAATTAAATAAAGGGTATGTAGCACGGTACACGACCCCAAGTGTAGAATTAAGTATTTTAGCTGTCTTTTTCATTCTGAACCCAACAATGCGTATGACAGTGTAATCAGGAACGATTACATAATTTAATAACGTTACAAAAGATTTCGATTGTTGCATCATTTGCGAATACAGCGTCCTTGTTCGTGAAGATGAGCATTGATGGACCGAAACCGTAGCGAGTCTTACATGACAGCGGCGTTCGCATCTAGAGACTAACGAATTCTCCTGCGTATTTCCTGCCGTTCTTCTTTTCCTCTGCTTTGTAATACCGGGCTAGCTTTCGGAAACCAGTGTAAGTTTGTATTGGCTCGCTTACGCGCCGTGTGTTGTGTCTGTTCGTGTGACGAGAGGTCCGTGTTCGCTGACCCATTCAGACATGAAAGGAATGCCGAGCCTACTGCCGAAATCTCTCTCCGGGCAAACGGCATAGCAGATGAACTGGAAATGGCGGAAAGGTAGCGAGCGGAATTTTCGATGCTGCATCGCGCGAGTGCTCGGTATTGAGGGGGTGGGGTGGGGTGGGTGGGTGGGGGGGGGGGGGGGGGGGGAATGCACTCTTTATGACAACGGGCGAATGTTGCGGGGCAATATTGTACACTTCCTGGAAAATGCGTAAAAAGACGGATAGGAAACCACGGGCGTTTATTCTTGACATTAAAGCATTACGATAAGTTAACCCGAACGTGGGTTCGAAAATCCTTGGGGTAAACAAATGTCGTGTGACTAGGGCCTCCCGTCGGGTAGACCGTTCTTGGCTCAAAATGGCTCTGAGCACTATGGGACGTAACTGCTGAGGTCATCAGTCCCCTAGAACTTAGAACTACTTAAACCTAACTAACCTAAGGACATCACACAAAGCCGGCCGCGGTGGTCTCGCGGTTCTAGGCGCGCAGTCCGGAGCCGTGGGACTGCTACGGTCGCAGATTCGAATCCTGCCTCGGGCATGGATGTGTGTGATGTCCTTAGGTTAGTTAGGTTTAAGTAGTTCTAAGTTCTAGGGGACTGATAACCACAGCAGTTGAGTCCCATAGTGCTCAGAGCCATTTGAACCATTTTGAACATCACACAAATCCATGCCCGAGGCAGGATTCGAACCTGCGACCGTAGCGGTCGCGCGGTTCCAGACTGTAGCGCCTAGAACCGCTCGGCCAACCCAGCCGGCACCGTTCTCTGGGTGGAAGTCTTTCGCTTTGGCGCCACTTCGGCGACTTGCACGTCGATGGGGATCAAATGATGATGATTAGGACAACACAACACCCAGTCCTTAGGATTGACATTCTGTCGCACTGACCACTTTTTTTGTTTTTTGTTCGTTATACTCGTAGTTGGTTGCGTTTGGTCTAGGCGGACGTCACAAGACATCCGTTGAAGTTAATCGTTAATTCTTTGACTCAGTTTTTTTTTATTAGAGAGAGCACGCACCCCTCTGACCGAACACGCTGAGGTACCGTGTCGGCGTCCACTCAGCTACCGGGCGCGGAAAAGAATTATCTATTGGGGTGTTTCCGCAAGAGCATCTAAATATTTAGCAGGACGTAGCGGCTGCTCCACTGAACAATCTGAGGTAGGGGCCCTAGGGTCGTAGAAGCCAGCTTAAGGAGGTAATAGGAATAAAATCACATCACTGTGTACCTTTTTGTTTACATTAGTTACAGTTAAGGGTCTCCAGAACGTCCTATACTTGCAATGTTAAAATAACGCTTATAAATTAGATCTTTCCTCACAAAGTATTTGAGGTAGGAAGTTGAACTTTTTACAGATTATTTATTGGAATATGGGCTACAACTTAACACAGGGATTTTACAAAATTTTAGTTCAGTTATTAAAGATGATTTTTTTTTCAATTGTAATGAAAATTCACAACATTTTTTTGCAATTTTTTATTTATATATTGAAAAATATACAGTTTTTTGGAAAAAGGCTGTCTTAAATTATGCAGAAGGTACTGTGTAACATTTACTGAAAGTTTGAAACAAATATGTTTGGAAGATCCTTAGAAAACATGTAATTAGTATGAGAAAATAAAAGTTTTGGGAATCGAGCGACAAAGATTGGATTAACTTTTTAGTGCATTCCAGGTCCATAGGATGGATTATCTTCATCCTCTGCAAACTCCTCCTCCAGCTTCCTCTTGTTCCTCCTCCTGTTTACTCTTGCTTGTATTTCTAGACTCTTTACAGCCCTGTCTGCAGCCCGAAGGCGTTCCTTGTCTAAAGCAAGCATCGCTCGTTGTTGTGTTCGTAGATTTTGCTACCATTTTCTTCAGTTGCAGTTACTGCAACACTGTTCCAAAAGGTGGTCATGTATGAACACTTATCACATTTCAGTTGTATTTCACTAACAAGTCCTACGTGCTTTATTATGGAGAGTTCCAGACCAACTTCACTACAATGAATACATCTTACACAGTTTGAAAAAAATCCTTTGAGAACCGACATATCAAATATTTCATTCACATCCGATTCGCCCATAAAACATTCATAGTTTTCACTCATTGAACCAAGCTTCTTCTGTGAAGTATTTTCTTTCCCACTTTGACTGCTATGGGCAGGTGTACTTGAGAGGTTAGGTTCACTCACTTGGTTATCGTCTTTATTGTTTACAGTAATAACACATACCTTTGGCTTTCCAACATTTCTCCTTTTCTTAAAAGCCTTCAGAGGATTTCTAATAACTTTACTTTTACTCATTATTATACTTAACAAAACAGAGACTCAAGAAACAGAATTAATTACGAATATTTTCGAGATGACGACAGAGTAAATAAACATGAAACAATCGACAATCACACCAGCGATATATATTGAACCATCACAGGTTAGCCACAACACATACTTTATCTCACACCACTAAAATGTACCTGATGAACACGGACGTTAATAATAACACCATTTGACAGCAGTTTAACAGCGCCACAGTGGGTCACGCCCATGTAGAACACATTTCAAAAAAAATTTAAAAATAGTTGTAGTCTTCGGAATTAAATAAATTATATATCTATTAAAAGGTAATAGTCTGTAGATTCAGAAAACTCGAAAAAGTAAAAATTGAACTTTTCATGATTTTGAGCCTTTCCGGAGCCCCTTAACTGCAAATGCCATCATTGATACAATGAACGTACCGTTTGTACTGTGTCTTAGAAAATGTGCTGAAACTGACGGCAATCATGCACAGTGCAAGCATGACGTCGGCGAACAAGATTCAAACGCTCCCGGAAAATATCCCTTGTGTGTTTCACTTCACAAGCCGATACAATTCTATTGACTGGCGACTCCATAGAGTGTTGTGTCCACAACGACCATATTATAGGTACAATTAGCGTACAAATTGAAGCTCGTAAGCACTGGTGTCTAGTTATTAGCAGTAACAGAAGCTATGAAATGATCACAATAATTGTAATCGTTTCATAGCTTCTGTTACTGCTAATAACTAGACATCAGTGCCTATGAGCTCTAATTTGTACGCTAAAGCACTGAAGATGATCATTATGTGATCGAAAATCGATTTCGCTGTTAGTAAATCATGAAAATTACGGCCAACGTTGACCTTCCTTCTAATTCCGTCTTTCGTCGATGGAAAGAAATAAACACTCGACAGGTGATCCGTGTTAGGAAATCGTTCCCTCTACAGCCTTTCAGCAGCTAGAGTGTTGCAACGTACTTCCCCATACACAAGGTGCATGTCAGTGAGTTCTGCGAAACTGCACCGCTAGTACTCCATCGTAGGCATTGAAGCACTATGCCTCGTCGACGCCGCCACCGCATGCCTGTCTACAAACACATAATATGCCTCGAAAATAATCTTGGCACAAATGGAACAGCACAAATTGTTATATTGAATGGACCTGTTTTTTTTTTCCGTGGATGTCAAGTGAATTTCAGTCTTGATGCTGGTACAGGGAGTACTGGAAGTGGATGGTTTACTCTAGCTACTGTCCGATGTGAGAATGCGTCTCTACCTGGATTGGAATCATTCACGTCTCTATATAGCGCTGAATAATGAACAAGTCTATCGTCGATTCACAGCACGTTCTGTTAAGGGGGAATGCGAATACAACAGAGCCACCTTATGGACAAGTAAAGTAAACAAAAGCTGTATCATGACTTCCTGGTAATCAGGCTCGTCCTCCTTCTTTCCTTGCAGGAAATAAAGAATGTACACGTATATGAACAGGACAGTACGCGCAAACTTGTACGCATGTTAGTTGCAAGTGCTAGACAAGGCGGTAGACAAGTTTACTTCCATATCTCCGTAAGTTCACTTCACCGACCCCAGGTTACCCACCTCAAATTGTTCAGTGGAGCATTCTCGCTCTCTCTCTCTCTCTCTCTCTCTATCTCTCTCTCTCTCTTTCCAAGCATGAATCCCGACTTGCAGGGTCTGCTGGTTAATCGGATTTGGCAATGTTAATCTTAAGGGGTGGCCGGATGCCCTTCCTGTCACCACCCCCTACGCCCTGAGAAGGAATTAGTGTACCCCAACTGTTCTGCGTCTAGTGTAATCCATGAAATAGTGCCAATGTCTTGAGATGCCTGCGAGCCGTGTAACTGAGGTGGAACGTGGGAATCAGCCCGGTATTCACCTAGTGGGATGTGGAAAACCGCCTAAAAAGCAGATCCAGGCTGGCCGGCACACCGGCCCTCGTCGTTAGTCCGCCGGGCGGATTCGATCCGGGGCCGGCGCGCCAACCCGGGTCCAGGAAGCAGCACGTTGGCACTCTCGCCTACCCTGGCGGGTCAGTGGAGCATTCACTATGTCCTACTAAATTTTTTTATGCTGTTACAGAAACGCTCTGTATAACGTCTTCTGGTCCGTTTAATTTACCTAAAACCTGCACTTTTACTAACTTTCTTGTCCACACTTCGAGCCATGGCTGGCTCATGCTATGCGCTGGATTAAGCCTTCGTTGCGAATCTGTGTTTAGTCTCTCACGGTTATCACGATTGTGCTGTTATCCTCTCCTTCCGCCGGTGGCAGCAGCGGTGTGTATCGATATTCACACCTTGGGCTATCTTTGACCTGGTTCTTATACGAGGGCAGTTCAATAAGTAATGCAACACATTTTTTCTCTCGGCCAATTTTGGTTGAAAAAACCGGAAATTTCTTGTAGAATATTTTCAAACATTCCTGCTTCGTCTCGTATAGTTTCATTGACTTCCGACTGGTGGCAGCGGTGTACGGAGCTGTTAAAATGGCGTCTGTAACGGATGTGCGTTGCAAACAACGGGCAGTGATCGAGTTTCTTTTGGCGGAAAACCAGGGCATCTCAGATATTCATAGGCGCTTGCAGAATGTCTACGGTGATCTGGCAGTGGACAAAAGCACGGTGAGTCGTTGGGTAAAGCGTGTGTCATCATCGCCGCAAGGTCAAGCAAGACTGTCTGATCTCCCGCGTGCGGGCCGGCCGTGCACAGCTGTGACTCCTGCAATGGCGGAGCGTGCGAACACACTCGTTCGAGATGCTCGACGGATCACCATCAAACAACTCAGTGCTCAACTTGACATCTCTGTTGGTATTGCTGTCACAATTGTTCACCAGTTGGGATATTCAAAGGTTTGTTCCCGCTGGGTCCCTCGTTGTCTAACCGAACACCATAAAGAGCAAAGGAGAACAATCTGTGCGGAATTGCTTGCTCGTCATGTGGCTGAGAGTGACAATTTCTTGTCAAAGATTGTTACAGGGGTTCATCACTTCGAACCTGAAACAAAACGGCAATCAATGGAGTGGCGCCACACCCACTCCCCCACCAAGAATAAGTTTGAAGCCATACCCTCAGCCGGTAAAGTCATGGTTACAGTCTTCTGGGACGCTGAAGGGGTTATTCTGTTCGATGTCCTTCCCCATGGTCAAACGATCAACTCTGAAGTGTATTGTGCTACTCTTCAGAAATTGAAGAAACGACTTCAGCGTGTTCGTAGGGACAAAAATCAGAACGAACTTCTCGTTCTTCATGACAACGCAAGACCTCACACAAGTCTTCGCACCCGAGAGGAGCTCACAAAACTTCAGTGGACTGTTATTCCTCATGCACCCTACAGCCCCGATCTCGCACCGTCGGATTTCCATATGTTTGGCCCAATGAAGGACGCAATCCGTGGGACGCACTACGCGGTTGATGAAGAAGTTATTGATGCAGTACGACGTTGGCTCCGACATCGACCAGTGGAATGGTACCGTGCAGGCATACAGGCCCTCATTTCAAGGTGGCGTAAGGCCGTAGCATTGAATGGAGATTACGTTGAAAAATAGTGTTGTGTAGCTAAAAGCTTGGGGAATATCCTGGTGTATTTCAATGCTGAATAAAACAACCCCTGTTTCAGAAAAAAAATGTGTTGCATTACTTATTGAACTGCCCTCGTAGTTTCCAGTTGGGCAGTGTGCGAACAGTCGGTCGGTTGGAGTGGAGCAGCAAGGAATTCTCGGCGGGGCGTTGTTTGGCTGGGCCTGCTGGCGGTCTCTACGTGGTGTTGGAGTGTGTGTCGCTGTTCCCATTGCTACGAGGTCCGTGGCTCGCCGACACTCGGCACGAAAGTTGAGTTTTGATTTAACCTGCCAGCAAGTCAAGACTGTTCACATTGTGTCATTTTGAGTTCGTTGTCGGCTGTTGGGATATTCCCGCGAGCAACAACGTGCTTTTCAAGTTGGAAAATTGTAGCCACCCTCCAGTGGTGGTTCACTGTATTTGGTTATTTGAACTGAAGTGCACCAGCGGAATCTTCTTCCTTGTGGCTGTTAACGTTCCGGTTACCTTCCCTGGGCGTTGACGTAAATTTCAGACTGTGTAGTTCCCTCATCGTGTTGTTGCTGTCCAGCACAGTGTGTAGTTTGACAGCTCCATGTATGATTGGTTATGGGTACCAATATCTTCTACATTGTTCCATTGAACTCTCTGTTGTGCCCTCGTCAGTTGAAGTGGAAGTTGTCAGTTGGTCTAATGACTGTCGGTCGGTTGGGTTGTCGTGGGGTTGTGAATGGTTGACCCGACTGCCTGTCTCACCTAAGCGATCGTTAGTGTTTGAATTACATCTCAGCACCCTTGCGCATACTGCACTATTTTTTCTTTAGTTGTTCTTGTTGTTTGTACTTGTATGACTTCTAGCCGATTTTAAAAAAAAAATTAGAATTGTTTCCCTCTTAAGGCCTTCAGCCTAGTTTAAGGTACTGTTTCACGTAAGCCTTTTGACATTTTAAAAATCTTAATGTTGTAGAGATTTTTTTAAGTCTTGGGCCTTCAGCCGATTTTGAATTTGAGTTCCTTTTCTTTTAAGGCATTCAGCCTAAATTAAAGAACTGTTTCACGTAAGGCATTTGGTATTTAAAAATAAAATTAATGTTATGGAGTTTTAAGAGTTAGGCCTTCAGTCGATCTGAATTTAACTTGTTTACTTCAGCCTAACTAAAGAACTGTTTTAAGATAAAGTTTGCTTGTTAAATATCTGATTATACTTGTGTTTTAAGTTATTGGCCTACAGCCGTTTTAAAATTAGCTTCTAGCCTGTAATTAAGTCTCAAGCATTAAATGTGTCTCTTCTTTCGTTTAAGATAAATATGTTTTGCGATCTTGTAATGTTTAATCGAATAATAAAGTTGTGTGTTCGAGTGTAACTGACAGCCCTTATTTTGGCCCCTTTCCACAATGTATTGTATCTCTCCTGTCCTGCCTTGGTCATGGCAGTTTTGATTTGTCTGACTGCCGTTTGTTCCGCCTTAAATTCCCTGAGTACGAATCGTGACGACGTACTGAGCGCTTGGAGCGACGTACAGGCGCAACATGTGCGGCCTAGCAGACGGGAGTGCGGTTGTAGCAAGTCATCTTCATGCTGAACGCTACACTTGGTGACAGTTACCTCGTGTGACGATGTCTGTACGGCTCCACCAATGTTTGAGAGTGACATGCGCATTAGACACAAAGAAGACGACTACCGGAATCTCTGCGGTGTAAGACCATATGAAGAATGTGGCCCGATGGCTTAATGTGGATCGGTCTGTTGTTTCTGAGACGTGGCGACAGTTTGAAGAGGCCAAAACTGTACCCCAAAGACCGGACAGAGCCGACCACATGAGACATAAGAAAGAGAGGAGCGTTTCTGGCTGTAAAGTCACGACGGCAGCGCCTTAGTAATTACGCGGCTACTGGTATCTGACATCGCAGCTTTACCTGGAGTTTTTGTATCGAGACAAACGGTGTACAGAAGGCTTCGGCAGAGTCGCCTTTATTGCCGTAGACCTGCTACAAGTCTACCTCTGATGGGTCTTCAGAGAAGAGAACTTCTGGAGTGGAGCTGTCAACATGCCAACCGGACGGTCGAACAGTGGGCCAATGTTGTTTTCACAGACGACTCCCGAATTGGTCTGGACATTGATTTTCGACGGATCCGCATTTGGAACACGATTTAGTGACCCAACCATTGTGGAAAGAGACTGATATCGACGATTATCCCTAACGGTGTGGGCAGGCATTATATTCACCACTCGGACACGTCTTCATGAAATTGTACCGTTAAGTCGGCAAGATTTATTTATTTATTTATTTAACCTGGCAAGATTAGGGCCATGAGGCCCTCTCTTACATCTAACCAGGCATTCTACTTGTTTTACATTCATATGTTTTAGTAGACATGTTAAACTACATCTAGTACAAAAAGTGAAATAATTTCAAAGGCACACCTGGAAAAATACATACATATAGAGTTTATATTCGTAGATCATAAGTACTGTTATAATTAGACATTATTGAAGAGACAGATTTTAGATAGGAGTGCTGGCAGCAGGGAGTATGAGGGAGACTCATGGTGAAGGGAGGAGAAGAATAGAGACATGATGAAACATAATTAAGGAAATATAAAGGAAAAGAAGATTGCGTGGCTAATAGAGATAGATGAAGAGGAAGGCATCTCAGGAGCAAGATAGGAGACGCTAGCTTTGCTATTTGACAGATGAGAGGATTGGCCTTGTACATTAATTTTGTGGAGAACTTTACGAGGATGATAGTAGGAAATCCTTCAACTTCTTCTTAAAAGCAGCAGGAGGTTGAATTTTGCGCAAGGTAAGAGGCAGTTTGTTCCAGAGGCGGACAGCGGCAACTGAGAAGGAGTTTGCAAAAGTTTTTGTTTTGTGAGAGGGCACAGTTAGGATACCAAATAAGAGTGACCTCGTGTTTCGATTATGATGACATGACAGGTTTTTAATCTCTGAAGCAAGGTACTGGGGTGCTTGCGCGACGAGGAGTCGGTGGAGTAGACATAGAGTGTGGTAGTCACGCAGTTTGTCCAGCCGCAGCAACCCTAGCTGGGAGTATGAAGCACGAACATCATCGTATCGGCGAATGTTGCAGGTGTAACGCACACAGGCATTCATGGTTAGCTCTAGCCATCTTTTGTTTTGCACTACTCATGCCTTGTTGAATCACATCACAGTAGTGGAGGTTCGGTAGAACGAGTGCTTGCACGAGCTGGCGTTTCAAGTCCTGTGGAAATACGTACCGATTTAACTGCCGTCAGAGGGGATCTTAGCTCATGCGCGGTTGCTGCTTTTGGCCCACACTTCGTATTGATGGACGATACTGCTAGTCCTCGTAGAGCACAGGTGGTTGACGTCTTCTTGGAAACGGACCACATTGTACGCATGGCGTGGCCTGCTCGCCCTACGTATTTGAATCCCGTAGAGCATGTCTGGGATGAACTAGGGACGCACGTCGGCATCCACCAATCACTCTCTCAAGACTTGCGAGCAACTCTGCAGGAAGAATGGGCGTTATTGCCCCAACATGAGATTGGCTACATCATTCACAGCATGCTCCGTCGTTATCAAGCCTGCATTGCTTTCAGAGGTGGTCACACTCCAAACTGAACACATTAACCCGTTGTCGGAATGTGTGCGGAAATCCGGCAAGTTTGAAAAAAAAAAAAAAAAAAAAAGAAGAATATATTAGTCCACCGTTATGCACGTTGCAGTTGCTTACTTACTGTATTCTTACATTTTTTTCAACTTTGCTATCACCTGTTGTTACTGTCTTGAGGCAAAATAATAAACACATGCTTCCAAAATCCCCGTTTGTTTCTTAATTTCGCACACCAATGTATACCTGCAGTTCTTAGGGATGAGTTGCTTTATTGATTTGATGATGTGCCTGTAGACGTCATCCATCGAGTGTGGCTTATGCAGTATAGTGCTCCGACTTCACTTTACACCGACAGATCGTCAGTAACTCGATAAGCAGTTTGCGAACAGGTGGACCATGGACTTAACAGTTGTCAGTCTGAATCCAATGAACTTTTCGCTTTCCAGAAATTTAAAATCCTCATCGTGCTCTGTTGCTGTACCCAACGTCCATGATCTGAGGGAGTGACTCCAAAATTAATTCTACCAGATATCGAACACACTAGAACGTTTTCACAATATACGGTCAAATATGGAATGCAGGCGTAGGAAGTACTTGGAAGCAAGAGGTGATCATTTTGAGCGGTTTCTGTAAATGTCCCATTTTTGTGCCATGAATAACAAATCCTTTCACATCTCCCTAACGATGGATTTATTTTCTTTTACTGTTATTTCATCCCCCTCGCCCCGTATGGGTGGGGCTGGGCCGTCAGTGGTACAATTCTCCGCTCTTCAGCCAAACGAATTTTTAAAAAAATGTATAAGGAAAAATATTTTCCCTTCACGCCCTCTATCTAACAACTTTCACGGAACTTCCTATCCGGATAAAAATGCGCTCCGAACATGGCTGAACGAGTTCTTCACCTCAAAATCACGTGATTTCTACAGTCGCGGAATATTAAAGCTGCGCCAGCATTGGTAGACCGTTGTAAACAGCGAAGGACAATAAATTGTTGATGATTAAAGTCTGTTTTGTGTATCTGTTCTGTTTAAACTTATGGAAAAACGCTACGATCTGATGCACCAACACAAAAATACTGAAAATACTTCGTTTACAGAAATATCGTATAATAAACAGTGCTAAAGAGAGTATGCATTGCTAATCAGACGTATGTAGGGCAACATCCATTATTAAAGAATAGTAAAGGGAGGGGGAATGTAGAAATAGAGTTATGTTTGCATAACACTGCATTGTCATCATACTAAAGCGACAGTGAAACAAGTTACTTAAACAACGTCAATCATAACGTCGCAAAACGAACAATAGGAAACCGGAAAACGAGTATGGAACCTAGTTTATAAAAGGTGGTCTGTTGTTTAAAATACATACTAATCAATCTAAAACCTACTCATTGAAATAAAAATTGTAAGTCAACATGCCGCTGAAGAACCTTATTTCAACGTCTTTGTCTCATCGACGGCAGTGACCTTGGTCACAAGTAGTGTAATTCTAGTATGCTTACATGGTCAATAGAACGATCAAGTCCAAAGCAATACTCCAAATGAAGTAACTAGGTTCAAAGTGGCTCTGAGAAACATGGGACTTAACATCTGAGGTCATCAGTCCCATAGAATTACAATTACTTAAACATAACTAACCTAAGAACATCACACACATCCATACCCGAGGCAGGATTCGAACCTGCGACCGTAGCGGTCGTGCCGTTCCGGAATGAAGCGCCTAGAACCGCTCGGCCACACAGGTCGACAAGTAACTAGGTATTGACAGTCGAAACAAATCGTCCCACCTGTAAAATATTTGCTGTTCCTCTAATAAACACTTACCAGAACGAAGACACACAGTAGAGTATACAGCGTATAACACTCGTATTGTAAATGTGATCTAGTCGAAGGTTGATTAGGTTCATCACACTCAATGACATGCTTGATCACCTTTTAGTAGGACGGCGGAAAGTCTAACAACCTACATCACCATTACACCATGGGTACTCATTCGTTTCGCAAATCCATATACATCAGTTCATTAATGGTATAACGCGCGGGGTAGCCACGTGGTCTTAGGCACCTTGCCACGGTTCGCTCGGCTCCCCCTGTCGGAGGTCATAAGTGTGTGTGTGTTGTCCTTTTAGTTTAGGATAGATAAAATAGTGTGTAAGCCTAGGTGCCAATGACCTAAGCAGTCTGGTCCCATAGGAACTTACCACCACCACCATTAATGGTATCATAGTCATTCTGACTGTTCATAAGCATGTAAAAGTGGACAATCTGCTCTCGAAAGAGGACGCACTCAAACGGGGCATTCATAAGCTCGGTTACACACTCCTCTCGTTATTTTGGCCAAAAAAAATAAAAAAAAAATAAAAAAATAAAAAAAAAATACACTGACGAAATAAAAAAAACGCAACAGCTAGTAGCGCCACTATTAGGGTGGAAATCAGATTTGCTTTAAATACACGCTGTAACGGTAGTGTGGTGATGTTAGCCAAGAACGCCTTTAACGCAACAAAAACGCAATTATCAACACGTCACTGAGTTTGAACGAGGTCGTGTAACGGGGGTAGAAGAAGCTGGATGTTCCTTCTGCGATATGGCAGAAAGACTTTGGAGGAATGCAGCTACTGTACATGACTGTGGGCAGCGGTGGTCATGAAAATGTTTTGTATCAAGAAGACCGGGGTCCGGATGGCCAAGTGACACTGCCGAGAGGGGAGACTACTGTGTTCGGCGTATGGCTCTGGCGCAACGTTCTGCAACTGCAGCAGCAAATCGAGCAGCAGGTGGCACCACAGTGACACAACGAACTGTTATAAATCGGTTACTTCAAGGGCTGCTCTGAGCCAGACGCCATGTAGCGTGCCTTCCACAGACCCCAAACCAGCATTTGGGTGTCCAGCGGTATCAAGCGAGAGCTCATTGGAATGCATGGTGGAGGTCTGCCGTGTAAAGCTTGTTTTGCCTCGTTGCCAGTGACGGCCGTGTGTTCGAAACAAGGAAGCAAATGGAAGGCCTAAACACACTGGACCTACACCTGGAGTTATGGTCTGCGGTGTGATTTAGTATGACAGCAGGAACACTCTCGTGGTTATCCCACGCTCCATGACTGCAAATTTTGACTCAAGTATGGCGATTCGACCTGTTGTGCTGCCATTCATGAACAGCATTCCAGGAAGTGTTTTCGCCGGCCGGAGTGGCCGAACGATTCCAGGCGCTGTAGTATGGAGGCGCTCGACCGCTACGGTCGCAGGTTCGAATCCTGCCTCGGGCATGGATGTGTGTGATATCCTTACGTTAGTGAGGTTTAAGTAGTTCTAAGTTCTAGAGGACTGATGACCACAGAAGTTAAGTCCCATAGTGCTCAGAGCCATTTGAACCATTTTTTGAAGTGTTTTCCAACAGGATAACGCTCGACAACAACCGCTGTTGTAACCCAACTTGCTCTACAGAGTGTCGACATGTTGTCTCGGCTTAAATCGTGTAAATCATGAAATTCTGCTAGACAAGCTCAAGTATTGTGGCATGAGTGGGACAGTGCACAAATGGTTTAATTCGTACCTAACTGGAAGAGTGCAGAAAGTTGAAATAAGTAGTTCTCGTAACATGCAAAGATCAGCACATTCCTCAAACTGGGGAACTATCAAGAATGGGGTTCCACAAGGGTCAGTCTTGGGTCCTTTGTTGTTCTTATTATATATTAATGACTTGCCATTCTATATTCATGAAGAGGCAAAGTTAGTTCTCTTTGCTGATGATACAAGTATAGTAATCACACCTGACAAACAAGAATTAACTGATGAAATTGTCAATACTGTCTTTCAGAAAATTACTAAGTGGTTCCTTGTAAACGGACTCTCACTGAATTTTGATAAGACACAGTACACACAGTTCCGTACAGTGAATGGTATGACGCCATTAAGAAATATAGACCTTAATCAGAAGCATATAGCTAAGATAGAATATTCCAAATTTTTAGGTATGTCCATTGATGAGAGATTAAATTGGAAGAAACACATTGATGATCTGCTGAAACGTTTGAGTTCAGCTACTTATGCAATAAGGGTCATTGCAAATTTTGGTGATAAACATCTTAGTAAATTAGCTTACTACGCCTATTTTCACTCATTGCTTTCATATGGCATCATATTTTGGGGTAATTCACCACTGAGGAATAAAGTATTTATTGCACAGAAGCGTGTAATCAGAATAATAGCTGGAGTCCACCCAAGATCATCCTGCAGACATTTATTTAAGGATCTAGGGATATTCACAGTAGCTTCTCAGTATATATACTCTCTTATGAAATTTGTTATTAACAACCAAACCCAATTCAAAAGTAATAGCAGTGTGCATAACTACAATACTAGGAGAAAGGACGATCTTCACTATTCAAGATTAAATCTAACTTTGGCACAGAAAGGGGTGAATTATACTGGCACTAAAGTCTTTGGTCACTTACCAAATAGTATCAAAAGTCTGACAGATAACCAACAAGTATTTAAGGAGAAATTAAAAGAATTTCTGAATGACAACTCCTTCTACTCCATAGAGGAATTTTTAGATATAAATTAAGAAAAAAATATTAAAAAAATAAAATAAAAATAAAAATAAAAAAACACAAAAAAAAAATAAAGTTGTTATATTAACTTAAGTATGTTGTTAAATTAACCTAATTATGTCATGTAGTGGAAAATTCGACTCGTTCCACATCATTACAAAATATCGTATTCATGATCCATGGAACTAGTATTAATCTAATGTAATCTAATCTACGAGATCACCAGATATGTCTACAGTCGAACACATATGGGACGTAATCGGAAGACAACTCCAGCGTCATCCACAAACAGCATTAACTGTCCCTGTACTGACCGACAAAGTGGAACAGGCTTGGTATTCCATTCCGTAAACTGACATCCGTCACCTGTGGCAAACAGAGCATGCACATATGCAGGCATGCATCCAACATTCTGGCGGTTACAACGCTTATTGATGCACTAGCATTTCACATTTGCATTGCTTTACCTCGTGCTTACGTTAACCTATGACCTTGCAATGCTAATCATTGACATACATTACCTAGACAAATGTATTTCCCAAATTTCATTACTCTACATTAATAATTTTTTGCTGTTCGAATTTCACTACTGGCCATTAAAATTGCTACACCAAGAAGAAATGTAGATGATAAACGGGCATTCATTGGACAAATATGTTATACTAGAACTGACATGTGATTACATTTTCACGCAATTTGGGTGCATAGATCCTGAGAAATCAGTATCCAGAACAACCACCTCTGGCCGTAATAACGGCCTTGATACGCCTGGGCATTGAGTCAAACAGAGCTTGGATGGCGTGTACAGGTACAGCTGCCCATGCAGCTTCAACACGATACCACAGTTCATCAAGAGTAGTTACTGGCGTATTCTGACGAGCCAGTTGCTCGACCACCACTGACCAGACGTTTTCAATTGGTGAGTGATCTGGAGAATGTGCTGGCCAGGGCAGCAGTCGAACATTTTCTGTATCCAGAAAGGCCCGTACAGGACCTGCAACATGCGGTCGTACATTATCCTGCTGGAATGTAGGGTTTAACAGGGATCGAATGAAGGGTAGCGCCACGGGTCGTAACACATCTGAAATGTACCGTCCACTGTTCAAAGTGCCGTCAATGTGAACAAGAGGTGACCGAGACGTGTAACCAATGGCACTCCATACCATCACGCCAAGTGATACGCCAGTAAGGCGATGAGGAATACGCGCTTCCAATGTGCGTTCACCGCGATGTCGCCAAACACGGATGCGACCATTGTGATGCTGTAAACGGAACCTGGATTCATCAGAAAAAAATGACGTTTTGCCATTCGTGCACCCAGGTTCGTCGTCGAGTACACCATCGCATGCGCTCCTGTCTGTGATGCAGCGTGAAGGGTAACCGCAGCCACGGTCTCCGAGCTGATAGTCCGTGCTGCTGCAAACGTCGTCGAACTGTTCGTGCAGGTGGTTGTTGTCTTGCAAACGTCCCCATCTGTTGACTCAGGGATCGAGACGTGGCTCCATGATCCGTTACAGCCATGCGCACAAGATGCCTGTCATCTCGACTGCTGGTGATACGAGGCCGTTGGGATCCAGCACGGCGTTCCGTATTACCTTACTGAACCCACCGATTCCGTATTCTGCTGACAGTCATTGTATCTCGACCGACGCGAGCACAATGTAGCAATACGATAAACCGCAATCGCGACAGGCTACAATCCGACCTTTATCAAAGTCGGAAACGTGATGGTACGCATTTCTCCTCCTTACACGAGGCATCACAATGACGTTTCACCAGGCAACGCCGGTCATCTGCTGTTTGTGTATGAGAAATCGGTTGGAGACTTTGCACGTTATAGGTGTCGCCACAAGCGCCAACCTTGTGTGAATGCTAATCATTCGCATATCACAGCATCTTCTTCCTGTCGGTTAAATTTCGCGTCTGTAGCACGTCATCTTAGTGGTGTAGCAATTTTAATGGCCAATAGTGTATTTTTCCCGTAAGTGTAGTAATGGCTACACCAGTATTGAGATTAAGTGAGGAAGCTAACAGCTAAGAAATACTTTTTATCGGGTATGTGTTTCTACAAACCCGAATGCATTAGGTACAGAGTTTGGTTGTTACTTTTAGGACCCTGTTGTGTGGCGTCATTCTTTATTTCGTAGCATAAGGGACTTCAGTCTGGGAGAAGATTCGCTAAGGGAGCGGATGGAAGAAAGCAGGAAGATTAGGTTTATGGAGTCGATATAGAGGTCATTAAAGACAGAGCACAAATTTGGATTGTGTCAAGTATGGGGAAGGAAATCGGCCCCGCCCTTTCAAAGGAGCCATCCCAGCATTCGCGTTGAACGATTTAGTGCTAAGGGGGAAAACCGAATCTGCAGCGTACATTAGATGTCAGAGACAATAATTGTAAACTGTAGCAAAAACAACAATTTTCTTGTCGAGGGAGTCCATGCATAAGATGATTTTCATTATAGTGTCTTCTGTCAAATATTCTACAAAAAGACTTGCCTATTAGAAGGACCTGACAAGAGAAGTATTCCCTGAGAGCACAAAATGCAGCGTAACTTCAACTTCAGTCTTTTCATCTACAGTACAATGCCAATTCGCCTAGTCGTATTGTTGACAGGGACTTCACTGGTAAGATCAATCATACTTTCGTAGACGACCTATGTCGACTATTCCCACCAGCCTGGCACCTACCTACAGGAATAACAAAACTGTGAAACAGTTGTCTCCGTCTGTTTCAACACGCTAATCTCCAAAATTGCTAGACGAACTCTCATGGAGCTTTCATAGGTTACTTGAGCATAGCCTGGGGCAAAACATAGGCTTTATTTCATCAAAATCTGATCACAGGAAAAGGATATCGGAGGCTGCTCAGTTTAGCAGCTTTGTGTTTATGCCTAGCTCAGTGCCACAAGTATTCTAGAAAATTCACGTCACTGACAGAATTAAATGCCGCAGTCTTATGTTTCAAACACAAACAAACATTGAATTTACTTGGCTAGGATGTTCGGGGTTACTGGTATCGGTATGTGTATCAAAAAATTAATGAAATTGTTTTGCTTCTTTTGACAGGTTTCATTTGTATTTGACTTCTTTGCTAGGAATTACGAATTTATGAATAAAGTGATGCTACATCGGTTTCACTTTTACTGACTGATGTAGGGAACTTAAAAAGGGATGGTATGCAAAGACACTTCCGTTGTGAAGCCTGTGAATATGGCTAGTATCCAATAAAATCGTCTGTGTTGAGCAATGTAAGAAAACTGCTACGTTACATACCTGAACAGTCTTTTATATCAAATGTTCTTTATTCCAGTCTTTGATCACAATATCAATTCTTTACATGATGATCGGTTTCAGTCCGCAATGACCATCCTCAGATCTACAATATACAAACATATACATGTAGTGAGCAGTGTGCCTTTAAACGTAACATAGCAATACGTATCACAATACACTATGATACAACCAGGGAAATCTACAGATAAAATACGGTAAAACGTACCTTTTCTACACCATGTCCTAAAGTGATAAGGCTGTGATGGCCTCGTCAAAACCTATAAATATACTCAGCACAGCATCGTCACATAGAGCTGAAAGAAGATGTAGAATAGGCCACATCCTTCACAGTCATTTTTGAAACTGGCTGCTGAAGTACAGTAGCTACCAGAATTATATTTGCCTACACCCTACATAGATGTCGCTACTGTGGGCTGAGATGTAGTCATTATTTACGTAAGAAACATAAACTGATAAAAACACATTAGGTCAAATACATGTTGCAGAGTTTTAAATATTAATAACTATTATAGAAATTTCTTTAGCTGTCATATAGACATTTTTATCTTTCATAGGTAATTTATAGGTTGCAACAGGCAATGTATTACGTATATTAATTTTTGACCGTAAATTCACCATAAAAGTTTCAGGCCTTCTATCTTTATACATTCGCTTTTAATAATTTTATGTGGGTAACTGTATTCGTCTGTTACTGTATCACAATTGGTTTCTATAATAGTTATCAATATTTAAAAATGTGCAACATGTATTTGACCTAATGTGTTTTTATCAGGTTATGTTTCTTATGTAAATGATGACTACTTCTAAGGCCAAAATAGCGACATCTATGTAGGACGTAGGCCAACATATTTCTGGTAGCTACTGTACTTCAGTAGCCAGTTGCAAAAATTACTGTGTGGACGATGTGGCCTATTCTGCACCTTATTTTAGATCTATGTGACGATGCTGTGCTGAGTATATTTACATGTCTTGACGATGCCATTATGGCCTTACCACTTTAGGACATGGTGTAAAAAAGGTACGTTTTACCGTATTTTATCTGTACATTTCCCTGGTTGTATCATAGTGTATTGTGATATGTATTGCTGTATTACGTTGAAAGACACACTGCTCACTACATGTATATGTTTGTATAGTGTAGACCTGAGGATGGTCATTGAGGACTGAAACCGGTCATCGTCTAAAGAAATGATATTGTGATGAGAGACTCGAATAAAAAACATTTGACAGTATTGGATCACTGTTTGTGTAGGCGACTATGTCGCAGTTGGTGAGTCTTTCTTCTGATGAACTTTGTGTATTGCTAATGGGTGAGAAAGTGAGAACTATAGCGTTTGAAGAAAAACTTAAAATTATTATAATTCATCCGATTCGCAGCATCTCTTTGTACCGACGCGTTGCGATTTTGCAACATACCATTCAATTCCCCATAAGCACTTTCACTCGAATCTTAGAACACTAAACGTGCTGTGCTGCAGTGTGCAACATTGCCTCTGCTTTTCTAAGTTCTCACAGCAGTCGTCCGTTGTTTTTCCGTGGATACGAGTAGCTGCAGTCAGTTGCTTTCAGATCACGATAAATATGACAGAAGTGTCGTATAAAGCAGAACAGATACTGCATTTAACAAGTAAACTTACATTTTATACAATCTGATAGATCGTTTTGTGAAATTATATCGATTTATGCTGATGAGTGAAGCTATCTCTTAGTTGCAGAAATCAAACATTGTGAAAATACTGTCACTATAAACCAATTAGTTCATATATGACGACCAGTCTCCTTATAAGCTCTAGTTTACATTTTCTCAATACCCTAAGTTACTGAGTTATTATGGGTATTTATTCTGCAGAATGCTTAGAGCTTTAAATCACCATGAAATCCAGGAACTGTTGAACGTCTGGGAGGACAGTGTCATAATTTGTCATATATAAGTTGTGCGCCTAGCAATTGATATTCCAAGAAATCATAACTATCGTCTGCTTTTGTTAGTACTTTTCAGAATTCCTTTGTTAAAGTAGCTGGAGGGAATCCTTAGAATTGGTGCTTTACTATTACGAGGAATTGAATTCTAAATTGTAAAATGAAGGTTTAAAGGAAACGCAGAAAAAAGAAGTGAGAATTTGATAGAATATATAGCTGACATCAGAGAAGCAGAAGTATTTAAGGTTAGTCGGAGTTATAGAAAGTGAAGGTGGCATAAAATTTTGTAGGAAAAATGCCTAAATTACAGCGATATTGTAAATCCCAGAAGAGGTACATTTACACTGAGATTCCATTGGTGAACATAATTGGGATATTGATAGGGTTGGTTTGATTGACAGTATGCTAGGAAGGTACAAAATATTCTAGAGGAGCAAGATGTGATGTGCACATATGTTTTACCATTATCTTGAGATGGCTGTAGAGAATTCCTGGTTGTTTTACAAATGCGTACTTGGAGACAAATGGTTTTCGTGGAAAGCAGTGAATCCAGCAGAGTTCCGGCTTGATTTAGCAGAAGTACTGAGATCGTGGTAGCAGAAAAGCAAGGGCCTTTTGTTACTAACAACTGTATGTCAGGTGACTGGCCGATGTGTACTAAGAAGGCGATGAAAATTTTCTTAAATGTAGGCGTTACGAGCAGATCAGGTGTTAGAACTACGGTTTGGAATCTGTTTAAACAAAATCAGTGATTGTTTCCAGGGATTTCGTATCGAGTAACACACCAGTCGAGCAATGCTTCACATGCAATACTTGTGCCCAAACAGAGCAAAGTCACAGAACAACATGTAGTTCTTTCAAAAAAACTTGGTTCCGAAAACAATAGCAACTTGTATGTTTTCCATCACGGAACAAGATTTTTTCCTTGTTACCGAAATGTAAGGTACCGAGATACTCGTATATAGGAAAAGGAAGTTGATACTGGTACCGTTACATGATGAAGTCTGCATTCGACGGCAGCATCTGAAAATGACCGACGTTGCAGTTTCATTTGTTGTAATTGTCAGGTTATGCGCTCCACCACTTCTCAACCTCACAGCTTTTCCGTTCGATCCTGGTGCAAACGGGAGCGAAAATTGATAAATCGCCTAAATACATCGCATTATGCAGAGTGGGCCTCAAGGGTCTCTTTCGTAATGCACACTAGCCTAACGTGAGAACGTCGATTAGTGTTGCAAAATACACTACTGGCCATTAAAATTGCTACACCACGAAGATCACGTGCTACAGACGCGAAATTTAACCGACAGGAAGAAGATCCTGTGATATGCAAATCATTAGCTTTTCAGAGCATTCACACAAGGTTGGCGCCGGTGGCGACACCTACAACGTGCTGACATGAGGAAAGTTTCCAACCGATTTCTCATACACAAACAGCAGTTGACCAGCGTTGGCTGGTGGAACGTTGTTGTGATGCCTCGTGTAAGGAGGAGAAATGCGTACCATCACTTTGGTAAAGTCCGGATTGTAGCCTGTCGCGATTGCGGTTTATCGTATCGCGACATTGCTGTTCGTGTTGGTCGAGATCCAATGACTGTTAGTAGAATATGGAATCGGTGCGTTCAGGAGGGTAATACGCAACGCCGTGCTGGATCCCAACGGCCTCGTATCACTAGCAGTCGAGATGACAGGCATCTTATCCGCACGGCTGTAACGAATCGTGCAGCCACGTCTCGATCCCCGAGTCAACAGATGGGGACGTTTGCAAGACAACAACCATCTGCACGAACAGTTCGACGACGTTTGCAGCAGCATGAACTATCAACTCGGAGACCATGCCTGCGGTTACCCTTGGCGCTGCATCACAGACAGGGGCCCCTGCGATGGTGTACTCGACGACGAACCTGGGTGCACGAATGGCAAAACGTCATTTTTTCGGATCAATCCAGGTTCTGTTTACAGCATCATGATGGTCGGATCCGTGTTTGGCGACATCGCGGTGAACGCACATTGGAAGCGTGTATTCGTCATCGCCATACTGGCGTATCACCCGGCGTGATGGTATGGAGTGCCATTGGTTACACGTCTCGGTCACCTCTTGTTCGCATTGACGTCACTTTGAACAGTGGACGTTACATTTGAGATGTGTTACGACCCGTGGCTCTACCCTTCATTCGATCCCTGTGAAACCATACTTTTCAGCAGGTTAATGCACGACTGCATGTTGCAGGTCCTGTACGGGCCTTTCTGGATACAGAAAAGTTCGACTGCTGCCCTGGCCAGCACATTCTCCAGATCACTCACCAATTGAAAACGTCTGGTCAATGGTGGCCGAGCAACTGCCTCGTCACAATAGGCCAGTCACTACTCTTGATGAACTGTGGTATCGTGTTCAAGCTGCATGAGCAGCTGTACCTGTACACGCCATCCAAGCCCTGTTTGACTCAATGCCCAGGAGTAACAAGGCCGTTATTACGGCCAGAGGTGGTTGTTCTGGGTACTGATTTCTCAGGATCTATGCACCCAAATTGCGTGAAAATGTAATCACATGTTAGCTCTAGTATAATATATTTGTCCAATCAATACTGGTTTATCTTCTGCATTTCTTTTTGGTGTAGCAATTTTAATGGCCAGTAGTGTAATATCAGGCGTGCAGCTGACTATAATACTGGACAGTTTTCTAAAACTGGACAGACGTGCTAATAGTATGAAAAGATTTTTCAGAGACCACTATCAATCACAATTTTTTAAATTTACTTAAGCTATTTAATGATGCAACATGTTTCGAGGTACGAACCCCAGCTTCAGACAAGAATGGCAATAGAAAATACAATCCATAAAACTGTACACAGATACTAAGTCTCGTAATTTAGCGTGGTCATCATCTGGAGGAAGAGATGGATAACTTAGTATAAGGCAACATTTAATTCGTTTGCTGGTCTGACACTGACATTACATTTTTAAACAATGTATACTGAAGCGGCAAAGAAACTGGTACAGGCAGGCGTATTCAAAAACAGAGTCAGAATACGGCACGGCTGTCGGGAACGCCTATATAACGCAACAAGTGTCTGGCGAAGTTGTTAGATCGGTTACTGCTGCTACAATGGCAGGTTACCAAGATGTAAGTGAGTTTGGTGTTATAGCACAGCATCTCCTAGATAGCCATGAAGTGGGATTTTACCATACGAACATATCACGAGTGTACTGTTAATAGCAGGAATCAGGTAAAAACACCAAATCACCGACATCGCTGCGGTCGGAAAAGGATCCTGCAAGAACGGGACCAACAATGACAGAAGAGAATCGTTCAGCGTGACAGAAGTGCAACCCTTACGCAAAATTCTGCAGATTTCAGTGCTGAGCCATGAACAAGTGTAGTCTCGATGGTTGACTGATCTGAGCTGGTATCAGCAGACAACGTGGCTTTGCTTTGCTGGTGCTGCGAATGGCTGAATAAATGGAAACTGCACCCATAATTGTTCTCGAGGGCATGCAGCTCTACTGTACGGTTAAACGATGACGACTTCCTCTTGGATGAAATGTCCCAGAGGTATAATAGTAATTGATTCGGATATCCGGGCTAGGAGTACTCAGGAAGATGTCGGAGCATAGAATGTTAGATCCCTTAATCGAGTAGGTAGGTTAGAAAATTAGAAAAAGGAAAAGGGGTAGGTTGAAGTTAGATAAAATGGAGATTAGTAAAGTTGGGTGGCAGGATGAACAGGACTTCTGGTTAGGTGAGTATAGGGTTAAAGATACAAAATCAAATACAGGTAGGGCAGGAGTCGGTTTAATAATGAATAAGAAAGTACAGATGCGGGTAAGTTACAATGAACATAGTGAACACATTATCGCAGCCAAGATACACACGAAGCCCTCACCTACCACAGTGGTACAAGTTTACATGCGATCCAGCTCTGCAGATGATGAAGAGACTGAAGAAATGTATGATGAGATAAAAGAAATTATTGAGATAAGGGAGACGGAAATTTAATTGTAATGGCTGAATAGAAGTGGATAGTAGGAAAATAAAGAGAAGGTAAAACAGTAACTGAATATGGATTGAGGGAAAGCAACGGTACAGAAAGCCGCGTGGTAGTATTCTGAACAGGGTATAATTTAATCATCGCGAACACTTTGTTCAAGAATCCACAAGGAAAGTTGTATACATGGAGACACGGGTGATTTCAGATTGATTATATGACGTTAATAGAGAGATTTTGAACCAGATTCATTATGTATTGGTGAGACAGAGATTTCGGAATCAGATTTTAAAACATAAGACATTTCCAAGGACAGATGTCAATTCTGGACCACAATTTAATGGTTATAAACTGTAGATTAAAACAAGAAATTGCAGAAAGGTAGGAAATTAAAGAGATGGGGCCTGAATAAGTTGAAATAACCAGACGTTGTCCGGAATTTCAGCGGGAGAATTAGGTAAACATTGACTGCAACAAGAGAAACGAATTCAGGAGAAGACGAATGGGTAGCTTTGAGAGTTGAGTGAAGCCAGCAGACGACGAAATGGAAATCCTTGGACTTCACAGGAGACATTAAATGTAGTTGATGAACGTAGAAAATACAAAAATGCAGCAATGAGGTAGGCAAAGGGAAATTCAAATGGCTCGAGGGCAGATGAACGAGTTTAGAAGCATATGCCACTATCTGTAAAATAGGTAGTGCCTACAGAGATATTAAAGAGGTTTTTGGAGAAAGAAGAGCGCAGACGGAAACCCATTAGAAGGAAAGGAGAAAAACGTCAAAGATGGAAGAAATAGATAGAATATATACAAGAGCTATACATGAGAAACGTATCTGAACGCATAATTATAAAAAGGGAAGAGGACGCAGCTGAAGATGAGATGAGAGAAACGACACTGCGAAGCACTGAAGTACTTCTATCGAAACAAAGCCCCGTGAGTAGACGAAATTCCGTCAGCGCTACTGATATCCTTGTGAGAGCCAGGTATGACGAAACTATTCCACCTGGCCTGCAATATGTGTGAGACAGACGAAATATCGTCAGAATTCAATAAGAATATAATAATTCGATTACCGAAGAGAGCAGGTGCAGACAGTTGTGAATATTACCGAAATACCAGTTCAGTAACTCATGGCTGCAAAATAGTAACACAAATTCTTTACAGAAGAATGGAAAATCTGGTAGAGGTCGACCTCAGGGAAGATCAGCTTGGATGAGGGAACAAGCGAGGCAGTACTAATCCTTCGACTTAGAAAATACGTAAAGGAAAGGCAAACCTACGTTTATAGCACTTAGGCTTAGAGAACGGTTTTGACCATGTTCAATGGAAAATTCTCCTTGAAATTCTAAAAGTAGTGAAAGTAAAAAACAGGTAGCGAGAGGCTATATGCAACTTGTTTACAAGCCAGACGGCAATTATAAGAGTCAAGGGGTATGAAAAGAAAGCACTGGTTGAGAAGGGAATGGACAGGGTTGTAGCCTAACCCGACGTTATTCAATCTGTACACCGAGTAAGCAGTACAGGATACAAAAGAAAAATTTGGAGTAAGAATTAAAGTCCAGACACAAGAAATAGGAGCTGTGAGGTTTGCCGACGTCACTAATTCTGTCAGAGACAAGAAAGGACTGGGAAGAACAGCTGAATGGCATGGACGGTGTCTTGAAAGGAGGACATAAGATGAGCATCAAGGGAAGCTTTTGGATAATGGACTGTAGTCCAGTTAAGTGTGGTGACGCTGAGGTAACCACATTAGGAAAGGAGACACTAAAAGCAATAAATGAGTTTTTTTTATTTCGGCGGTAAAGTAACTGATAGTGGCCAAAGTAGAGAAGATGTAAAATATAGACTTGTAACGAGAAGAAAAGCATTCGTCAAGAAGAGAAATTTGTTATAAAAAAGTATATATTTAAGTATTTGAATGTCTTTTCTGAAGCAAGAGAAACGTCGACCATAAACAGTTCAGACAAGAGAATAGGAACTTCTGAAATGTGGTGCAACAGAAGAAAGATGAGGATTAGATGGGTAAATCGCGTAAGTAATGAGGAAGTACTGAATATAATTGAGGTGCACAGGATATTAGTGGAACAACTTGAATAAAGAAGGGATCGGTTGACAGGACACGTTCTGAGGTAAAAAGCCAATTCAGTACTGGAGGGAAGTGTAGAGGCCAAAAATTGTAGAGGGAAACCAAGAGATGAATGCAGTAAGCAGATTCAGAAGGATGTAGGTCGGATTAGTGGCACAGAGATCAAGAGTCTTGCACAGGATAGAGTAGCATCAATCCAGTCTTTGGAATGAAGAGAACAACAACTATGCCAGGCGAGCGTGCCCGGTACGCTAGTATTTACAGTTTATGTTAATGATCTAGTTGATGGCTATGACTCTGTTCGCAGGAGATGTTGTGATCTATAGGAGTGTCGCAACGCCAGGAGACTGTAGCAAAATTCTCGAACGACTGCCGAGGATCGATCACTAGTACAGGGATTGGCACTTGACTCTGGGCATAAATAGGTGGAAGGTGTTATGCATAAATCTGTCAAGAGACCAGATTTTGTCCGATTATAGTATGTGGAACAAATAACTGTAAAATATAATAGGCAGTGAAATGAGAACTGAACACCCGCCACAATGGGATAATGATGTGGTTCCATTCAAAAGCAAACTGAGCGAGGTGAAGCAGTGGTTAACCACACTGGACTCGCATTCAGGAGGACGACGGTTCAACCCCTGTCCGACCATCCTGATGTAGGTTTTCCGTGATTTCCCTAAATACCTTCAGGCAAATGCCGAGATGGTTCCTTTGAAAGGGCACGGTCGACTTCCTTCCCCGTCCTTCCCTAATCCAATGAGACCGATGACCCCACTGTTTGGTCTCTTCACCCAAACAACCCAACCCACTCAAAAGCAATCATGACACACGTTACAACATTGATTGGTACAGTGCTGTTGGCCTTTGGCGGATACAAAACCGGACCCAGTCTTTCATTTCCTCGTCCGACTGAAACCGACGTCCATGCATGTCTCTCTTCAGTTCGCCAAAGATGTGAAAATCGCAACGTGAACGATCTGGGCCATACAGAGGAGCTTGCAACGCTTCCCAACCAAATCGCTGAAGCGCACCCTTCATCCGGTTGGCGGTGTGGAGGCGGGCATTATCCTGCAATTTGCGTGAACAGCTTTGGATTTCATTTCCGGGGCAGATGTGTGGTGTTCCCAGAGTTCGCTTTGCCATTTGGCATCGGGCTCTCGTATTATTGTCGGTCAAATGGTTCAAATGGCTCTGAGACCTATACGACTTAACTTCTGAGGTCATCAGTCGCCTAGAACTTAGAACTACTTAAACCTAACTAACCTAAGGACGTCACACACATCCATGCCCGAGGCAGGATTCGAACCTGCCTCCGTAGCGGTCGCTCGGCTCCAGACTGTAGCGTCTAGAACCGCACTGCCACACCGGCCGGCTATTGTCGGTCAGAATGAGTCCGCTGCGCGATAACTCTCACACACACACTGCCAACTGGACGAAGGGAATACTTCAGTGATTGACTTGGGAATCACAGCAACATCATCTGGATGAATCACCATGTGATTTTCACATCTTTGACGAGCTGAAGAGACATATGTGGACGTTGTTTTCAGTGTAGTCAGCAACCCAGACTCTTGAAGCAGTGGAAGCACTTCGAATACTGCCAGGGAGTTTCGTTTCCCACGTAATGATGCAAATGATGGGGTATTTTTAGGTTCTTTGATAATGGCGCACTTTTTGCCAAGTGTTCATTGAGGCTCTGTAGGGCTGTCAGATACTAGTCAAGTGCACGAGAAAGTCATTTTCTGACACATAAAACTGGGATCAACTTTTCCAACATCCCACGGTATCATTAAATACGCTGTGGGCAAGGAGATTCATCTGGAGTTTCTTGAAGTGATGAGAAATCTTGTGATATTGACAGATTGAGCAATACCCTGGCGGTGATGTCAGGGGTTGTATATTTTGAATAATCGTATGCTTTGGGAAAATGCCATGGTGTCATTCACGAACTACATCAAGAATCTGGTAGGCTCTTCTGATATAAATGAAGCCATTGGGAAAATCATTGCTTGACACCAAAGTCCACAGCTGACATTTCCCTAGATTCCATGAAATCAGTAGAAACAGATTGAACATAGAAATGAGCTGGAGGTTGTTGAAGCAGTGAAGCACTTCACGTACTGGCAGAGACTGCCTGTTGGCATGGGAATGATGTCATGGATTGGCTACTTTTACATCGTGGGCTGTCTTCACACTTTTTACCAAGAACTGCATCTTGGCTCCATAGGGTTCTCAAGCACAATTGAAGTCCCTGGGAAATTGATTGTCCAACAAAACATACCACAGCCAAATTTTACCTAGATCTCGTGAAACCAGTACAAACACTCTGAGCAGAAGGATGCAGCCGGAGGCTCTTGAAGTAGTGGGAGCACTTTTCATACTGACAGAGAGAGTCTATTTCCACGGGAATGATACCAAGAATAGTGTATTTTAACTGTTTTTGGAGATTTTGTACCCTGTTACAAGAGCCCCATGAGACTCTGTGGGGCTCTCAGATACTAGTGGAGCATATTAGAGAGTCAGTTTTTGCCACAAGACACTATAGTTTAGCATTATATACATCCTGTGGAACCAATAGAAACACTTTGGACAACAAGACCCAGCAGGAGTTTCTTGAAGTGGTGGGAACTCTTTTCATGTTGCTAAAGTGCTTGTTGACCTTGCAATGATGTCCAGGATTGCATATCTTCAGGCAGTCTGCAAAGAGTTCCATCAAGACCCTGCAGGGCTCTGCAATCGCAGTGAAACCTATGAGACCCTGGAGTGCTCTTCGCTACGAGTGAAGCCCAAAGTAAATTAATCTTGTGACACATGAATCGATGGATCAGCATTATCTACAGCTCATGGAACCATTTCAAACATTTTGGGCAAAGAGACCCACCTGGAGTTTCTTGACGTGGTGGGAACACTTGTTATACGCCAGACTGCCCACTGTCCATTCTGAAAGGATTAGAGCATATGCAACGACATCATGGCACGAAATTCATAATCTGCTCCAATTCCCAAAGTGCTCTACAGGCTCTCGAACAGATGTACCCAACAGATCGGATGGTGCAAGAAGTGCAGGACACACTCCTGCTCTTGCAAAAGCAGGGTAAGGATGTCATTTTCTGCTGGGTTCAAGGGCACACAGGGATTTCCTGGAAATGAACGCGGCTGCCAAGGAGGCTTTGCTCCATCCCACCTCCTACTCGCTGTTCCGTTCCCCTGCAGGCAATAACATCTTTCGTGACTCGAAAGGTCATGCGTTGGGTGGCTCAGTGGCTGGAAGCGAGGGACAATAAGCTGCGAGCGGTGAAGGATTCTGTCCGACCGTGGCTCAACTCCTTCCGACAACGACGAGCTGAGGAAGTAGCCCTTCCATGGCTTAGAATAGGGCAGTGTCCGTTGACACATGGTTTTCTGTTACGTCGTGAGGAGCCACCAACGTGTCAGACATGTGGGACACAGCTGTCGATACGACATATTTTAACTGAGTCTGTTTTATATGCGGGTTTGAGGGAAGATTTCAGTTTCCCACCAGACCTGCCCTCTATTTTAACTAATAATCAGGCGAGTGTCACTAAAGTTTTACGTTTTTGTGTGATGTCTGGACTTCTTCCCAAAATATTGGGATTGAGATCTTAATGTGCTGTAAAGTGGTTTGGTCACCCATTATTTGTAAGTGGTCACTCAGCCACCGTTAATTATTTTACCTGTTTTGTACTGCTATTTTATTTATAGTTTTATCTAACTGTTTTGATGTGCTGTGTCCAATCCTGCAATTTGAACATTTCCAATTCTCGGAAAGATCGGCTCTGAATTGATACTTGTTTAACAGATCTTGGCTGCACTCATCAACATTTCTTTTGGGAATGGACACTGATAACCTCGTTGTTATGCGCCCTAAAACACTAATCATCATCATCACTGCCCACTGTCCTGGGAAAGATGCCAGGGCTTGCGAATTTTCAGACAGTGCTGATAATTGTGGTACTGTCTGCCAGGAGTTCTTATCCAGACCCTGTAGTGCTCTTGGATACCAGTCAGTCCTACAGGAAATTCACTGCCCATCTCGTTAGCCCAGGACTGAGTGTTACCTGGATCTCAAGACAGCTGTGGAAACACTTTGGATAGAGACACGTACCTGGAGGTTCTTGGATACCAGTGAATGCTACAGGAAATTGACTGCCCATGTCGTTAGGCCAGCACCGAGTGTTACCTGGATCTCAAGACAGCTGTGGAAACACTTGGGACAAAGACACGCATCTGGAGGTTCTTGCATACCAGTGAGTCCTACAGGAAATTGACTGCCCATATCGTTAGGCCAGCACCGAGTGTTACCTGGAACTCAAGACAGCTGTGGAAACACTTTGGACAGAGACATGCATCTGGAGGTTCTTGCATACCAGTGAGTCCTACAGGAAATTGACTGCCCATCTCGTTAGGCCAGCACCGAGTGTTACCTGGATCTCAAGACAGCTGGGGAAACACTTTGGATAGAGACACGTACCTGGAGGTTCTTGGATACCAGTGAATGCTACAGGAAATTGACTGCCCATGTCGTTAGGCCAGCACCGAGTGTTACCTGGATCTCAAGACAGCTGTGGAAACACTTTGGACAGAGACATGCATCTGGAGGTTCTTGCATACCAGTGAGTCCTACAGGAAATTGACTGCCCATCTCGTTAGGCCAGCACCGAGTGTTACCTGGATCTCAAGACAGCTGTGGAAACACTTTGGACAGAGACACGCATCTGGAGGTTCTTGCATACCAGTGAGTCCTACAGGAAATTCACTGCCCATCTCGTTAGGGCAGCACCGAGTGTTACCTGGATCTCAAGACAGCAGGGGAAACACTTTGGACAGAGACACGTATCTGGAGGTTCTTGCCTAACCAGTGAGTCCTACAGGAAATTCACTGCCCATCTCGTTAGGCCAGCACCGAGTGTTACCTGGATCTCAAGACAGTTGTGGAAACACTTTCGACAGAGAGACACTCCCACACACCTGGAGGTTCTTGAAGCGGTGCGAGCGGCAGATGCGCGCCAGCAGCAGCCTGAGGACGTCGGCGCGGCTGCGGCTCCTCCTGGTGGAGCCCCCGCGTCCAGAGGCGGAGGTGGCCAGCAGCAGACTCTCCACATCCTCCTTGCCCTCCGCCTCCTCGTCCTCCGGCCGCTCCTCGCCCTCCGTGCCGCTGGCAGTGCCCTTCCCGCTGCCCTCCTCTTCCTCCTTGATGGACGCGGCACGGGGCAGCCCCAACTGGGAACAGAGAGCAACGAACCACTCTCTAGTCGGCATTTCGGACCACAGTGCTTGGCACCCCAAATGGCGCCTCAGTATTGGATCGCTTGATTGCAGCACTCCAAATGTGAAGTCCTAAGAAAAGAGCATCCCATATTCTTAAGCCTAGAAGTGTAAACCATGCTCACTCTGCTCTGGACTTTTTTTATTTCTTACTATGCATTAGGGACTACATATACACAGTCCGCTGCCACCAATGTAATTGGATGTAGTGGAGGGAAGGGGTTTAAAATAGTGATATGTTGTTGTTTAATTAATTTGAATGATAATTAATTGAACCCCTAAGCGGCCGACAAGTGTTGATATACCTCGATGGGGACAGCTGAAAATCTGTGCCCTGACCGGTACTCGAATCCGGGATCTCCTGCTTACGTGGCAGACGTTCTATCCATCTGAGCCACAGATTAATAGCGCGATTGCAGGGACTTATCCCTTGCACGCTTCCTGGGAAACCCACTCTCGCAACTGTCCACAATCTACATTCCTAATAGATATTTTCCCATCCACTCATTACTCGCACACACTAAGGTGACGATTCCCTTACGAGGGGTAGCATTTAACTATATATATGAAGATAGTAACTGTTCGTATGTAACCCACCAGGTTAGCCGAGAGCGCTAACGCCCTGCTTCCTGGACTAGGGTAGGCCCGCCGTTGGTCGGTGTGCTGGCCAGTCTGGATGTGGTTTTTAGGCGGTTTTGCACATCCCACTAGTTGAATACCGTGCTGGTCCCCATCTGAACACGCTCGCACTATTCCATTAATTACACTCGACGCAGACAGGTGGGGTACACTAATTCCGTCCCGGGGGGGGGGGGGGGGGGGAGTATGGTGTGGCGGCAGGAAGGGGATCCGTTCGCCCCTTTCCACTAACCTTGCCACATCCGTTCCTAACAATGCCGACCCTGCGTCAGTGTGGGACATGGCGCCGGTGAAAGAAAGAAAGAAAAGAAAGTAACTGTTCGTATGTAGGTCGTGGACAGTTGGGAATGTGGGTCTCATGGGAATCGTGCAACGGATAAGTCCCTGCAGTCGCGCTATTCATATCTGTCCTCGGTGGCTCAGATGGATAGAACGTCTGCTCTGCAAGCAGGAGATACCGGGTTCGAGTCCTGGTCGGAGCATAGATTTTCAGCTGTCCCCATCCAGATATATCAACAACACCTTTCGGCCGCTGAGGGTTTCAATTGATTATCATTTATTCTAGAGAAGCTGCACGGTCATCAATGGTATCTGTTCTTTCGAGAATAGTTGCTACCTTCATATATATAATTAATTTGACATAAATATTTCTTTATGGGTCACTGTGACCCTGGTGTCCACATGGTGTAACTGTTCTGTCGCTGAGTGTAAAGAGAAGTGACTTTAGCTCTGGATCACTTTGAAGTTTTCCATTGAAATTTTTCCATGACAGTTTTTACTTAGTCTGTGATATTAGATGTCTTAACATTAACATCGATTAAAAAAGTACATGAGAGAGGTGAAATGAAATGAGTTTAGTAGACGAGGGTCCAATATCATTACAAAAGATTCTGATAAAATGCCACGTAGGAGTGATATTTTACTACCCAAAGATGGTATGTGGGAAGCATTGTTAAGAACACAATTGTGAAAGTTACGTAAGTGATTTTCTTGATGAAAGTGATTCTGTAACTATTGCTCGTGCAGCAGTTACGGACAATGGCGAAAGTGATCACACAGCCGAATCCTCAGCCAGTGATGAAAAAAATACAGTCGTTCAGAGTAAGAATCGTAATTGTTGGAATGCATAGCACAGACCTGCCAGCTGCCGATGACACTGTATTCCGTATTTCAAGAATGTGGAAATAATGAATGAACGGATTTATGAATAACTGAGAACACCTCAAAATATTCGTGTAAGGTCTGCATTTTATCAAAAGAATAGCATTATCATCCAGTTACACCGTAAATAAAGTCTTTAGTTCTGGATCACTTTCAAGTTTCTCCACTGAAGTCATTCCCTGACAGTTCCTAATTGGTCTCGGATTTTGGACGCTTTATCATTAACATCGATTTAAAAAGTGCATCGTTCACTCCTCTCGAACAGGTAATGAAGGCCGAAAGGCACCGACCGACCGCCGTGTCATCCTCAGCCCACAGGCGTCACTGGATGCGGATATGGAGGGTCACATGGTCAGCACACCGCTCTCCCGGCCGTATGTCAGCTTACGAGACCAGAGCCGCTGCTTCTCACTCATGTAGCTCCGCAGTTCGCCTCACAAGGGCTGAGTGCACCTCGCTTGCCATTAGCGCTCGGCAGACCGGATGGTCACCCATCCAAGTGCTAGCCCAGCCCGATGAAGCTTAACTTCGGTGATCTGACGGGAACGGGTGTCACCAAAAATAAAGAGAAGCACATGAGAGAGGTGAAATGAAATGAGTTTAGCAGACGAGGGTTCAATTTCACCATAAAATATTCTGATTTCAAGCAGTTACTCCAGAATGGGATTGAAGATAACTACAACCCTGCTGTACACTTCGTGTGACAGTTTCACAGGCATACATCTACATCTACATACATACTCCGCAATCCACCATACGGTGCGTGGCACAGGGTGCCTCGTACCATAACTAGCATCTTCTGTCCCTGTTCCACTCCCAAACAGAACGAGGGAAAAATGACTGCCTATATGTCTCTGTACGAGCCCTAATCTCTCTTATCTAATCTTTGTGGTCTTTCCGCGAAATATAAGTTGGCGGCAGTAAAGTTGTACTTCAGTCAGCCTCAAATGCTGATTCTCTAAATTTCCTCAGTAGCGATTCACGAAAAGAACGCCTCCTTTCCTCCAGAGACTCCCACCCGAGTTCCTGAAGCATTTCCATAACATTCGCGTGATGATCAAACCTAGCAGTAACAAATCTAGCAGCCCGCCTCTGAATTGCTTCTATGTCCTCCCTAAATCCGACCTGATAGGAATACACTGCTAGGGTTAAACGTGTCATCTAGTCAACACTGGGATGGAAATCATGTTAATGTGTAACTATCTGCTCTGCTTAGACGATGTGCTATGGTTAACGCCTTTTGTCTTGAGTTAAAAGCGTTTTTCATATATTGCGTGTCCATTCTATCAGTCGGCAGACGCATTTTCTCAAGTGTTTTGGTAGGTCTTTGCAATTTAGTTTAGCAATGTGAAGCTGGAATACTCCAAAGAACTAATATTCAGGATATCTTTCATGTCACACACAGTGTCGAAGGGAAGGTTGGTTTGTTTACCGATAAAAAAATACATACATACACTCCTGGAAATTGAAATAAGAACACCGTGAATTCATTGTCCCAGGAAGGGGAAACTTTATTGACTCATTCCTGGGGTCAGATACATCACATGATCACACTGACAGAACCACAGGCACATAGACACAGGCAACAGAGCATGCACAATGTCGGCACTAGTACAGTGTATATCCACCTTTCGCAGCAATGCAGGCTGCTATTCTCCCATGGAGACGATCGTAGAGATGCTGGATGTAGTCCTGTGAAACGGCTTGCCATGCCATTTCCACCTGGCGCCTCAGTTGGACCAGCGTTCGTGCTGGACGTGCAGACCGCGTGAGACGACGCTTCATCCAGTCCCAAACATGCTCAATGGGGGACAGATCCGGAGATCTTGCTGGCCAGGGTAGTTGACTTACACCTTCTAGGGCACGTTGGGTGGCACGGGATACATGCGGACGTGCATTGTCCTGTTGGAACAGCAAGTTCCATTGCCGGTCTAGGAATGGTAGAGCGATGGGTTCGATGACGGTTTGGATGTACCGTGCACTATTCAGTGTCCCCTCGACGATCACCAGTGGTGTACGGCCAGTGTAGGAGATCGCTCCCCACACCATGATGCCGGGTGTTGGCCCTGTGTGCCTCGGTCGTATGCAGTCCTGATTGTGGCGCTCACCTGCACGGCGCCAAACACGCATACGACCATCATTGGCACCAAGGCAGAAGCGACTCTCATCGCTGAAGACGACACGTCTCCATTCGTCCCTCCATTCACGCCTGTCGTGACACCACTGGAGGCGGGCTGCACGATGTTGGGGCGTGAGCGGAAGACGGCCTAACGGTGTGCGGGACCGTAGCCCAGCTTCATGGAGACGGTTGCGAATGGTCCTCGCCGATAGCCCAGGAGCAACAGTGTCCCTAATTTGCTGGGAAGTGGCGGTGCGGTCCCCTACGGCACTGCGTAGGATCCTACGGTCTTGGCGTGCATCCGTGCGTCGCTGCGGTCCGGTCCCAGGTCGACGGGCACGTGCACCTTCCGCCGACCACTGGCGACAACATCGATGTACTGTGGAGACCTCACGCCCCGCGTGTTGAGCAATTCGGCGGTACGTCCACCCGGCCTCCCGCATGCCCACTATACGCCTTCGCTCAAAGTCCGTCAACTGCACATACGGTTCACTTCCACGCTGTCGCGGCATGCTACCAGTGTTAAAGACTGCGATGGAGCTCCGTATGCCACGGCAAACTGGCTGACACTGACGGCGGCGGTGCACAAATGCTGCGCAGCTAGCGCCATTCGACGGCCAACACCGCGGTTCCTGGTGTGTCCGCTGTGCCGTGCGTGTGATCATTGCTTGTACAGCCCTCTCGCAGTGTCCGGAGCAAGTATGGTGGGTCTGACACACCGGTGTCAATGTGTTCTTTTTTCCATTTCCAGGAGTGTATATACAGGGTGCTACAAAAAGGTATGGCCAAACTTACAGGAAACATTCCTCACACACAACGAAAGAAGATATGTTATGTGGACATGTGTCCGGAAAAGCTTACTTTCCATGTTAGAGCTCATTTTATTACTTCTCTTCAAATCACATTAATCCTGGAATGGAAACACACAGCAAGAGAACGAACCAGCGTGACTTCAAACACTTTGTTACAAGAAGGGTTCAAAATGTCCTCCGTTAGCGAGGATACATGCATCCACCCTCCGCCGCATGGAATCCCTGATGCGCTGATGCAGCCCTGGAGAATGGCGTATTGTATCACAGCCGTCCACAATACGAGCACGAAGAGTCTCTACATTTGGCACCGGGGTTGCGTAGACAAGCTTTCAAATGCCCCCATAAATGAAAGTATAGAGGGTTGAAGTCAGGAGAGCGTGGAGGCCACGGAATTGGTCCGCCTCTACCAATCCATCGGTCACCGAATCTGTTGTTGAGAAGCGTACGAGCATTTCGGCTGAAATGTGCAGGAGCTCCATCGTGCATGAACCACATGTTGTGTCGTACTTGTAAAGGCACATTTTCTAGCAGAACAGGTCGAGTATCCCGTATGAAATATGATAACGTGCTCCATTCAGTGTAGGTGGAAGAACGTGGGACCCAATCAAAACATGCCTGCCCAAACGTTCACGGAAAATCTGTGTCGATGACGTGATTGCACAATTGCGTGCGGATTCTCGTCAGCCCACACTTGTTGATTGTAAAAATTTACAATTTGATCACGTTGGAATGAAATCTCATCCGTAAAGAGAGCATTTGAACTGAAATGAGGATTGACACATTGTTAGATGAACCACTCGCAGAAGTGTACCCGTGGAGGCCAATCAGCTGCTGATAGTGCCTGCACACGCTGTACACGGTACGGAAACAACTGGTTCTCCCGTAGCACTCTCCATAGAGTGACGTGGTCAACGTTACCTTGTACAGCAGCAACTTCTCTGACGCTGACATTAGGGTTATCGTCAACTGCGCGAAGAATTGCCTCGTCCATTGCAGGTGTCCTCGTCGTTCTAGGTCTTCCCCAGTCGCGAGTCATAGGCTGGAATGTTCCGTGCTCCCTAAGACGCCGATCAATTGCTTCGAACGTCTTCCTGTCGGGACACCTTCGTTCTGGAAATCTGTCTCGATACAAACTTACCGCGCCACGGCTATTGCCCCGTGCTAATCCGTACATCAAATGGGCATCTGCCAACTCCGCATTTGTAAACATTGCACTGACTGCAAAACCACGTTCGTGATGAACACTAACCTGTCGATGCTACATACTGATGTGCTTGATGCTAGTCCTGTAGAGCAATAAGTCGCATGCCAACATCAGCACCGAAGTCAACATTACCTTCCTTCAATTGGGCTAACCGGCGGTGAATCGAGAAAGTACAGTACATACTGACGAAACTAAAATGAGCTCTAACATGGAAATTAAGCGCTTCCGACCACATGTCCACATAACATCTTTTCTTTGTTTGTGTGTGAGGAATGTTTCCTGAAAGTTTGGCCGTACCTTTTTGTAACACCCTAGATATATGAAGCGGATAGATGCCAGTTCGATAGAGCTGTCCGAAATTAGTCCAGTGCGATATTCACGTCATCAGTATGTAACGCAGGAAGAAGAGTAACCGGCACTCCACCAGTGACTGAGTAGCACTGGTGCATGGCGGTAGCAGTCAGTGTGGGCCAGGCAGGTGCTGTTGCTGCCGGGATACTGGTTACCGCCGTTTGAGTCTCGTACAGATCCCCGTATGGAGAACATAGTGATAGATATCTCTGGGGTTGTGAAGCAGCTGAATGGGTTGAAAATAAATACATCGCCAGGTCCTGAAGGGATTCCAATTCGGTTATACAGAGAGTACTCTACTGCATTGGCTCCTTACTTAGCTTGCATTTATCGCGAATCTCTTGCCCAACGTAAAGTCCCGAGCGATTGGAAAAAAGAGCAGGTGACGCCTGTATATAAGAAGGGTAGAAGGACGGATCCTCAAAATTACGGACCAATATCCTTAACATCGGTTTGTTGCAGGATTCTCGAACATATTCTCAGTTCGAATATAATGAATTTCCTTGAGACAGAGAAGTTGGTGTCCATGCATCAGCACGGCTTTAGAAAGTATCGCTCCTGCGAAACGCAACGCGCCCTCTTTTCACATGATATCTTGCGAACCATGGATGAAGGGTATCAGACGGATGCCATATTCCTTGACTTCTGGAAAGCGATTGACTCGGTGCCCCACTGCAGACTCCTAACTAAGGTACGAGCATATGGGATTGGTTCCCATGTATGTGAGTGGCTCGAAGACTTCTTAAGTACTAGAACCCAGTACGTCGTCCTCGATGGTGTGTGTTCATCGGAGGCGAGGGTATCATCTGGAGTGCCCCAGGGAGGTGTGGTATGTCTGCTGTTGTTTTCTGTCTACATAAATGATCTTTTGGATAGGGTGGATAGCAATGTGCGACTGTTTTGCTGATGATGCTGTGGTGTACGGGAAGGTGTCGTCGTCGAGTGACTGTAGGAGGATACAAGGTGACTTGGACAGGATTTGTGATTGGTGCAAAGAATGGCAGCTAATTCTAAATATAGATGAATGTAAATTAATGCAGATGAATAGGAAAAAGAATCCCGTAATGTTAGAATACTCCATTAGTAGTGTAGCGCTTGACACGGTCACGTCGATTAAATATTTGGGCGTAACATTGCAGAGCGATATCAAGCGGGACAAGCATGTAACGGCAGTTGTGGGGAAGGCGGATAGTCGTCTTCGGCTCATTGGTAGAATTATGGGAAGATGTGGTTCATCTGTAAAGGAGACCGCTTGTTGTTGTTGTTGTGGTCTTCAGTCCTGATACTGGTTTGATGCAGCTCTCCATGCTACCCTATCCTGTGCAAGTTTCTTCATCTCCCAGTACCTACTGCAACCTACATCCTTCCGAATCTGCTTAGTGTATTCATCTCTTGGTCTCCCTCTACGATTTTTACACTCCACGCTGCCCTCCATTGCTAAATTTGTGTTCCCTTGATGCCTCAGAACATGTCCTACCAACCGGTCCCTTCTTCTCGTCAAGTTGTGCCACAAACTCCTATTCTCCCCAATTCTGTTCAATACCTCCTCATTAGTTATGTGATCTACCCATCTAACCTTCAGCATTCTTCTGTAGCACCACATTTCGAAAGCTTCTATTCTCTTCCTGTCGAAACTATTTACCGTCCATGTTTCACTTCCATACATGGCTACACTCCATACAAATACTTTCAGAAACGACTTCCTGACACTTAAATTGTAACGCCGGAAATGCATATCCTTCTATTTCCATCTATTGCACTATAGATTTTTCCTTATTTTGTTACCTGAAGATATGACATTTCTGTGTCTTTGTATATTGTAATCGTTTTACTATTTTTATATATTTATGCATTTATGTCGATTTATAATTGGTTTGTTTTGTGAGTATTATTTGTATTTTTACGCTGGGTCTGGCCTAGTGAAAACTATGCTATCGAACGATTACATCGATAGGTCGTGTGAAGAATCAAAGTGTTTAGGATCTTTGGTAGTGGTAACTCTGCCGCGGGGAGCGCGGGCAGAGCAGACAGAGTCTGGCTGGAGTAGTGCAGTGGAGCAGGTGTGTTGTGTGACGCTCCCGCGAGTTGCCGCGCTTTCGGGGTTGGGCAGCATGTAATTGCGCTCGACTTGCTATGATAGTTTCTGACACGGTGTCGCGGACGGGAAGCATTAGCTGGCGCACATGAAGAGCCCGTTTCACCTGGTGACCGTGTCGAGAAGAAGGCGCGCCAACATCCGGCTTCTGCAACAGCGACAGCCGACAATGAGTGACTGTCGCCACCTCCTCGATCGACGGCTTCAAACCTTCAATCAGCCAACAAGGAAGACTGGAAGCACGTAAAGTTTTAGAACTGTATGGCAGACCTCAGCTTTTCAAACTGTTCAAATCACAAAATTACAGCAACTTAGCATGAACCTTTGTTGCTCATTGTCCCAATTGCATTACCATTGCATCCTTCCTTTTCCGGAATGAACCCGAGTGTCTTTGAAATTCAAACGCCAGCATCATTCGATTTCACTGCTTTAATTTCAAAGTTCAGTTAAGGTATTCATAGCTGGCTACAATATTTAGATTACACAAGCACAAATTAAGAGTGTGAGTTTTGTTACCGTATTTTAGCTTACCTGTGACTGCAGGTCAGCTTGGTACATACTAAATTTTACTATTGTTAATTGTTCAGAATCATTTAATTCAAGATCAAAGTTAAATCTCTTATTTCTAAATTGCGTAGATTCAAGTAGCTTTTGAAATGATTGTTGAGGTAGTCCAAGACTAACCGTATTTTACTGAATTTCGATGTGCTTCAGAAAGAAAGCTCACTATTAACTTCAGTCACTAAATTAACTTTCAATTTTCTGGGTTTATTAATTCTTTTGCTAAATTAAGTCGGAGTGTAGCGAAATTTATTACTTCTGATAAACTTTCAGTTTTCACACTACACGTGTCAACCTTCAGTTGCCACGCTTCTAGTACTAATTATATGTGTAATAACCTTTCTTTTCCAGTTACTATGGTAATTGTTCTTAGGAATGGCGACCGTAATTTCCCCCAAATCTCAAATATCTAATTACCGCTAGTTAATTGTTAACGTAACGGCCGCACATTTACTTTCTTTACTAACTTTACCCCTTTTCAAAATTAATATCCACCAGTTTCATTGGCATTATTCCTTTCATTTAGATGTAACCCTTTCCTCCCTCTTTACCGACAGATTAACTTCGGTGACGATTGCTTTTCCCAAATTTCCATTAGGTACATGCGGTTTAATTTTTCACTGTCATTAAGGTCGATAAGTGAGGGGGAGGTTACAAAATCTATACTCGATGTTAACAAATTTCTCTTCTTCAGAAACGCTTTCATTGCCATTGCCAGTCTACATTTTATATCCTCTCTACTTCGACCATCATCAGTTATTTTGCTCCCCAAATAGCAAAACTTCTTTACTACTTTAAGTCTCATTTCCTAATCTAATTCCCTCAGCATCACCCGATTTAATTCGACTACATTCCATTATCCTCGTTTTGCTTTTGTTGATGTTCATCTTATACCCTCTTTTCAAGACACTGTCCATTCCGTTCAACCGAGCGAGGTGGCGCAGTGGTTAGCACACTGGACTCGCATTCGGGAGGACGACGGTTCAATCCCGTCTCCGACAGTACTGATTTAGGTTTTCCGTGATTTCCCTAAATTGTTTCAGGCAAATGGCGGGATGGTTCCTCTGAACGGGCACGGCCGATTTCCTTCCCAATCCTTCCCTAACCCGAGCTTGCGCTCCGCCTCTAATGACCTCGTTGTCGACGGGACGTTAAACACTAACCACCACCACCACCATCCAACCGTTCAACTGCTCTTCCAAGTCCTTTTCTGTCTCTGACAGAATTACAATGTCATCGGCGAACCTCAAAGTTTTTATTTCTTCCCCATGGATTTTAATACCTACTCCGAATTTTTCTTTTGTTTCCTTTACTGCTTGCTCAATACACAGATTGAATAACATTGGGGAGAGGCTACAACCCTGTCTCACTCCCTTCCCAACCACTGCTTCCCTTGCATGCCCCTCGACTCTTATAACTGCCATCTGGTTTCTGTACAAATTGTAAATAGCCTTTCGCTCCCTGTATTTTACCCCTGCCACGTTTAGAATTTGAAAGAGAGTATTCCAGTCAACACTGTCAAAAGCTTTCTCTAAGTCTACAAATGCTAGAAACGTAGGTTTGCCTTTCCTTAATCTTTCTTCTAAGATAAGTCGTAAGGTCAGTATTGCCTCACGTGTTCCAACATTTCTACGGAATCCGAACTGATCTCCCCCGAGGTCTGCTTCTACCAGTTTTTCCATTCGTCTGTAAAGAATTCGTGTTAGTATTTTGCAGCTGTGACTTATTAAACTGATAGTTCGGTAATTTTCACATCTGTCAACACCTGCTTTCTTTGGGATTGGAATTATTATATTCTTCCTGAAGTCTGAGGGTACATCTTCCTCACCAGATGGTAGAGTTTTGTCAGGACTGGCTCTCCCAAGGCCGTCAGTAGTTCTAATGGAATGTTGTCTACTCTTGGGGCCTTGTTTCGACTCAGGTCTTTCAGTGCTCTGTCAAACTCTTCACGCAGTATCGCATCTCCCATTTCATTTTCATCTTCATCCTCTTCAATATCCATAATATTGTCCTCAGGTACATCGCCCTTGTATAGACCCTCTATATACTCCTTCCATCTTTCTGCTTTCCCTTCTTTGATTAGAACTGGGTTTCCATCTGAGCTCTTGATATTCTTACAAGTGGTTCTCTTCTCTCCAAAGGTCTCTTTAATTTTCCTGTAGGCAGTATCTATCTTACCCCTAGTGAGATAGGCCTCTACATCCTTACATTTGTCCTCTAGCCATCCGTGCTTAGCCATTTTGCACTTCCTGTCGATCTCGTTTTTGAGACGTTTGTATTCCTTTTTGCCTGCTTCATTTACTGCATTTTTATATTTTCTCATCAACTAAATTCAATATTTCTTCTGTTACCCAAGGATTTCTTCTAGCCCTCGCCTTTTTACCTACTTGATCCTCTGCTGCCTTCACTACTTCATCCCTCAGAGCTAACCATTCTTCTTCTACTGTACTTCTTTCCCCCAATGCTGTCAATTGTTCCATTATGCTCTCCCTGAAACTCTGTACAACCTCTGGTTTAGTCAGCTTATCCAGGTCCCATCTCCTTAAATTCCCACCTTTTTGCAGTTTCTTCAATTTTAATCTGCAGTTCATAACCAATAGATTGTTGTCAGAGTCCACATCTGCCCCTGGAAATGTCTTACAATTTAAAACCTGGTTCTTAAATCTCTGTCTTACCATTATATCATCTATCTGATACCTTTTAGTATCTCCGGGATTCTTCCATGTATACAACCTTCTTTTATGATTCTTGAACCAAGTTATTTCTCAGCCCCAATTCATATTTACCTACTACGTTTCCTTCTCCCCCTTTTCCTATACTCGAATTCCAATAACCCATGACTCTTAAATTTTCGTCTCCCTTCAGTATCTGAATAATTTCTTTCATCTCATCATACATTTCATCAATTTCTTCATCATCTGCAGAGCTAGTTGGCATATAAACTTGTACTACTGTAGTGGGTGTGGGTTTCGTGTCTATCTTGGCCACAATAATGCGTTCACTATGGGAGACCGCTTATAAAACACTAATACGACCTATTCTTGAGTACTGCTCGAGCGTTTGGGATCCCTATCAGGTCGGTTTGAGGGAGGACATAGAAGTAATTCAGGGGCGGGCTGCTAGATTTGTTACTGGTAGGTTCGATCATCACGCGAGTGTTACGGAAATGCTTCAGGAACTCGGGTGGGAGTCTCTGGAGGAAAGGAGGCGTTCTTTTCGTGATTCGCTACTGAGGAAATTTAGAGAACCAGCATTTGAGGCTGACTGCAGTACAATTTTACCGCCGTCAACTTACATTTCGCGGAAAGACCACAAAGATAAGATAAGAGAGATTAGGGCTCTTACAGAGGCATGTAGGCAGTCATTTTTCCCTCGTTCTGTTTGGGAATGGAACAGGGAGAGAAGATGCTAGTTGTGGTACGAGGTACCCTCCGCCACGCACCGTATGGTGGATTGCGGAGTATGTATGTAGATGTAGATGTAGATGTAGATGTAGATGTAGATGTAGATGTACTCTTCGAGTTTTACTGTTTCTGCTAAGACACATCGGTAAAGCGAATACCGCACTAGAGTAATCTAGGACCGCTCTACTGAATGAGTACGTAAAGGTCGACTTTAAAAATCACTTTCGTGTTAACGACAAACAAAGCGGGCCGTTCTGTCGACAATGGGGCGCACATGGAAGCCGTGGGGAGTAGTATTTGTTGGGGCTGGCTCCAGCTACACATAGCAGAACCGAGTTGCACGTAATTACAGAAATAACAGAGAAAATATGCGTGACGACTCTTAGTAAAAACACTATCCACACTGCCCTATTTTTGTTAATACACGTGTGAATCTCGAAATTAATTCGCTAACTGCGAATTCCTTACACATGTGTAACCCAATAGTGACATATGAAAATATGTGACTGACCGGGATTCCCTCTTATCGGGAGAGCTCGCCTTAAAAACTTCGGCTATTCGTGCACGCGCCCCAGACCGACGCAAACTTCCATATGTCACACTGTTTTCATATTTTATCGTAACACAATTTAGCGGAATACGATAAAATGATGTACACAGTGTGGCATATGGAATTTTGCGTCGGTCTGGGGAGCGAGCACGAATAGCCGAAGTTTTTAATGCGAGCTCTCCCGATAAGTTTTGAAATACGGGTTCGAATCCTGGTCAGGCACATATTTTCATATGTCACTATTGGGTAGTAGGTCCATATGTAAAACAGCTGATCTCAAGGAATTCGTTATCACTTAATTAATTTCGAAGTATTTCGCACAGCAGTGGATCGTCAACAGCGTCTGTTCCTTCATACAAGCGTGTAAACGTATGTGAATTATTTATGAATGTATTTTGTTATGTTAAATTGTCGTTTGTGGCCGGCCGGAGTGGCCGATCGGTTCTAGGCGCTACAGTCTGGAACCGCGTGACCGCTACGGTCGCAGGTTCGAATCCTTCCTGGGGCATGGATGTGTGTGATGGCCTTAGGTTACTTAGGTTTAAGTGGTTCTGAGTTCTAGGGGACTGATGACCTCAGAAGTCCCATAGTGCTCAGAGCCATTTGTTCTTTGTGAAAATATTCGTATTGTGAAAATTTGTACGTTGTAACAATTTATTGTAAATCAGTTCACGTTCTATACGCTGTTGTGATTAAAAGTAAAGCGCGTTTATTAAGCGAAATAGGAGGAAGAAGACAGTACATAATGGAGCGGTAATTTGGAATAGAAGTACAGCAGAGTTCGCAGGTTTCAATGAAATTCGGTAAAATGAAGATACTGAGTAGCAGTAACTTTAACTCCGTCGGTAAATGTGTCTTCGATATTCAGCTAAGCACGAAGTATTTCTTTTCTTAACACTTAATTTTTCTTTTATTTTCCTCATTGCTTCATATGAATGTAGAAATTCGAAGTAAATCGAAAAACATATACCCTACGTCCCCCCTTACGTTCATTAGAGCAAAGTGGAAAGCTGTAGTAAATGGGCCAAGAAATTTTTTGTTATTTTCGGTATGTTTCAAGTCTGATTACGAAATCTTGAGTAGACAGTAATCTACCCCTCTTCTTGAATGCAAAGTGTGCAAAACTTCGTCAAGGTCGAAATAAGAATGTACATTTGTTGAATTACAAACAAACAAACGGACAAATGCCGTAATACGAGGCGTGTTTTTTAAGGTACCGTTTTGAAATTTTAAAACAGACGTGCTAAGATATCTAAATAATTTTATTTTTGCATGAAAGTCTGTACCTTAATCTACTTTTCTACATAATTTCCGTCAATATTGAGGCACTTGTCATAACGTTGTACCAGTTTTTGAATACCCTCCTCATAGAAGTCTGCCGCCTGATTTCCTAACCACTGCATCACCACTGTTTTGACTTCGTCATCGTCTCGAAGACGCTGACCGCCCACGTGTTTCTTCAAGTGCAGGAACGGACGGTAGTCACTGGGCGCAAGGTCGGGGCTGTACGGAGGATGATCTAGAGTTTCCCATCGAAAAGATGTGATGAGGTCTTTGATTCGTCACATGCGGACGGGCATTGTCTTGCAGCAAAACGATGCCCTTGCTCAACTTCTATGGACTGTTGCTTTGATTCTGGTGTGACGTAGGCCACCCATGTTTCATCGCCCGTAACACTTTGGCTAAAGAAATCGTCACCGTCGTTGTGGTACCGCTCGAGGAAAGTCAATGCACTGTCTGAACGTTTGCTTTTGTGCACATCCGTCAGCATTTTCGGTACCCAACGTGCGCACAATTTTCGGTAATTCAAGTGCTCGGTCACAATGCCATACAAAACACTACGACAAACATTACGAAAGTCATCCCGCAAGTAGGAAATCGTGAAGCGGCTGTTTTCTCTCACCTTATTGTCCACTTCCTGCACCAAACTTTCGTTAACGACCGAAGGACGCCCACTCCGTTGTTCATCGTGCACATTTGTGCGGCCATCTTTAAATGATCTCACCCACTTTCTTACCATTCCATCACTCATCATGTTTTCTCCGTAAACTGCACAGATCTCAAGATGAATATCGATCGCTTTTAGGCCTTTAGCACTGAGAAATCTTATAACAGCCCGTACTTCACAGTCGACGGGACTCACGATTATCGGAGGCATCTTAAACACTCAGTGCACAACGTAAACAAGGAAGAATCAGACTGTAATGGCGTCAGTGCGTGGATTAAACTACAGGCTTTCATGTAAAAATTAAATTATTGAGATATCTTAGCACGTCTTTTTTAATTTCAAAATGGTACTAACTTAAAAACACGCCTCGTATATCGCGACTATAAAGCGATTGAAAGCCAGTGTATATGAGCAAAAGTCAAGGTTAAGTTCAGTAAATGTCATCGTTAAATCTACTTGGACATTTGTAGATACTGGACTGAGGACCTCATAGTAGACAGAATTCAACACGTTACTTGAGGCTGCGGAGAAACAAACTTTATTTTCAACCCGTTTTCGGCTTATTGGAAATTTAAAGGGCTATTCACGCACAGACAGCACTGATTCGGAAAGTTCGTCTTGTGAAACACAGGCACCTCTTTAATCACAAGAAGCAATGAATGTTATCAACAGTGGATCTCAGATTCATCAGAAGAGAGTTCTAATCAATTTGCGTGCCACTGGAGTATCGCTTCAGTTTGTGAATGGATCCGTGATTTCCTGTCAGAAAGGTGCTAGTGCGTTTTATTCGTCGGAAAGTCATACCCAGCTCTGCCCAAGGTAGTGTTATAGAAAAAAAAAATGGCTCTGAGCACTATGCGACTTAACTTCTGCGGTCATCAGTCGCCTAGAACTTAGAACTAATTAAACCTAACCAACCTAATGACATCACACACATCCATGCCCGGGGCAGGATTCGAACCTGCGACCGTAGCGGTCACGCGGTTCCAGACTGAAGCGCCTAGAACCGCACGGCCACACCGGCCGGCCAGTGTTATAGACCTTGTGTTGTTTCTGATCTGCATAAACGACTTATGATACAATCTGAGCAGACCTGTCAGGCTCTCTGCAGATGTTGCTGTCATTTACTGTCTAATAAAGTCATCAGAAGATCAGTGCTAACTGCAAAATGATTTAGATACGAAATCTGAATGGAGCAAAAAGTAACAGTTATCTCTTCATAAGGGAAAGTGTGTGGTCATCTCCACGGGAACGAAAAGATATTTTGACTACACCATAAATCACACGAATTTAAACGCTGTCAATTCAGCTAAATACATAGGAACTACAATTATGAACAACTTAAATTGGAAGGATTACGTAGATAATAGTGCAGGGAAGGCAAGGCAAAGACTACTTTTCATTGGCACAACACTTACAGGATGGGACAGGTTTAATAAAGAGACTGCCTACGCTACGTTTGTCCATCCTCTGCTAGAATACTGCTGCGTAGTCTGGGATCTGCATCAGATAGGATTGATGGTGCACGTCGAAATACAACAAAGGAAGGAAGCCCGTCTTGTATTATCGCGAAATAGGGGAGATATTGTCACAGATATGATAAGCGAACAGTCTGGAACCGCGCGACCGCTCCGGTCGCAGGTTCGAATCCTGCCTCGGGCATGGATGTGTGTGATGTCCTTAGGTTAGTTAGGTTTAAGTAGTTCTAAGTTCTAGGGGACTGATGACCTCAGAAATTAAGTCCCATAGTACTCAGAGCCTTTTGAATTTTTGATAAGTGAAATGGGATGGTAGTCATTAAAACAAAGGCATTTTTCGCTGCGTCTAGATTTTTTTACTAAATTTCAGTCATCAACTTTCTCATCCGATTGTGAAAATATTTTATTGTCGCCAACCTACATAAAAGGAAATAATCATCGTAAAAAAATAAGAGAAATCAGAAAGATTTAAGTAATCATTTTTCCCACGTGCTGTTACAGAGTGTAAGGGTGGGGAAATAGTCTGAAGGTGGTTCGAAGAACCCTCTGGTAGGCACTTAAGGGTGAATTGAAGAGTAGTTATGTCGATATACGAGGTGCATTCAAGTTCTAAGGCCTCCAATTTTTTTCTAGTTAACTACTCAACCGAAATCGATGAAACTCGCGTTACTTCTCGACGTAATCGCCCTGAAGACGTACACATTTTTCACAACACTGACGCCATGATTCCATGGCAGCGGCGAAGGCTTCTTTAGGAGCCTGTTTTCACCACTGGAAAATCGCTGAGGCAATAGCAGTACGGCTGGTGAATGTGCGGCCACGGAGAGTGTCTTTCATTGTTGGAAAAAGCCAAAAGTCACTAGGAGCCAGGTCAGGTGAGTAGCGAGCATGAGAAATCACTTCAAAGTTGTCTCGGTGAAACAGCACACGCGCAGTCCTCCCCGGACGTTTTTGTTGCAGTGCAGGAAGGAATTTGTTCTTCAAAACATTTTAGTAGGATGCACCTGTTACCGTAGTGCTCTTTGGAACGCAATGGGTAAGAATTACGCCCTCGCTGTCCCAGAACATGGACACCATCATTTTTTCAGCACTGGCGGTTACCCGAAATTTTTTTGGTGGCGGTGAATCTGTGTGCTTCCATTGAGCTGACTGGCACTTTGTTTCTGGATTGAAAAATGGCATCCACGTCTCATCCATTGTCACAAATGACGAAAAGAAAGTCCCATTCATGCTGCCATTGCGTGTCAACATTGCTCGGCAACGTGCCACATGGGCAGCCGTGTGGTCGTCCGTCAGCATTCGTGGCACCCACCTGGATGACACTTTTCGCATTTTCAGGTCGTCATGCTGGATTGTGTGCACAGAACCCACAGAAATACCAACTCCGGAGGCGATCTGTTCAACAGTCATTCAGCGATCCCCCAAAACAATTATCTCCACTTTCTGGATCATGTCGTCAGACTGGCTCGTGCGAGCCTGAGGTTGTTTCGGTTTGTTGTCACACGATGTTCTGCCTTCATTAAACTGTCGCACCCACGAACACACTTTCGACACATCCGTAACTCCATCACCACATGTCTCCTTCAACTGTTGATGAATTTCAATTGGTTTTACATCACGCAAATTCAGAAAACGAATGATTGCACGTTGTTCAAGTAATGAAAAGTCGCCATTTTAAGTATTTAAAACAGTTCTCATTCTCGCCGCTGGCGGTAAAATTCCATCTGCCATCTCTTGGACGTATTGACAATGAACGCGGCCTCATTTTAAAACAATGCGCATGTTTCTATCTCTTTCCAGTCCGGAGAAAAAAAATCAGAGGCCTTAGAACTTGAATGCACCTCGAAGATGTCATGGCAGCACGTAAGAAGTGCCAAACCGGACACTCATCAGTCACGTTACGCTACAAACGAGTTAAGTTACAGTGTTAGGCCGGCAACCTCAACACCCCATTTTTTTAAAGGAACTACCATGAATAAAACTTCATCTTAACATTAACACGAGGTTTTATGAGATATGACCTCATATCTCTTGAGTTATGCAACCCCCTTTCCCCATCCCTATCACCCCTCCCCCCAGATTATTTCTTAAAACTACATCGCTGACTGGACTGTATTATTATACACCGGTTATAGTGAGGATAACACCTCTCACTCAGTATGGAGTCAGAAATGACTGCTCAGATCACGTTTCGCCACATTTCGTGAAAGTGCATGGGAGGTGTAGTAGTGAGCGGAAATTTGGAAAAACTGAGTGCAAAGAATGCACTAAATAGCAGTTAATCGAGACATTAACCTGAGACACGAAAGACGACGAAAAACTTTTACAAATGACATGCTGTCAAGAAAACGACGACAACGAGCACTAAAACCGGTTATAATAATACAGTTCAGCTAGGGAAGTATTTTAAGATAGAAAAATCTGACCGACAGAAGATGACACATAGGTGTCGAAACATGTCTGGCTAAATACAAAAATAAACTAATTGTGTTTGCATAAGGCTCATTTTCAAAACAACCCCGCTATAAAGTAGTTCGACTGGGAAGTAATTACGCACCTTCCTTATTCACCTGATATTGCGCCCTCAGATTTTCATCTTTTTCCCTTTCTAACGAACAACCTTGAAGGAACTTCCTTTCCAGACGAAAATGCGCTCCAAACGTGGCTCGACGAGTTCTTCGCCTCAAAACCGCGTTACTTCTGCAGTCGCGGAATCGGAAAGCCACTCCATTGTTGGCAGACTGCTGTAAATACTAAAGGAGACTATATTGTTGATGACTCAACTCTCTGTTATTCGTACATGGAAAAGGCTACTAACTTATGCACCAACCTAATAGCTGGAATAACATTGAATGAAGAACAGAAAAATTTACTTTTAGGTAAAAAAACAGTGATATTTGTCGAAAATAGGAATCATCGTACGTTGCTACTGTAACAACAGCTGATTATAATCATATAATAGTAGGCAGGCAACTTTTGGTGTTAGAAACACTTACGTTAGAGGGAGAAATAAAATTGTCTCAAGGCACACGCCGGCTCAAGGCACAATCCTCGCCCTTAATATTTGACTTCTTGCAGTGTATATCAAGCAAAAGGCGTTGCGTAATTGAACACTCCTAGATGCCTTATCACAGAAATAAAATACTATCTACCCATCATTAGAAACTTCTAGCAAGCGCTTCTTTTCCGCTCACCTTTTTTTCGATGTGGATTAAGTTCCCCGCGTAATCAATTGGTTGTCTCACACTGACTCTTGCCTTCCTGTATTTTATTTTACAGGTCCGTCTTGCTCACACAAACTGTTACAGTTTACTACTACCGGTTTCGGCTTCTGCCCTCTTCAGATCTGTTACAAACAAAAACAGGGTGTAACCTACTAAGTTTTGCTGAAGCTACATCTATAAAAGGCCTGGTGCTACATAAGAAAGATAAGGAGTGTTCACAAGATTAGCAGCCATCTATACCAGCCATACATAGCACAAAATATTCCGATGTAGTATGTACGTCAAACTAAAAACGTAGGTAGCGTTTGGTATTTATACTCATTTTCAGACATTAGTCTTCAGTTGATTGCCTGTCCTGGTCACGATATTACGGTCAGTGTATCACGCAGATTCAGGCTGACGCGTCGGCTACTGAAATTACAGTTGAAGCGGATCTGCGTGAAGTTGATTATGAAACTGCGCCATAATTTTAATGGACGCGGTCCATATATGACGCAGATAATACATTTTGCAGTCGCAACCGCCATTAAACACACCAATCAGCCTCGTGCCTCATTACTGGCCGCATTCAGGTCCACACGTGCGACCACGTGTGCAACCGCGTCGTTATCGTCATCCAAATCATCGACACCATTAGCTCGAGGGCGTTTCATCATTTACTGTGGCGTCCGCTCCATTTCGCTACCGAGACGTTAATTCGGCCTGAAACGACGGCGAATTTCCGCTGCAGTGTTGCCCAAAAGCCGATAGGACTGCAATATAGTGACTGCTGATGCCCGAAACACTCGCAAAGCTCCTGCGTTCGATTCCTGAGAGAGCGTTTAATATTTACTGAGATCGGTACCCCATCATACATACACTACTGACCATTAAAATTGCTACGCCACGAAGATGACGTGCTACAGACGCGAAATTTAACCGACAGGAAGAAGATGCTGTGATATGCAAATGATTAACTTTTCAGAGCATTCACACAAGGTTGGCGCCGGTGGCGACGCCTACAACGTGCTGACATGAGGAAAGTTCCCCACCTACTTCCCATACACAGATAGCAGTTGACCGACGTTGCCTGGTAGAACGTTGTTGTGATGCCTCGTGTAAGGAGGAGAAATGCGTACCATCACGTTTCCGACTTTGATAAAGGTCGGATTGTGGCCCATTGTGATTGCGGTTTATCGTATCGCGACATTGCTGCTCGTGTTGGTAGAGATCCAATGACTGTTAGCAGAATGTGGAATCGGTTTGTTCAGGAGGGTAATACGGAACGCCGCTTTGGATCCCAACGGCCTCGTATCACTAGCAGTCGATATGACAGGCATCTTATCCGCATGGCTGTAACGGATCGTGCAGCCGCGTCTCGATCCCTGTGTCAACAGATGCGGACGTTTGCAAGACGACAACCATCTGCACGAACAGTTCGACGACGTTGGCAGCAGCATGGACTATCAGCTCGGAGAGCATGGCTGCGGTTACCCTTGACGCTGCATCACAGACAAGAGCGCCTGCGATGGTGTAGTCAACGACGAACTTGGGTGCACGAGTGGCAAAAAGTCATTTTTTCGGATGAATTCAGCCTCTGTTTATAGCATCACGATGGTCGCATCCGTGTTTGGCGACATCGCGTGAACACACATTGGAAACGTGTATTAGTCATCGCCATAATGGCGTATCACCCAGCGTGATGGTATGGGGTGCAAGAGGTTACACGTCTCTTGTTGGATTTGACGGCACTTTGAACAGTGGACGTTACACTTCAGATGTGTTACGACCCGTGGCTCTACCCTTCATTCGATCCCGGCGATACCCTACATTTCAGCAGGATAGTGCACGACCGCATGTTGCAGGTCCTGGACGGGCCTTTCTGGATACAGAAACACCGGCCGGAGTAGCCGAGCGGTTCTAGGCGCTACAGTCTGGAACCGATCGACCGCTACCGTCGCAGGTTCGAATCCTGCCTCGGGCATGGATGTGTGTGAATGTCCTTAGGTTAGTTATGTTTAAGTAGTTCCAAGTTCTAGGGGATTGATAACCTCAGCAGTTAAGTCCCATAGTCCTCAGAGCCATTTGAACCATTTGATACAGAAAATGCTGGACTGCTGCCCTGGCCAGCACATTCTCCAGATCTCTCACCAATTGAAAACGTCTGGTCAATGGTGGCCGGGCAACTGGCTCATCACAATACGCCAGTCACTACTTTTGATGAACTGTGATATCGTGTGAACTGCATGGGCAGCTGTACCTGTACGTGCCATCCAAGCTCTGACTCAATGCCCAGGCGTATCAAGGCCGTTATTAAGGCCAGAGGTGCTTGTTTTGGCTACTGATTTCTCAGGATCTATGCACCCAAATTGCGTGAAAATTTAGTCACATGTCAGTTCTAGTATAATATATTTGCCCAATGAATACTCGTTTATCACCTGCATTTCTTCTTGGTGTAGAATTTTAATGGCCAATAGTGTACTACGCAAGCCACCATACGGTTCGTGACGAAGGGTACCGTCTACATCTATTAGTCACCCCATTTTCTGGTCGAAAAGCGAATGGGGCAAGGAAGAAACTACTATCTACGAGGCCCGATTTCTATTGTCTTAATGGTCTTTGCACAACATGGCCGGAGAATCGTTCTGCAGTCAGCCGCAAATGCCGGTCTTCTAAATTTTGTCAGCAGCGTTCCTTGAGAAGAACTTCACCTACCCTATAGGGATTCCTTTTTGAGTTCTTGGAACCTCGCCATAATGCAGTGAGGTGAGAATAGTCATGGGACAGCGATATGCACATATACAGATGGCGGTGTTGTCGTGTACACAAAGCAGATAAGCTATTGCCGGCTCGTGTTGATGCTGTTTGTTCTTTGGCATTTTGTCACAATCGAGTGGCGACTTATTTCTCCATACTACCATAACGAGTTGCTGTCTTTCCTCCGTCAGTGGCAGCAGCAGCGCCTATCGATACTAGTGCTACTGTACCATCTTTAGTGTGACCACTATATTTCCATGTGGTGGTGTGTGTGTGTGTGTGGCAGCGGTCTGTTGGGGCAGAGCAGCGAGGAAGTCTCTGTGGTGCGTAATCAGGCCGGAGCCGCTGGCGGCGTGCATACGTGGTCGGATTTCTGAGGCGCTAGCTGCAGGAGCTACAAAGTTTTTTGCCCAACGAACGTAGACACACAAGTTGAGCGATAAGTTAACTCGTTATGAAACCTCAACTGCTGTGACATCTCTTCATTCATTGCTGGTTGTCGCTTCCTCGGCCGTTCCGGCTATCAGCAATGTATGGTGTGTTGGAGCCGTCTTCCTGATGGTCTTTAACTATTAAATTGGTTGTTACTTATCAGTGAAGTGCACCAGTGGTATTTCCTGCCCTGTGGCCGTTAACACCCCTGTTACCTGCCCTGGTCATTAGAGTAGTTTTCCGGGAGTGTTGATGCTGTCTGGCATGGCGTGTAGTTAGACAGCCCTTTAGTTATTTGTTCATGTTTTTTCTTATAGTGGTTATTGTGCCTTGGCTGTTTTTAGACGTCAATTTTGAAGACGCAGTGCTGCTGGTATATTCGTCCTTGGCTGATACTTTCCGTTGTCGTGCCCTTTGTCGGGCAGAAGAGAACTGATTAGGATGTTGGTGAGTCCTTCGGCTGTCCCTGGGTCGGGTTGCCATCTGATTATTTAACCTTACTCTTGGTTGCCTCTCTCACCTCACCTTACGTTAGAGCTGCCTCCTCAGGCTTACCCTTGAAAGAGCACCACCGTTCTATTGGTTTTAGATTCTGATTTTCATTTTAGTCTGAAGTACTGTGTGAGGCCTTCAGCCATCTGTTAAATTACTTTGTTTTAATTTTAAAATGAGGCCTTCAGCCCACTTAAATTAAAATTTGATGACTGATTTGTTTAAAACTAAATTTTGAAAGTTAGTTCTACCTGAAATTCCTGTTATCCAGGCCTTAAGCCCTGAGTTGTTCAGTCTCCAGTGTGTACCCTTCAGCCGAGCTTTTACGTGAAATATTTTTATGACAAGGCCTTCAGCTGTCTTAAATTAAAATTTGAAGATTCATTTGTTCAAAACAAAATTTTTAAAAATTTGCTCTATCTGAAGTTCTTGTTATCCAGAAGCTAAGCCCTGAGTTGTTCAATGTCTTGTGTGTGACTCTCAGCCGAGCTTTTACGTGAAATATTTTTAAAGTAAGGCCTTCAGCCGTGTGTATTCTTTAAAGCAATTTTTATAATTTGTGTTCAGCCCTTCAGCCGTTATTGTTTTTGGTGTGGTTTTGGACCTTCAGCCCAGGAGATATCTCAAGTTTTCTTAAATAAGCCTTCAGCTATAATGTTTTTATTTTGATTCTTTTAAGGCAATCTGTAATTAAGTGGCTCTTGGCAAAATAAAAGTTTGTGTTGTGCAAATGACAGTAACCAATTACGGCCTCCTCCACAACCATAACCTGATCCGCTCTACCCTGCGAAACAAGATTTCAGTATAAAATGGCAGTGCAATGGCGGAGCTGTCATTTGTACTCTGGTGATTCACGTGAAAACATTTCCAAAGTGATTATGGCCGCACGATGATAATTAACAAACTTTGATGACAGAATGGTATTTGGAGCCTAGACACACAGGATAATTCTGTTTCGGAAATCATTAGGGCCGACCGGTGTGGCCGTGCGGTTCTAAGCGCTTCAGTTTGGAACCGCGTGACCGCTACAGTCGCAGGTTGGAATCCTGCCTCGGGCATGGATGTGTGTGATGTCCTTAGGTTTAAGTAGTTCTAAGTTCTAGGGGACTGATGACCTCAGTAGTTTAGTCCCATTGTGCTCAGAGCCAAATCATTAGGGAATTCAATGTTGCTAGATCAGTGTCAAGAGTGTGCCGAGAAATACAAAATTTCTGGCATTATCTCTCACCACAGACAAGGCAATAGCCGACGATGTACAATTAACGACCGAGAGCAGCGGCGTTTGCGTACTTGTTAGTGCTTACAGACAAGCAACACTGTGTAAAATAACCGCAGAAATGGATGTGGGAAGTACGATAAACGCATCTGTTAGGACAGCAGACGGCTGAAGCGGATGTCTTTACTAGGAAGACGACATCGCCTGCAGCGCGTCCCCTGGTCTCAGTTGCACCCTAGACGAGTGGAAAAGTGTGGCCTGGTGAGATGAGTACCGATTTCAGTTGGTAAGAGCCGATGGTAGAGTTCAAGTGTGGCGCAGTCCCCACTGAGACACGGAGCCAAGTTGTCAACAAGGCACTGTGCAAGCTGGTGGTGGTCCCATAATGGTGTGGGCTGTGTTTACATGGAATGGCCTGGGATCTCTGGTCCAACTGGACCAATCCATGACTAGAAACAGTGACTTTCGGGATCTTGCAAACCATCTGCTGCCATTCATTCATGGACTTCACCTTCCCAAAAAATGATGGAATTTTTTATGGATAACGATGCACCATGGCAGCACGCCACAATCGTTCACCACGGATTTCAACAGCCTTCTAGACAATTCGAGGGAATGATTTGTCCACCCATCGAATATTTATGAGACATAATCGAGATCGTGCACAAAAATCCTACACCAGCAACACTTTCGTGATGATTGACGGCTGTAGAGGCAGCATAGCTCACTATTTCTGCAGCGGACTTCCAACTGTTGAGTCCATGACACATCCAGTTGCTGGACTACGCTGGGGAAAAGGAGGTCCGGCACGATATTAGGCGGGGTACGCCACGACTTTTTCTACCCGAGTGTGCTTTCGAGTGGATGGAACCCACTGGTAACAAATCTAGCAGGCCGCCTCTGAGCTTTTTCAGTGTTTTCGTTCAATTCGACGTGATGGGGATGCCAAACACTCGTGCAGTACTCAATAATTGGTGGCAAAAGCGTTCTGTACTCTGTCACCTTGACACATGAGATACAGTTTCCTAGAAAGCGCCGAATACACGCGCCCCTACGCGTTCCATTACATGTTGCTATGCAGCGGTTCGCCACTCGGCTGAACATGACTAACAAGTTCGTGGCGCCCTCCATCGGTAATGCTGGAATTCAGTACGGTGCTGGCCCACCCTTAGCCTTGATGACAGGTTCCACTCTCGCAGGCATACGTTCAATCAGGTGCTGGAAGGTTTCTTGCGATATGACAACCCATTCTTCACGGAAAGCTGCATTGCTGAGAGGTATCGATATCGGTCGGTGAGGCCTGGCACGAAGACGGCTTTCCAAAACATCCCAAAGGTGTTCATCTACATCTACATCCATACTCCGCAAGCCACCTGACGGTGTGTGGCGGAGGGTACCTTGAGTACCTCTATCGGTTCTCCCATCTATTCCAGTCTCGTATTGTTCGTGGAAAGAAGGATTGTCGGTATGCGTCTGTGTGGGCTCTAATCTCTCTGATTTTATCCTCATGGTCTCTTCGCGAGATATACGTAGGAGGGAGCAATATACTGCTTGACTCCTCGGTGAAGGTATGTTCTCGAAACTTCAACAAAAGCCCGTACCGAGCTACTGAGCGTCTCTCCTGCAGAGTCTTCCACTGGAGTTTATCTATCATCTCCGCAACGCTTTCGTGATTACTAAATGATCCTGTAACGAAGCGCGCTGCTCTCCGTTGGATCTTCTCTATATCTTCTATCAACCCTATCTGGTACGGATCCCACACTGCTGAGCAGTATTCAAGCAGTGGGCGAACAAGCGTACTGTAACCTACTTCCTTTGTTTTCGCATTGCGTTTTCTTAGGATTCTTCCAATGAATCTCAGTCTGGCATCTGCTTTACCGACGATCAACTTTATATGATCATTCCATTTTAAAGCACTCCTAATGCGTACTCCCAGATAATTTATGGTATTAACTGCTTCCAGTTGCTGACCTGCTATTTTGTAGCTAAATGATAAAGGATCTATCTTTCTGTGTATTCGCAGCACATTACACTTTTCTACATTGAGATTCAATTGCCATTCCCTGCACCATGCGTCAATTCGCTGCAGATGCTCCTGCATTTCAGTACAATTTTCCATTATTACAACCTCTCGATACACCACAGCATCATCTGCAAAAAGGCTCAGTGAACTTCCGATGTCATCCACAAGGTCATTTATGTAAATTGTGAATAGCAACGGTCCTATGACACTCCCCTGCGGCACACCTGAAATCACTCTTACTTCGGAAGACTTCTCTCCATTGAGAATGATATGCTCCGTCCTGTTATCTAGGAACTCCTCAATCCAATCACACAATTGGTCTGATAGGCCATATGCTCTTACTTTGTTCATTAAACGACTGTGGGGAACTGTATCGAACGCCTAGCGGAAGTCAAGAAACTCGGCATCTACCTGTGAACCCGTGTCTATGGCCCTCTGAGTCTCGTGGACGAATAGCGCGAGCTGGGTTTCACATGACCCTCTTTTTCGAAACCCGTGCTGATTCCTACAGAGTAGATTTCTAGTCTCCAGAAAAGTCATTATACTCGAACACAATACGTGTTCCAAAATTCTACAACTGATCCACGTTAGAGATATAGGTCTATAGTTCTGCACATCTGCTCGACGTCCCTTCTTGAAAACGGGGATGACCTGTGTCCTTTTCCAATCCTTTGGAACGCTACGCTCTTCTATAGGATCCAGGTCAGGACTATGGCCAGGCCAGTCCGTTGCAGGGATGTTATTGTCGTGTAACCACTCCCTCACAGGCCATGAGCCGTGCACGGCTCATGTTCCCGCAGTCATGTATTTTACCCCTATTTTTAACATACTTCCACCCCACTACGTTAATTTAGGTTATTACTGTCACTGAGTTGTTGCTTTGCCTGGCTGTGAGCGGCTTTAGCAGCGCGTATCGATATATCCCCGCTCGTAGTATCCTTTGCTCAACTGCTATTACTTCCCGGTCGTTGTCTGTTGTAGACCAGTTCGCATAGCGAGTTCGGGTTGCGAGTTCTGGTCTGCCAGTCAGTTGGAACGCGTCTGGAGCGCAGTGCGGACCTGCCAGTCGGGAAGTTGCTATGCGGCACTAGTGCAGTCGGGTTGGAGCAGCAGTGAGGTCTGCGTCGACATGGCTCGCCCGACCATTGCCGCCACGCATCACTTGAGCCGGGCCACGGTCTTGGTGGATCGGCGGTCGGTCGTCCTACTGGACGACGCGTTTTGGGACATCGATCGTTCGTGAGTCGGCTGTGTGTGTGTGTGTGTGTGTGTGTGTGTGTGTGTGCATCGAATCCCGATTTGTCTTCGTGCATGCTTAGTTACCGTTGGGTATCATTTAGGTCTTCGACCAAGTGTTTGTCGGGCTGTGAGTGTAGTTGGCGTTATTTCCACTGACGACTACTTTAGATGTTGTCGGCATTCTGAGGTGGTCGATAGGTTGCTGCGGACCAGGGAGGACATCTTCGCGCGGTGCAGTCGGCTGGGTCCGCTGACGGTCCCTGCACAGTGTCGGAGAGTGTGTGGAGCTGTCCGATCGCTACGGGCTTCGTGGCCCACCGACCCAGGACTTCAAACTTGAGTAGTGGTTTCAACTATCCAAACCACGTCCATTCATGTTGCGGTGGTTCGATTCGGTGATTCGCTGTTGGGGAGGTTTTCCTGTGAGCAACATCGAGTGTTTCTATTGCTGAAATTTAGCCAGCATCTGGTGCAATTAACTATATTGGTTGACTACAATTCAACTGCACCAGCAGAATTTCCTGTCTTGTGGCCGTTAGTGTTCTGGTTACCCGCCCTGGCCACTAGCGTAATTTCAGGCAGCGTCCTTTCCTCACCTGTTGTCACTGTCCACCATGGTGTGTAGTTTCGACAGCCAACACATAATTCATCGTGGATAATCACGTTCGCAACCTTTGGTGTTTGAGTTCTCATGTACCGATTGGTGGCAGGCTAGTCGTTTGTTGGTCGGTCCGTGGCTGTCCCCTGGTTGTGTTCCGACGGATCAAGTGTAGTTGGGCTCACCACCTGTCTCTCCTAAGTGAACGAGGGCAGACCGACCTCCCTGGAGGCTTCTGAGTGCCGTTGTCTTTATTGTCTTTCCCACCGGTGTTTAATTATCTGTTTTAGTTATTTAAAATTTAAGGCTTATGGTTGTATTTCTGTTTTAATTTTGAAAAAGTAATTGTGGAGTTTCAGCCTTATAACATTATTGTTAAAATTATTTTTCAAGCTTAAGCATTGCGGCCTTCTGCCTTTAAAAGATTATGGTAATATATTTTAAAATTGTGACCTTCAGCCATTGGTATGACACCTTGCGTTTTTTTGTTCTATCTGCTTTGCCTTGAGGCTTTTCACCTAACTGTGATATACGTTTTTTTAACTATTGTATTTGCTATTATAACTGCATTTTTATCTTGTTGATTTTTAAGATTTCTTGTTTGGAGGCCCTGAAAGGCCATGGAAGATTTGCTTTTGGCAAAGGTTCGGCTATGTGCCGCTTTGGTTGTAAATGTGTTATTAAATTACAATAAATTACAATTATAAGGTGAAACTAACCCAACCTTATTTGCCCCTTTCCTCAATCCTAATTACCTGTTCTGCCCATCGGGTTTTGCAAGGCGTCCCAGACCGTGCATTATGAACAGGTGCTCCATCGTGTTGAAAGATGCAATCGCTATCTCCGGATTGCTCTTCAACAGTGGGAAGCGAGAACGTGGTTAAAACATCACTGTAAGCCTGTGCTGTGATAGTGCCACGCAAAACAACAAGGGGCGCAAGCCCCCTCCATGAAAAACACCACCACATCATAACACCACCGCCTCCGAATTTTACTGTTGGCGCTGCACACGCTGGCAGATGACGTTCACCGGACATTTACCGTACCCACACCCCGCCATCGGTTCGCCACATTGTGTACCGTGATTCACCACTCCACGCAACGTTTTTCCACTCTTTAATTGTCCAATGTTTAAGCTCCTTACACCGAGTGAGACGTCGTTTGGCATTTACCAGCGTGATGTGTGGCTTATGTGCAGCCGTTCGACCGTGAAATCCAAGTTTTTTCACCTTCCGCCTAACTGCCATAGTACTTGCAGTGGATTCTGATGCAGTTTGGAATTCCTGTGTGATGATCTGGATAGATGTCTGTCTATTACACATTACGACCCTCTTCAACTTTCGGCGGTCTCTGTCAGTCAACGCTTTTGTGCTGTACGTGGCCCTTTACGTTTCCACTTCACTATCACATCGGCAACAGTGGACCTAGGGATGTTTAGGAATGTGGAAATCTCGGCAGTGATATTCCATCACCTGATCACGTTCGAAGGCCATGAGTTCCACGGAGCGCCCCATTCTGCTCTCTCACGTTGTCTAATGACTACTGATGGTTGGTTGGTTGTTTTGGGGAAGGAGACCAGACAGCGTGGTCATCGGTCTCATCGGATTAGGGAAGGATGGGGAAGGAAGTCGGCCGTGCCCTTTCAGAGGAACCATCCCGGCATTTGCCTGGAGTGATTTAGGGAAATCACGGAAAACCTAAATCAGGATGGCCGGACGCGGGATTGAACCGTGCCGGCCGAAGTGGCCGTGCGGTTAAAGGCGCTGCAGCCTGGAACCGCAAGACCGCTACGGTCGCAGGTTCGCATCCTGCCTCGGGCATGGATGTTTGTGATGTCCTTAGGTTAGTTAGGTTTAACTAGTTCTAAGTTCTAGGGGACTAATGACCTCAGTAGTTGAGTCCCATAGTGCTCAGAGCCATTTGATTGAACCGTCGTCCTTCCGAATGCGAGTCCAGTGTCTAACCACTGCGCCACCTCGCTCGGTAATGACTACTGAGGTCGCTGATATGGAGTACCTGGCAGTAGGTGGCAGCACAACGTAGCTAATATGTAAAACTTGTTTTTTTGGGGGTGTCCAGATACTTTTGATAACACAGTGTATGTGATCGGCGCTAGTGGATTTTTGCAGCACACCGAAAACACTATTTTTACATAACAAGATTGTTTTTCCTACTTATCTGCATTAGCTTAAATTTTCTCATATATGTAGCTGGCCGCAATTCACCAAATCACAGATAAATTCTGTCCAGGCGCTCCTGTATCTTCCTACAGTCACTTGAAGACGATTCTCTACTGTAGAGATACAGAGACAAATTGCAGGTCATGCGCTCCGCAGATGACTTACGTGTATGGTGAACCAGAGCCGCGCTACCGCACTACCCAGGGGCACTCCTGCCGATACCTTCAAAAGATTGCCAATGACGACGAATGGTTCAGTCGTTTGACCACAGGTGATGAAATCTGGATTTTCGAGGACGGCTCTGAGCAAAAGCGGCAAAGTGCGAAGTGACGCACTGAGACACCGCTCGGCCGAAAAATGTCCGAAGGAGCCAGTCGAGCATAAAAAGAAGCTGCTTTGCTTTTTTTGGCAGTGGAGACACCATGCATAAAGAATTGATGCTTCCAGGGCAGACTGCCAACCAAGTGTTTTACAAAGATGTCCTTGAAAGGCTCTGGAAAAGGGTGAATTAAGTGAGGCCAGACATTGCACACAAGTGGATGCTGCAACATGTCAACACCCCATATCAAACGGCCAGTTTCCAATGCGAAATTTTTGACCTAAAAAGATACTCCTGTTGTTCCACCGCCTCCTATTCACCTGATCTCAGTCCTTGTAACTTATATCTTTCCCCAAAATTTAAAATGTATTAAAATGACATTTTGCGACTCTGGAGAACATTCATAAGAATGTGATCGACATGTTAAAGACCCTACCCGTTGAAGCCATTCAATGCTGCTATTATGACTGAGAAGAACGACTCCGCCGTTGCATTGCTGCCGCATGGCACTACTTTGGAAAAATAACAACTTTTCTAGATAAAAAAAAATCAATTTCATTACTTTTTCTTACACACCAGGTGGAATAGTTTCATCGCGGTTGGCTGTCTCATAATATCAATAATTCTGAGAGAAAGGTATTTACAGCGGTCTAGCTTCCAGTAGGATCTTTCAGAGTTACGTGAAATTCTTCTCGCAGTATCGTATCACCAATGTCAGCTTCATTTTCTCGCTCGTTCTCTTTGTAATATTACACTGAAGCGCCACAGAAACTGGTATAGGCATGTGTATGCAAATACAGAGATGTGTAAAGAGGCAGAATACGGCGATATGGTCGGCAATGCCTATATAAGACAAGTGTCTGGCGCACTCGATAGATCGGCTACTGCTGCTACAATGGCAGTTTATCAAGATTTAAGTTAGTTTGATGAGTCTGAACGTGGTGTCATAGTCGGCACACGAGCGATGGGACAGCACCTCCGAGGTAGCGTTGAAGTGTGGATTTTCATTTCACGTATGCACCGCGAATATCAAGAATCCGGTAAAATATCAAATTTCCGACGTCGCTGTGGCCGGAAAAATATCCAGCAACGGGACCAACGACGACTGAAGAGAATCGTTAAGGGGACAGAAGTCCAACCCTGCAGCAGTTTGCTGCAGATTTCAATTCTGGGGCATCAACAAGTGAACCATTCAATGAAACATCATCGATAAGAGTTTCGGAGCCGAAAGCCCACTCCTGAACCCTTCATGACTGCACGACACACAGCTTTACACCTTGTCTGGGCCCGTCAACACCGACATTGGGCTGTTGATGACTGGAAACACGTTGCCTGGTGGGACGAGCCTCGTTTCAAATTGTATCTAGAGGATGGACGTGTACGGGTGTGGAGAGAACCTCATGAATCTATGGACACTGCATGTCAGCAGGGGACTGTTCAAGCTGGTGGAAGCTGTGTAATGGTGTGGGCCGCGTGCAGTTGGAGCGATATGGGACCCCTGATATGTCTAGGCTCTGAGGGTGACACGTATGTAACATTCTGATAAGCTGCATCCATTCATGTCCATGTGTGCATGGCGACGGACTTGGGAAATTCCGGCAGGACCATGCGACACCTGACACGTCCAGGATTGCTGAGTTCAAACACTTCCACTGACCACTAAACTCCCCAGATATGAACATTATTGAGCATATCTGGGATACCTTGCATCGTGCTCCACCCCCTCGTACTCTTATGGATTAATGGACAGCCCCGCAGGATGCATTGTGTCAATTTCCTCCAGCACTACTTCACACATTAGTCGAGTCCACGCCACGCCTGTTGCGGCACTTCTGCGTGCTCGCGGGGGCCCCACACGATATTAGGCGGGTTTACCAGTTTCTTTGGCTCTTCAGTGTAACATTCTTCCCAAATTTGTTCTTAGTGTATTGCTTCCTTTACGTAAAGGCTGTACCAAATGTACGATGGGCTATAGCTCCTTTGTCACTCCCTTCTTAAATACTGCCTCCATTTCATTTACGTTGACTCTGAAAGTGATGCGTTGTCACTGCTTGCAGTTTCTGGACACACATAAATTGAGTGAAGGTCAATCAACAGAAGCACTTGTTCTTAAAAGAAATACACCGTACAAGGGGACTTAATTAAAAAGAAATGACTAATATTAATGAATAAATGCTATAATTTTAGTAGTTGTGTGACCGGTTACGAAGTCTCGTAACCGGTTGGCCATGACTAGTATTAGCACGCAATCTGACTGCATAAAATAAAAATGAAAAATGACAAGGAATTTCCATTAACACAATTGATTAATTAAACCCCCTGCAACTATAAAAGCTATGAAACAACAAAGCGCAAGTGTAACGGTTCTGTGTGTGGTAGTGTGACTCAACGTACATGGTTGGCTCGGTTCTTTCTCAATACGACAAAATATTTTAAACACCATTTATAATGAACTAATTGAAAAACCAGAAATACTATAATTGCACATAGAAACCAGGATTACAAGTCTAATAAAAGAACACGAGTCAGATGCTCTGTTGACTGTACCTGCGAGCAAGGGGGATTGTTATTAAAGAAAACTGTAATACCTTTTTAGCCGTCGACAACGAGGTCATTAGAGACGGAGCGCTAGCTCGGGTTAGGGAAGGATGGGGAAGGAAATCGGCCGTGCCCTTTGAAAGGAACCATCCCAGCATTTGCCTGAAACGATTTAGGGAAATCACGGAAAACCTAAAACAGGATGGCTGGAGGCGGGATTGAACCGTCGTCCTCCCGAATGCGAGTCCAGTGTGCTAACCACTGCGCCACCTCGCTCGGTTGTGAGCAAGAGGGGTTGTTATTAAAGAAAACTGTAATACCTTTTTACCTCATTATATATTGCCGAAAATGTTCCATTACACCAGCATCATAAATCAAAGGCCAATCTCCTTTCTCAAATATATTCTGACAATTGCATCTTCTTCCATCTATACATTACACCAACAGAACAGTACAGCATTTCAGTCAACACTCAGATCGTCTACTCTTTCGCCCAACAGAACAACGACTGCTCTCGACATCCTCTGAGCTACTTCTGCACCAGTGGAGGCGGCCGAATAATAATCTTTGGCGCTGTGACTCAGTCTAGCCACCTTTCAACCGAAGCGACAAAAGCGAGACACCTACTAATATCGTGCCAGACCTCCTTTAGCTCTTTAGGGCAGCAACTCCTCGTGGCTTGTACTCAACAAGTCGTTGGAAGTTAGCACAAGCGTTGGCAGTGTCGCATTTTGTGCAGAAATTGACCTCTCGATCATGTCCCATAAATGTTCCATGGGATTCATGTCGGGCCCTCGAATCGTCCAGAACGTCCTCCAAAACAATCTCGAAAACTGTGGCTTGGTGACATGGCACATTGTCATCCAAACAAATTCCATCGTTGTTTGGGAACATGAAGCTCATGAGTGGCTCAAATGGTCCTCCAGCAACCGAACATGACCATTTACGGTCAATGGTGGGTTCAGTTGTACAAGACGCAGCCCATCCCGTATAAACACAGCCTACACTATTGTTGAGCCACGACCAGCTTGCATAGTGCCTTTGTGAAAAGTTGGGTCCATGGTTTCTGCGCCACACTGAAATCCTACCACCGGCTCTTACCAATCGAAATCGGCACTTACCGGATCAAGCTACGGTTTCTCAGTAGTCTAGGGTCCAACCGAAGTAGACACGACCCCAGGAGAGGCGCTGCAGGCGATATCGTGCTGTTAGCAAAGGCACTCGCGTCGGTCGTCTGCTGCCACAGTCCATTAATGCCAAAGTTCGCCTTTCGTTGCACGTCTCTCTTTGATTTCTACGGTTATTTCACGCAGTGCTCTTGAAGTATCTGCGCTAGCAGAATAGAAACGCGGAAAACACAAGTCCCAAAACGATCTATTGCCGTCACTGAGCCGGCCGGTGTGGCCGTGCTGCTCAAGGCGCTTCAGTCTGGATCCGCGTGACCGCTACGGTCGCAGGTTCGAATCCTGTCTCGGGCATGGATGTGTGTGATGTCCTTAGGTTGGTTAGGTTTAAGTAGTTGTTAAGTTCTGGGGAACTGATGACCACAAATTTTAAGTCCCATAGGGCTCAGAGCCCCCTTTTTTTTCCAGTCAGTGATCCGTAGTAAAGTTAGCTTTGAAAAGCGCGCCGCAGCGCGTAGCGTGAAGCAGTCGCCCTCCGTTTTCTGGCGGTGGCGCCGCTGTCGCAACTGAAGGCTTCGGCGTCTCCCTCTAGCGGGAAAGGGGAAAAGTGGGCTGTTCGCGTGGGCTTAAGGAGTGGCTGTGTGGGTTCTGGTGGAGAGGTGGCAGTCGGGGCATCGAGAAGCGATTGTCTGCCGGTGCTGGAGTGACAGCGCGCAGACCGCGGCATCAGCGTAAGCGACGCCAGCAGCGGCTCCGTAGTGTGGGGCGTTAACTGCTCGTCGCGAAAGGAATCTTCCTGAGCGTGGGTCCGCGAGGGGTCTAATCTGCATTTCGGCCTTATGCTGTCGACCGGCGAGGAGGTTCTGAAAGTCGGCGCGCCTTCCTGCGTCCGTTGAAACGGCTGGCAGCGGGCGGCTCGGCAAAGCATTTGGAGGTGCTGCGTTGGTTCAGGCCTAGAAGTCGTAACGCACCAGAAGTTGAGTATTGATTGTTAACACATTTTATGAAGTTTAATTGAATTCAATTTACTTATTCTTCTTAATTATACCAGCCGTATGTTTTGGGGGTTTCCCGCCATTCATTCTCGTGTGGCCACCCGCGGGAAGGTGGTAATATTAGATGGAGTGGTCCGTTTGTCCCATTTTAGGACGAAAGGTTGCGGGAGTCAGAGTAAATCTGTGGTTCGGATTGCTTCTTTCTCCTCCCAGCTTACCTGCTGGTTTATTCGACTGTTAGCCTCTGCCAAGTCTGTGAAAGTCTAAGGCACCAATGGCTGTACTGCTTAAAATGCAAGGCACTAAGACCTGATCCATTCTCTCGGCTGCCATAACTAATATTACCAGACTACGTGTAAAAGGTACTCTAAGAAAGAAGAAAAAATCCTTTTGCCTCGTGGTAAGAACTAGTCAACTGCATAACGAATTCCTGCTCATCTGGAAGCTGTAACTTACGTAAATTTTGTGTTTATGTATATTTGGCTATAATCAAGCAAGGTTAATGTACGCCGTAATGGATTTTTTTTATATTGTTTCTAGTCAGCAAAAACTGTTGTGTGTTTTTCCAATTAAGTACCTTTTAAGGCTTTTACTCAACAAACTTATGTGTTTTATACTGGTAGTTGGTTATCAGCGGGTTTTCTTGCCATGCAAAAGTTTGCCATTTCATTACGGGTAGAAACTGTTGTCTTGAAAGGAGAATGCTGTAAAAGTTCGTAAGTCCTACCTTGAGACCGTGTCTGTTTGCCGTAAATTAACCGGCAGAAATTTGTAAAATTTGTTTCTTTATATGTTTCGGAAATGTTAATGTTATTAACTGTGAATGTCCCCACGTGTGCATGACTCATGCGTTTTGGTTATTCTATTTTGAGAAGTTTTGTAAACAGGATTGTCTTTATATGTTGCAGACAAGTTAGATTCTGCGCCATTTAATGAGCCAGAGTGAGGCTGTTGTGGGCGGCCGTAGCTGCGGCTGTCGTAACCAAATGGGAAACTTGTCTGCCCAAAAGTGAAGTCATATATTCAAATTGTATTCATTTATTAATGGAGTGAAATTCACCTGTAATTTAGCTGAGCTTGAAATATCATACAGCGTCCCGTTGTATACGCTTGCCTGTACGTGCCTTTTACTGGCGTGAATTTTTTTATAATAATTTTATAATTTAAAAGTCATTTCCTATAATAAATTGTGACTTATTCGTTACATGATTGTTGTTTTTTTTTTAAATATCGTAAAGTCTTGCACGAAATTTGAATAAAGAGTGTTACTGAAAACTGGGTGCAATTCCACCAGTTATTCCTTGGCACCTACTTCCACTTTACATTTTGTGTATTAAGGGGCTCCGGAAAGGCTCAAAATCATGAAAAGTTCAATTTTTACTTTTTTGCGTTTTCTGAATCTGCAGACTATTACCTTTTAATAGATATATAATTTATTCAATTCCGAAGACTACAACTATTTTTAATTTTTTTTTGAAATGTGTTCTACATGGGCGTGACCCACTGTGGCGCTGTTAAACTGCTGTCAAATGGTGTTATTATTAACGTCCGTGTTCATCAGGTACATTTTAGTGATATGAGATAAAGTATGTGTTGTGGCTAACCTGTGATGGTTCAATATATATCGCTGGTGTGATTGTCGATTGTTTCATGTTTATTTACTCTGTCGTCATCTCGAAAATATTCGTAATTAATTCTGTTTCTTGAGTCTCTGTTTTGTTGAAGTATAATAATGAGTAAAAGTAAAGTTATTAAAAATCCTCTGAAGGCTTTTAAGAAAAGGAGAAACGTTGGAAAGCCAAAGGTATGTGTTATTACTGTAAACAATAAAGACGATAACCAAGTGAGTGAACCTAACCTCTCAAGTACACCTGCCCATAGCAGTCAAAGTGGGAAAGAAAATACTTCACAGAAAAAGCTTGGTTCAATGAGTGAAAACTATAAATGTTTTATGGGCGAATCGGATGTGAATGAAATATTTGATATGTCGGTTCTCAAAGGAATTTTTTCAAACTGTCTAAGATGTATTCATTGTAGTGAAGTTGGTCTGGAACTCTCCATAATAAAGCACGTAGGACTTGCTAGTGAAATACAACTGAAATGTGATAAGTGTTCATACATGACCACCTTTTGGAACAGTGTTGCAGTAACTGGAACTGAAGAAAATGGTAGCAAAATCTACGAACACAACAACGAGCGATGCTTGCTTTAGACAAGGAACGCCTTCGGGCTGCAGACAGGGCTGTAAAGAGTCTAGAAATACAAGCAAGAGTAAACAGGAGGAGGAACAAGAGGAAGCTGGAGGAGGAGTTTGCAGAGGATGAAGATAATCCATCCTATGGACCTGGAATGCACTAAAAAGTTAATCCAATCTTTGTCGCTCGATTCCCAAAACTTTTATTTTCTCACACTAATTACATGTTTTCTAAGGATCTTCCAAACATATTTGTTTCAAACTTTCAGTAAATGTTACACAGTACCTTCTGCATAATTTAACACAGCTTTTTTCCAAAAAACTGTATATTTTTGAATATATAAATAAAAAATTGCAAAAAAATGTTGTGAATTTTCATTACAATTGAAAAAAAAATCATCTTTAATAACTGAACTTAAATTTTGTAAAATCCCTGTGTTAAGTTGTAGCCCATATTCCAATAAATAATCTGTAAAAAGTTCAACTTCCTACCTCAAATACTTTGTGAGGAAAGATGTAATTTATAAGCGTTATTTTAACATTGCAAGTATAGGGCGTTCCGGAGCCCCTTAATCGTGATTAATAAACGTTGGTGAACCACTAGTAATTTTATGGTTCAGTCACCAAAATGACACAATAATACAGTATCCAAAAGAACAACCGACTCGATCGCAACTGCGGATCGGCACAAAAACAAAATAATAATTATTAAAAAAAAAGCTCCCACACTTCACGGGGAGCAAACAAAAACAGTTCTACAACGTCCAGAGGTTTGTCGACTGTACCGAGAGATCGGCCAGATAGAAGAGGCGTGTATGCGTAGCTGCCGGGGCGACAGCTTTGTGTCTTTCCGAGAGTTGCGTCAACTGCTCTTTGCCTTCAGTGCGCCTCCTTATAAAGCACCTTGTTGGTGTATCCGCCGGAACTATTTGCGATCACGTGCCTGGCGTACAGAAGTACTTCCTGGGCTAGCTGCGACCTCACGCTCTGCGAACGGGTAGCGGTCCCTGGTGGCTGTTGCTGGAGACCTGGTGTTGTGCTGTAACCGCTGGTAAGTGTTTGTGTTGACAACACAGACGACATATGTTTTCCTGGTGAGTATACTCCCTGTGATGCAGGCATCCTGTGATAGTTGGGTGTAAAGTGGGATGCCGACGCAGTAGACGCTACGATGTCAAAGTGTGCAGACACAGCAGTTATTGCCTGTTAGCACCGACAACTCTACGAAAATGCCGCTGCTTTCGGTCGTTAAGTGAATGGCATCGGATACTGCGTTGTCTTCCGTGAGTGGTAAACCCTGAAATTAGCTGTTTTCGGCACACTCTTGACACAGCGGATCTCAGAATATGAATTCCCTAACGACTTCTTAACTGGAATATCTCATGCGTCTGGCTTCAACGACCAATTCCGCGTTCAAATTCTGTTATTCTCGTCGTGCGGCCATAACGACGTCGAAAATCCTTTCACGCGAATCACCTGAGTGCAAATGACAGCTTCCCCAATGATCTGCCCTTTTATACCTGTGTACGTGATACTGCTGCCATTTGTATAAGTGCATATCACTATCCCATGAATTTTGTCGCCGCAGTGTGATGAAATTAGAAATACTGGTAGATAGAAGGAAAAAAGGGAGGCAATGAAAAGGTCAAAGCATATTGAAACAAACGAACACAGAAAATGAGGACAGGACTAGAAATTGTCACGAGGCCTTTTTTTTGTGATCATCCTTCTGACTGGTTTGATGCGGCCCGCCACGAATTCCTCTCCTATGCTCACCATCTCAGAATAGCACTCGCAGCCTACATCCTCAGTTATTTGCTGGATGTACTCCAATCTCTGTCTTCCTCTACAGTTTTTGCCCTCCACATCTCCCTCTAGTACCATCGAAGTCACTCCCTCACATCTTAACAGGTGTCCTATCATCCTGTCCCTTCTCCTTACCAGTTTTTTCCACATATTCCTTACCTCTCCGAGTCTGCGTACAACGTCCTTGCACCTTCACTTAGCTGTCCAACTGATTTTCAACATTCGTCTGTAGCACCACATCTCTTCTGTTCCGGTTTTCCCAAAGTCCGTGTTTCACTACCATACAATGCTGTACTCTAGGCGTAAATTCTCAGATATTTCTTCCTCAAATTAAGGTCGATATTTGATATTAGTTGACTTCTTTTGGCGAGGAATGCCCTTTTTTCCAGTGCTAGTCTGCTTTAGATGTCCTCCTTGATCTGTTCGTCAGTAGCAGAATTGCTTAACTTCATCCACTTTGTGACCATCAATCGCTAAGTTTCTCGCTGTTCTGATTTATGCCACTCCTCATTACCTTCGTACTTATTCGATTTTCTCTCAACCCATATAATGTACTCATTAGACTGTTCATTCCATTCAGCAGATCATGTAATTCTCCTTCACTTTCACTCAGGATATCAATGTCATCAGCGAATCATATCATTGATATACTTTCACCTTCAATTTTAATTCCGCTCCTGAACCTTTCTTTTATTTCCATCATTGCTTCCTCGATGTACAGATTGAACAGTAGGAATGAAAGGCTACATCCTTGTGTTACACTCTTTTCATACGAACACTTCGTCCTTGGTCGTCCACTCTTATTATTTGCTCTTGGTTGTTGTACGTATTGTACATGACCCGTCTCTCCATATAGCTTACACCTACTTTTCTCAGAATTTCGAACGTTTATTCCAGATCGACAAATTCTAGTAACGTGTCTTGATTTTTCTTTAATATTGCTTCTATTATTAACCGCAACATCAAAATTGCCCTTACCTGGCCATAATGATAAAAACAAGATAACTAAATTATGGTGGAGCGATATGTCTGTGCGCATCAAACTTTAAAATACGATGGATCATCATGGGAAGATTAGTGATACTGAAAGAAAAAAAAAAAAACAACTGAATCTGACGTCACGGTGTAGAGGTCGGAGAGCAGCCAGTGTCAAATTAAATCCCCCGCTAAACTTTATTGCCAGTCTCTCTAAAAGTTCCATAAAAATGCTAAAATATGTAAATAAACCCGGAATGAATTTTTTAGTCGGCTCTGCCCGCAAAAATCCCCGGTGGTGACAGTTCAGCGTTACCGCAAAAACTGCGAGCTCTGTTTTTCCCCACGAGTTGAATCTCGAACACACAGCAGGCCCACCTTTGTTACCGGAAAGGGTAGAACTCAGATCCGGTTTTGGCGGTTTCTTATTTTTTTAGAACTTTTTAGTGAAGGGAGAAGCATAATGTTATGAAAATGCTGGCTCTACGGTAATACTCCCTTTATGAACGACATGCACCGGCGGGGAAAAAAATCGCCATCAAAAAATATTTAATGCAGAGTAATGAAATTCCGGGAATGTGTTTGTCTAGGACAAATATTTATGCAAGTAAGACTGCAAGATCTCAGGTTAATGTAAGTGCGAGATATGCCATTGAAAATGTGGGATGCTGGTATATTAATGAGCTGTGTAACCGCCAGAACGTTGCATGCAAACGTGCATGCATTGTGTTGTACCGGTGCCGGATGTCAGTTTGTGCGGCGAAGTTCCATGTCCGTTAATGCTGTTCGTCGATCACGCTAGCGTTGTTGTCCGATGATGTCCCATATGTGCTCGATTGGAGACACATGCGGTGTCGAGCAAGCCACAGCAAATATCTCATGCTAACAAAGTATTATGAATTTATTTGTACAAGTACAGACAGTGGAAATTAAAATGTCCCGTGGTGCCTTTCTTGCTCCAAGTCGGCACGTTTGGCGTCCTACTCCCCACCCCCCCCCCCCCCCCCCCCCACCGCTTAACGTTATATTTCAACGCCGGACGCAGCAAGGGAGCAAGGCAGTAAGAGGAACAGAGAAAGAAATTGATGAACAGGGAGCAGACAGTGGAAGTGACAAAGACAGAGAGGAACGAGAATACAGAGCACCTATGTAATGCACGTGTGTGAAGTATTAGACTCTAGGTACAGTCCTGGTGAACAAAGCGTGGAAAATTCAGCGAAAACTGTCCGGGTTTTCCTGTCAGATTTTTCACCTTTGGAAGGGCACAGGTCAGGGTCGAGAGTTTTGTTAGTCGGCGAGATGTGAAGGCAGCACCGCTAATAAAAAAAAGACTGCTCCTGCTGGCGGCAAGGTTTATTTGAGTGTGTTTGTGTGTGTGTGTGTGTGTGGTGTGTGTGCGCGCGCGTTTGTGTTTGACATTTAACTCTGCCGCAGCGAGCAGAGCACAGGGAGAGTGCGACAAACCTGTTTGAAAGAATGCACGTAGGTTGTCATTGCGTTCACCTAAGATCTAGACCAGGGGTTTTGAAACTGTGCAGCGTCACGGATTTTCAGTGGGGGCGCGCTGTAGTTTCATTAAAATAATAATTAGTTTTATTTTCTTTGTGAATAAAAGAATAACGTGTACCCTAGCAATAATAATTAGCAGGCAGGCAAGTAAGTGTGGCTACAATGAAAGCATAGTAGGTGGAGTCGAATCGTACTAGGTAAATCATTTGTTTTTATTCAGCAACGGTCAGTTTGAACGTTAGTTTTGTTGATTTCAGATCGTTCTTAATTGGTACAAATGGCTCTGAGCACTATGGGACATAACATCTGTGGTCATCAGTCCTCTAGAACTTAGAACTACTTAAACCTAACTAACCTAAGGACACCACACACATCCATGCCCGAGGCAGGATTCGAACCTGCGACCGTAGCAGTAGCGCCTAGAACCGCTCCTCCACAACGGCTGGCGTTCATAATTCTTATATGTCATCGGTGATTTGCGTTTCTCGGTAAACAAGGACAAATTTTAGATATAAGTGCAAAACATGATATATTTGTTTTGAAGTTAGACGTTAGTTTTCACCATATATTTCGTTACGTTGGCAACATGTACGTGTAAGTAAACAAACCAAACAGGATGAGATATACAGTGAACTCAAAGTAGTTATATCTACATTACAGAACACTGATTGTTGTTGTTGTTGTGGTCTTCAGTCCTGAGACTGGTTTGATGCAGCTCTCCATGCTACTCTATCCTGTGCAAGCTTTTTCATCTCCCAGTACCTACTGCAACCTACATCCTTCTGAATCTGCTTAGTGTATTCATCTCTTGGTCTCCCTCTACGATTTTTACCCTCCACGCTGCCCTCCAATACTAAATTGGTGATCCCTTGATGCCTCAGAAAATGTCCTACCAACCGATCCCTTCTTCTAGTCAAGTTGTGCCACAAACTTCTCTTCTCCCCAATCCTATTCAATACTTCCTCATTAGTTATGTGATCTACCCATCTAATCTTCAGAATTCTTCTGTAGCACCACATTTCGAAAGCTTCTATTCTCTTCTTGTCCAAACTATTTACTGTCCATGTTTCACTTCCATACATGGCTACACTCCATACAAATACTTTAGAAATGACTTCCTGACATTTAAATCTATACTCGATGTTAACAAATTTCTCTTCTTCAGAAACGCTTTCCTTGCCATTGCCAGTCTACATTTTATATCGTCTCCACTTCGACCATCATCAGTTATTTTGCTCCCTAAACAGCAAAACTCCTTTACTACTTTAAGTGTCTCATTTCCTAATGTAATACCCTCAACATCACCCGACTTAATTCGACTACATTCCATTATCCTCGTTTTGCTTTTGTTGATGTTCATCTTATATCCTCCCTTCAAGACACCATCCATTCCGTTCAACTGCTCTTCCAAGTCCTTTGCTGTCTCTGACAGAATTACAATGTCATCGGCGAACCTCAAAGTTTTTATTTCTTCCCCATGGATTTTAATACCTACACCGAATTTTTCTTTTGTTTCCTTTACTGCTTGCTCAATATACAGATTGAATAACATCGCGGAGAGGCTACAACCCTGTCTCACTCCCTTCCCAACCACTGCTTCCCTTTCATGTCCCTCGACTCTCATAACTGCCATCTGGTTTCTGTACAAATTGTAAATAGCCTTTCGCTCCCTGTGTTTTACCCCTGCCACGTTTAGAATTTGAAAGAGAGTATTCCAGTCAACATTGTCAAAAGCTTACTCTAAGTCTACAAATGCTAGACGCGTAGGTTTGCCTTTCCTTAATCTTTCTTCTAAGATAAGTCGTAAGGTCAGTATTGCCTAACGTGTTCCAGTATTTCTACGGAATCCAAACTGATCTTCCCCGAGGTCGGCTTCTACCAGTTTTTCCATTCGTCTGTAAAGAACTCGTGTTAGTATTTTGCAGCTGTGGCTTATTAAACTGATTGTTCGGTAATTTTCACATCTGTCAACACCTGCTTTCTTTGGGATTGGAATTATTATATTCTTCTTGAAGTCTGAGGGTATTTCGCCTGTTTCATACATATTGCTCACCAGATGGTAGAGTTTTGTCTGGACTGGCTCTCCCAAGATCGTCAGTAGTTCCAATGGAATGTTGTCTACTCCTGGGGCTTTGTTTCGACTCAGGTCTTTCAGTGCTCTGTCAAACTCTTCACGCAGTATCGTATCTCCCATTTCATCTTCACCTACATCCTCTTCCATTTCCATAATATTGTCCTCAAGTACATCGCCCATGTATAGACCCTCTATATACTCCTTCCACCTTTCTGCTTTCCCTTTTTTGCTTAGAACTGGGTTTCCATCTGAGCTCTTGATGTTCATACAAGTGGTTCTCTTCTCACCAAACGTCTCTTTAATTTTCCTGTAGGCAGTATCTATCTTACCCCTAGTGAGAAAAGCCTCTACATCCTTACATTTGTCCTCTAGCCATCCCTGCTTAGCCATTTTGCACTTCCTGTCGATCTCATTTTTGAGACGTTTGTATTCCTTTTTGCCTACTTCATTTACTGCATTTTTATATTTTCTCCTTTCATTAATTAAATTCAATATTTCTTCTGTTACCCAAGGATTTCTACTAGCCCTCGTCTTTTTACCTACTTGGTCCTCTGCTGCCTTCACTACTTCATCCCTCAAAGCTACCCATTCTTCTTCTACTGTATTTCTTTCCCCCATTCCTGTCAATTGTTCCATTATGCTCTCCCTGAAACTCTGTACAACGTCTGGTTCTTTCAATTTATTCAGGTCCCATTCTCCTTAAATTCCCACCTTTTTGCAGTTTCTTCAGTTTTAATCTACAGTTCATAACCACAGAACACTGATAATGCATCAAAACAACAGGTGCAAACAAAATGAAAAGTGGGAATAAAAATGTTTGAAACACAAAAACCATCCTCATGTTTCGTAAATATAGCGGTAGTGCGACCTCCACGTGACCATATGAGAGGAAACACCGATGTCAAATAATAACAGGGAGAACAGTAATAAATCACTTATTTACATAAAAAACAGAGATGTGAACTGCTTTATAATGTACGATTAACACATATGAAACAAAAGTGTATCATGAATGTATGATTGTAGCCCCCGCTGAAGATGCCTCGAAGTGAACAAAGGCGAAACGCGTCTGGGAAAATAAAACACAGTGGAGCAAGAGAAGACGTTTTTATTTACAAAGCAAATATTTCTGTGTTTACTGCGGAGGATGGCCACGCAAAGAAACTCGTTGCAAAATATGGTATTTGAAACGTATCACGCAGTGCTAACGGTGTGATTACAGTAAAATGCAGAACGTATGACGACAGTTACTTGTATTTTGGTTTCGCATGTACTACCGTTCGAAATGAAGAAATACTGTGTCACCGTCTCAAAGTCCTAGATACTGAAAGCATGCTTTATAATAAACTGAAACAACATTTTGAGGCAAGTAGCGGTAGTTTGGTAAACAAACCACGAGAATATGTTTCGCAAAAGTTAAAAGAAGTGACAGAACATTAAATTCTATATTCCGACATATTATGCACTATATAGCTATAGCCAGCAAAGCCAACGGTAGATTTAAACTTTCTGTACATCCATAGCCCATACCTATCTTGGCCAAGATCTACTATTGGCTTTGCTTGAGCTTAGTTATTGTGTTGTTATTCTGTTCAGTTCTTACTTGCACTGGCATTTAACGTGTTACCGTGTATTTTGTGGTATTTTTTGTTGTGATAGCTTCTGGATAAGGTTGCAACTGGAAAGAAAAGGAGAACATTTTGTTTCGTCCGCTGGCTTCATGGCAAATTAAAAATTGTACTTACAACTACAACAGCCTAATTTCCTGTTATGGCAGTTTAATGGTAGCACTAAAAATCGTTATTTGGGGGTGGCAGAATTTACGGATTGCAATATTTCAATATTTCAGTACGCAGCGGAGTGGTAAGTTTCAATAGAAATAACACTAAATTAAAATCAGTGCATAACAATACACTTGGATTCTTCTTGTCGCCCAAAAGTCGCGATGATCAACAAAAAATATCGCCCAAGCGGAGATGGTTGCATTTCTATAAAAAATTTGCTCAATATTCTGTCGTTAGTAGCCCTAATGGCAGAAAATTGCCCAATCTTGTCACGCGGTCGGTACTCAGATATGAAAACGCGTTTCGATATGTGATGACAGGGGTATGGCATGTGGATAGCAGAAGGGGTATGTGATGACAAATCCTGTAGTTCGTTCTTTTCTAAAACATTTTTCCAGAGGGCTGCACGGATTCGTCTGAGCTGCCCTCCATCCCTCCCTCCACATATCGTCCAAAATCTAATTACGCTCTTGTCATAATATAATAACAGAAGCCAGTAATTCTATGCACAACTGAATCTTAAAATATGCATGTATATGCGTACACATCATATAAAATGACTAAACACGTGCAATTAAAGGAAAAACATGCAATGTCAGAATTCAGTTTGTTGTTGTAATGTATTTTATTTTAAAACAATATTTTTTCCAAAGAATCTGCTGACTTGGGGGTAGATCTGCGTGCTGGGATGCCGAGCTAGCAATCCCTGGTTTCGGGAGGGCGACGGTTCAATCCCGCGTCCGGCCATCCTGATTTAGGTTTTCCGTGATTTCCCTGAATCACTACAGGCAAATTCCGGGATGGTTCCTTTGAAAGGGCACGGCCGACCCTTCTCCGTCCTTCCCTAATCCGATGAGACCGATGACCTCGCTGTTTGGTCTCTTCCCCCAAACCAACCAACCAATCCCTGGTTTCGGGAGAGGAGGTGGTTTAAATCCATATGCCGACAACCTTCAAAAGGGTTCCCTGTGGTTCCCAATTTTTAGTTTGGGCAAATGCTGGTGTTGCTCCTTTACAACAGGCCACAACCAATCCCTTCCCAAAACCTTTCTTTCCTGGCAGATTCCAATTCCCTTCTGCTTAAATGAAAAGAACTGCATCGAAGACGACCCGAGCGTATCTTCGGAGACTCCTGGCGCTAAAAGCCATAAGATAAACAAACAGCACTCCGTCTTCAGACCACGAGTGGCCTACCGGGTCCATCCGACCGCCGTGTCATCCTCCGTGGAGGAAGGGGATAGAAGGGGCATGGGGTCATCACACCGCTCTCCCGGTCGTTACGATGGTTTTCTTTGACCGAAGCCGCTACTATTCGGTCGAGTAGCTCCTCAATTGGCATCACGAGGCTGAGTGCACCCCGAAATAAGATAAATAAACAGTAATCCAAATTCTCCTCATTTAGGCTACCGTATATGTCTACTGGGACATTCTTCGGTGTAAATAATGATCATTCTTACTCTACAAGGTGTGACAGGTGCATACTTAAATAAAGAAATTTGGAAAAGTGTAAGGTTGAATAATTTCAGATTCTTTGCATTTTCGCATTAAAAACTGTGTTAGCTTCTGTGTCGAAGAAAAATCTCTTTATTCCAAAAGCCCTGTAGGTAGTAATCACGCTGTCGCAAAAAATTTACACTCGTGCATTCCTGAGCACTTCCTCAACTCAGATCCAAAATGAAAGAAGAGGAGTGTAAATTGAGTATGGAAGATGAAGGGAAATTGGATCATAACTGCCTCTTAGTGGTTTGCCAAAATACAGCAGTCCTAAGTAACGAGATTATATCATCGCTTGCTAAAAACTCAGAGATCGTTGTCGGATAAAATATTTTATCGTTCTCTACGGAAATTTTAGGGATAAATGAAAAATATGAGTATGTTCAACGTCCTCTTTAACAAATCGGACTCTCGCCCGTTTGACATATATCCTTGGAAGACACTGTTTTACCGGCTACTCCAGACACTTTATCTATTATGACACGATGGGCATCTGCTAGGCAACTGGGTGGAGGGTGTTATTAAACACTATTAGTCGTAGAATGCTGGACATGGCTGACGACATTAATCATCAGATGGCGGAAAAACTGAAAGGTGATGGTGATTTCGCTGTTGAGATGGATGAAGCTGTGGGGCTGCGGGTTACAGTAAGAAATTTTGTGCATCGCTGTCTTTTACGAGAGCCTGAGAACTATTTTTGTTGTCAGTCAGAAAGCGATGGAGAATATACTGACCACAGTGTCCAGTTTGCAAGCCCACATTCTTGTTTTGTCCACTGAACGAAATGTTTCTGCTCTCTACTTACTCAACAGAATTGGTAACCATGATTATAAATGATTTTTTTTCTAATTGATCGATATATTTGATAAATGTTTCCTCGCACAACATAATAATAGTACTGATAATAATAATTTGTTACCATCATAAACAGCACTATGAGCAGTGAAGAGGCGACCTCTACAGTAAGGTCCCATTAAATGGTCTTTCGCCCCGACTTCTGATAATCAAAGATACACTACTGGCCATTAAAATTGCTACACCACGAAGATGACGTGCTACAGAAGCGAAATTTAACCGACACGAAGAAGATGGTGTGATATGCAAATGATCAGCTTTTCAGATCATTCACACAAAGTTGGCGCCCGTAGCGACACCTATAACGTGCTGACATAAGGAAAGTTTCCAGCCGATTTCTCATACACAAACAGCAGTTGACCGGCATTGCCTGGTGAAACGTTCTTGTGATGCCTCGTGTAAGGAGGAGAAATTCGTACCATCATGTTTCCGACCTTGATAAAGGTCGCATTGTAACCTATCGCGATTGCGGTTTATCGTATCGCGACTTTGCTGCTCGCGTTGGTCGAATCCAATGACTGTTGGCAGAATATGGAATCGATGGGTTCAGGAGCGTAATACGGAACGCCGGGCTGGATCCTAACGGCCTCGTATCACTAGCAGTCGAGAGGACAGGCATCTTATCTGCGTGGCTATAACGGATCGTGCAGCCACGTCTCGATCCCTGAGTCAACAGATGGGGACGTTTCCAAGACAACAACCATCTGCACGAACAGTTTGACGACGTTTGCAGCAGCACGGACTATCAACTCGGAGACCATGGCTGCGGTTACCATTGACACTTAATCACAGACGGGAGTGCCTGCGATGGTGTACTAAACGACGAACGTGGGTGCACGAATGCAAAACATCATTTTTCGGATGAATCCAGGTTCTGTTTACAGCATCATGATGCTCGCATCCGTGTTTAGCGACATCGCGGTGGACGCACATTGGAAGCGTGTATTCGTCATCGCCATACTGGCGTATCACTCGGCGTGATGGTATGGGGTGCCATCGGTTACACGTCTCTGTCACCTCTTGTTAACACTGACGGCACCTTGAACAGTGGACGTTACATTTCAGATGTGTTACGACTCGTGGCTCCACCCTTCATTCGATCCCTGCGAAACCCTACATTTCAGCAGGATAATGCACGGCCGCATATAGCTGGTCCTGTACGGGCCTTTCTGGATACAGAAAATGTTCTACTGCTGCCTGGCCAGCACATTCTCCAGATGTCTCATCAATTGAAAACGTCTGGTCAATGGTGGCCGAGCAAATGGTTCGTCACAATGCGCCAGTCACTACTCGTGATGAACTGTGGTATCGTGATGAAGCTGCATGGGTAGCTGTACCTGTACACGCCATCCAAGCTCTGTTTGACTCAATGCCCAGGCGTATCAAGGCCCTTATTGCGGCCAGAGGTGGTTGTTCTGGGTACTGACTTCTCAGGATCTATGCACCCAAATTGCGTGAAAATGTAATCTCATGTCAGTTCTAGTATAATATATTTGTCCAATGAATACCCGTTTATCATCTGCATGTGTAATTGGTCGCCGTAAGAGTGGAAAATAGTTCACTTCTAGGCACGCTGTTTTGGTATCGTTACGGCCGTCACACAAACTGTTACTTTCGCGAAGTGTAACTGATCCAGGACGATGTTCACTTCTCGCGAGTTCACAGCCGACTTCTACTGAAAACATGATTTTGTAGCAGTCTGTCTGTGAAGTCACCCAAGCGTAAGCAGGAGTTTGACTGATGCGGACTGTATGGTAGCTAGGTGTGAACTGAAGTCTTGTCACAGGCCGTATGTATATGTGGGCTCAGCGGACGGTCGAAGGCAACGTCTGCCGTCGTTACCTCCATCCCCAAGTAGTAGCATCTAAACGACCGCTTTCTCGAACACATATACGAGGGGTGTCCGTAAAATAAGGTTCCCAGTTTCTTTTCACAGTATAAAACATGTTTATTTCATGAATGCGTACATTTTTGGAAAGTTCAGACTGTAACCTATTTTTCTACATAGTCGCCACTGAGATCAATACATTTTTTCATGCGGTGTACGAGATTTTGAATGCCCGAGTCAAAAAAAAATCTGCCACCAAGCGACGCAGATACCTGAGAACCGCTTCTTCCCGCTCTTCTCTGTCGCCGAAATGCGTTCCACCCAGGTGTTTCTTCATATCAGGGAAGAGATGGTAGTCACTTGGGGCCAAGTCCGGGCTGTGTTTGACAATAAAGAAAAGCACTCCGTCTTCAGGCCACGAGTGGCCTACCAGGACCATCCGACAGTCGTGTCATCCTCAGTGGAGGGTGCGGATAGGAGGGGTGTGGGTTCAACACACCGCTCTCCCGGTCGTGATGAAGCCGCTACTACTCGGTCGAGTAGCTCCTCAATTGGCATCACGAGGCTGAGTGCACCTCGAAACATGGCAACAGCGCATGGCGGCCCGGATGGTCACCCATCCAAGTGCCGACCACGCCCGACAGCGCTTAACTTCGGTGATCTCACGGGAACCGGTGTATCCACTGCGGAAAGGCCGTTGCCTGTTTGACAAAACCCCATCCAAATTTTGCGATGAGCTCGTTGGCTTTAGGGGTGTGTGGTCGAGGGTCATCCTCATGGAAACACACCCCCTTGGACAGCATACTCCTCCTCTTGTTTTGAATTCCACAGCGCAATTTTTGCAGTGTCTCACAGTACCCGGCAGCGTTGGTTGTTGTACCGGTGGGCAAGAACTCCAACAACAGTACCCCCTTCCTGTCCCAAAACACTGTTGTCAACACTTTGCCGACACTTTCCTTTTGTTTGAATTATCGTGATCTCGGCGACTCTAGGTGCTTCCATTGTCTGGACAGTTCTTTGGTTTCGGGTGTGCGGTAGTGCACCCAACTGTCGTCTCCAGTGGCGATGGAGTCGAGGTATTCCTCACCATGAGTTCCGTGATCTTGAAGAAGTTCTTGAGCAGCTTCAACGCGTTGACGTTTGTGGTCTTCGGTCAAAATCTTGGCACCCATCTCGCGCAAACCTTAGCATATCCTAGATGCTCCGTCAAACTTTTGTCAATAGAGGTTTGCTGACATCAGGCATCATTTCGGAGAGCTCACGATCGGTCACTCTTCGATCTGACAGCAGCGCTGCCTCCACTTTTGCGATTGTTTCCATCATGAACGTCAGTACGCCCATTCCTGAACTTTCTGCTCCATTTGCGCACGTGTTGTACGCTCATGCCCTTGTCTCCGTAGATTTCGCATAGCTGGGAATGGATTTCTGACGGCGCAGTCTTTTTTTGCAGTTGTTGTTGTGGTCTTCAGTCCTGAGGCTGGTTTGATGTAGCTCTCCATGCTAATCTACCCTATGCAAGCTCCTTCATGTTCCAGTACCTACTGTAACCTACATCCTTCTGAATCTGCTTAGTGTATTCATCTCTTGGTCTCCCTCTACGATTTTTACTCTCCACGCTGCCCTCCGATGATAAATTTGTGATCCCTTGATGCCTCAGAACATGTCCTACCAACCGATCCCTTCTTCTAGTCAAGTTATGCCACAAACTTCTCTTCTCCCCAATCCTATTCAATACCTCCTCATTAGTTACGTGATCTACCCATCTAATCTTCAACATTCTTCTGTAGCACCACATCTCGAAAGCTTCTATTCTCTTCTTGTCCAAACTACTTATTGTCCATGTTTCACTTCCATACATGGCTACACTCCATACAAATACTTTCAGAAACAACTTCCTGACATTTAAATCTATACTCGATGTTAACAAATTTGTCTTCTTCAGAAACGCTTTCCTTGCTATTGCCAGTCTACATTTTATATCCTCTCTAGTTCGACCATCATCAGTTATTTTGCTCCACAAATAGCAAAACTCATTTACTACTTTAAGTGTCTCACTTCCTAATATAATTCCCTGAGCATCACCCGACTTAATTCGACTACATTCCATTATCCTCGTTTTGCTTTTGTTGATGTTCATCTTATATCCTTTGCTGTCACTGACAGAATTACAATGTCATCGGCGAACGTCAAAGTTTTTATTTCTTCTCCATGGATTTTAATACCTACTCCACATTTTTCTTTTGTTCCCTTTACTGCTTGCTCAATATACAGATTGAATAACATCAGCGAGAGGCTACAACCCCGTCTCACTCCCTTCCCAACCACTTCTTCCCTTTTATGCCCCTCTACTCTTATAACTGCCATCTGGTTTCTGTACAAATTGTAAATAGCCTTTCGCTCCCTGTATTTTACCCCTGCCACGTTTAGAATTTGAAAGAGATTATTCCAGTCAACATTGTCAAAAGCTTTCTCTATGTCTACAAATGCTACAAACGTAGGTTTGCCTTTCCTTAATCTAGCTTCTAAGATAAGTCGTAAGGTCAATATTGCCTCACGTGTTCCAATATTTCTACGGAATCCAAACTGATCTCCCCCGAGGTCGCCTTCTACTAGTTTTTCCATTCGTCTGTAAAGAATTCGCGTTAGTATTTTGCAGCTGTGGCTTATTAAACTGATTGTTCGGTAATTTTCACATCTGTCAACACCTGCTTTCTTTGGGATTGGAATTATTATATTCTTCTTGAAGTCTGAGGGTATTTCGCCTGTCTCGTACATCTTTCTCATCAGATGGTGAGAATTTTTAGAACGGAATTGACAGAACAACATGACCTCTGAACGACACTATGTGATCAAAAGTATCCGGACACCCCCAAAACGTACGTTTTTCATATTATTTGCATTGTGCTGCCATCTACTTCCAGGCACTCCCATATCAGCGACCTCAGTCGTCAATAGACATCGTGGGAGAGCAGAATGGGGCGCTCCGCGGAACTCACGAACTATGAACGTGGTCAGGTGATGTGGTGTCACTTGTGTCATACGTCTGTACGCGAGATTTCCACACTCCTAAACATCCCTAGGTCCACTGTTTCTGATGTGATAGTGAAGTGGAAACGTGAAGGGACACGTACAGCACAAAAGCGTACAGGCCGACCTCGTCTGTTGACTGACAGAGACTACCGGCAGTAGAATGTTAACGTGTAATAGGCAGACATCTATCCAGACCTTCATACAGTAATTCCAAACTGCATCAAGATCCACTGCAGTTAGGTGGGAGGTGAGGCAACTTGGATTTAAAGATCGAGCGGCTGCTCATAAGTCACACATCACGCCGGTAAATGCCAAACGACGCCTCGCTTGGTGCAAGGAGCGTAAACATTGGACGATTGACAGCGGAAAAACGTTGTGTGGAGTGACGAACCACGGTACACAACGTGGCGATCCGATGGCAGGGTGTGGGTATAGCGAATGCCCGGTGGACGTCATCTGCCAGCGTGTGTAGTGCCAACAGTAAAATTCGAAGGCGGTAGTGTTATGGTGTGGTCGTGTTTTTCGTGGCGGGGGCTTGAACCCTTTGTTGTTTTGCGTAGCACTATCACAGCACAGGCCTACATCTATGTTTTAAGCACCTTCTTGCTTCGCACTGTCGAAGAGCAATTCGGGGATTGCGATTGCATCTTTCAACACGGTCCAGCACCTGTTCATAATGTATGGCATGTGTCGGAGTGGTTACACGACAGTAAGATCCTTGTAATGGACTGGCCCGCACAGAGTCCTTACCTGAATCCTATAGAACACCTTTGGGATGTTTTGGAACGCCGACTTTTTGCCAGGCCTCACAGATCGCCATTGATACCTCTCGTCACTGCATCACTCCGTGAAGAATGGGCTGCCATTCGCCAAGATACCTTCCAGCACCTGATTGAACGTATGCTTGCGATAGGGGAAGCTGTCATCAGGGCTAAGGGTGGGCCAACACCATACTGTATTCCAGCATTACCGATGGATGGCGCCACGAACTTGTAAGTCTATTTCAGCCATGTGTCCGGATACTTTCGTTGAGATAGTGTACGTCTCTAAGGGATTTTGTATTGATTGGTATTTGCATAAAAGTCTTGAAATTTGTTGCATGTTGATTATTTAATTGATGTAACCAAGTGCTGCGGACTGAAATTTCTGTGATTAATATAGCTGATACTTAATCTACTGCAAGAAAAGAATGTTTTTGGTTCCAAATTTTGTTTGCAGTAGATTACTTGAAAACTATTAGAGGTAGCTTAATGGGGTCCCCTGCGGCTGCAAACGAATTTTCATATTTCTAAGTCGTAATATTTAGCGCCTTAGATTTTTCTTAAAAACTCCGATTTTGACCAAAATATTGTTCTGATCAAGTTCAAACTTTTAACAGTTGATTTTGACACACATTTGCACATTCTAACAAAGTGTTGGCTTCCTAGCTTTATTGTTTAGCGCCACTTGTTTTTTCTTAAATCGATGTATTTAGCGATAGATATTCATCTGATCACTCTATGATTTAACAGGTTAAAAATTAATCTAATGATGCATCTGTTGACCAAGTTTGTAAAAGCAACTTCAATTTTTAATTTAATGCTTAGATTATGGAGCCGGCCGCGGTGGTCTCGCGGTTAAGGCGCTCAGTCCGGAACCGCGCGACTGCTACGGTCGCAGGTTCGAATCCTGCCTCGGGCATGGATGTGTGTAATGTCCTTAGGTTAGTTAGGTTTAAGTAGTTCTAAGTTCTAGGGGACTGATGACCACAGAAGTTAAGTCCCATAGTGCTCAGAGCCATTAGATTATGGAGCAAAACTTTGTACGCTACGCATAGGCGCGCTATGGTGAGGTGGCGCTAGTAGCAGTGAACTCGGGCACACTCGCTGAACTCCGCATTCCTCTAATGGTACGACGCTTATTTCGGCACAAAGGTACACAGATCTAGAATGACGCGGTTCTAATTTGTTTCGTGTTTTTTATACATGACAAACTTTCGCTTAAGGTCTATTCTCTAGGAAAGTACAGTGTCGGAAAAAAGTATAACCCCTGAAGGCCTGTGTTTAGTGGCATCTGGGTGTAACGTGTCCATACTGAGGCGTTTTAGTGTTAGGCGATCAGAAAGCGCGAAGAAGATTTGTCTGTTCACCCTCTCTTTTGACTCTGCAGGCAGTGGATGTGCTTAGAATTGAAGGGTGTTTGCAACATTTACTATAGGGTACAATCACGCACCAACGACGAGTAAGTACTGCTGACGAACAGCTTTAGCCATTTGAACGGGGTCGCACGTGTCTGTGGGAAGCTGGATGGACGTATTGGTAGATTGTTGCAGGCGTTACGCACAGTGTATCAGTAATGCGTCGCTGCTTTCGACAGTGGTCTGTGGAACATTCCCACACCTCTAATCCATACCCTGGGCGCCTGCGTAGTAAAGTCACACACCGGGATCGACGCATTCTGCGAGCAGCGATGGCCGACCGAACATCATCCAGAGCAGGAATCCGGACACACGTTGCGTTTGCTGTGTCATCAGGGACCACTGGGAATCGTCTACTTGTGCAGCACAAAGGTCACATCTGCCTCTTCTGGCCGGCAAGCGCAGTTACTCTGGTGTTGTGAAAGAGTCGACTGGAGCCTGGAATGGTGCTCTGATGTATTCAGTGATGAGAGAAGATCCCATCTCTACGCGAATGATTGAGGTACATAAACACTGAAGAGCCAAAGAAACTGGCACACCTGCCTAATATCGTGTAGGGCCCCGGCGAGCATGCAGAAATGTTCAAATGTTTGTGAAATCTTATGGGACTCAACTGCTAAGGTCATCAGTCCCTAAGCTTACACGCTACGTAACCTAAGGACAAACACACACAGACACACACACACCCATACCCGAGGGAGGACTCGAACCTCCGCCGGGACCAGCCGCACAGTCCATGACTGCAGCGCCCTAGACCGCTCGGCCAATCCCGCACGACCAAGCAGAAGTACCGCAACACGAAGTGGCATGGACTCGACTAATGACTGCAGCGCCCTAGACCGCTCGGCCAATCCAGCACGGCCAAGCAGAAGTACCGCAACACGAAGTGGCATGGACTCGACTAATGACTGCAGCGCCCTAGACCGCTCGGCCAATCCAGCACGGCCAAGCAGAAGTACCGCAACACGAAGTGGCATGGACTCGACTAATGACTGCAGCGCCCTAGACCGCTCGGCCAATCCAGCACGGCCAAGCAGAAGTACCGCAACACGAAGTGGCATGGACTCGACTAATGACTGCAGCGCCCTAGACCGCTCGGCCAATCCAGCACGGCCAAGCAGAAGTACCGCAACACGAAGTGGCATGGACTCGACTAATGTGTGAAGTAGTGCTGGAGGGAACTGACACCATGAATCCTGCAGGGATGCCCATACATCTCTAAGAGTACGAGGCGTTCGATATCTCTCCTGAACAGCATGTTGCAAGGCATCCCTCATACGCTCAACGATGCTCTTGTCTGTGGAGCTTGGTGGCTAGCGGAAGTGTTTAAACTCAGAAGAGTGTTTCTGAAGCCACTCTTTAGCAATTCTGGATTCGTGGGCTGTCGCATTGTGCTGTTGGAATTACCCAGTTCCGACGGAATACACAATTGACATTAATCGATGCAGGTGATCAGACAGGATGCGTACGTACGCGTCACCTGTCACGAGTCGCATCTAGACGTATCACAGGTCCCATACCACTCCACCTGGACACGCCCCACATCATTACAGAGCCTCAACCAGCGTGAACAGTGCGCTGCTGATATGCATGGTCCATACCCATGTACGCCCATCTGCCCGGTACAATTTGAAACGAGACTCATCCCAACAGGCAACATGTTTCCAATCATGAATAGTCCAATGACGGTGTTAACGGCCCCAGGCCAGGCATAAAGCTTTCTGTCATGCAGTCATCAACGGTACACGAGTGGGCCTTTGGCTCGGAAATCCCATATCGATAATGTTGCGTTGAATGGCTAGCACGCTGACACCTGTTCACGGCCCAGCATTGAAATCTGTAGAAATTTGCGGAAGACTTGCAACTCTGTCACGCTGAACGATTTCCTTCAGTCGTCGTTGGTCCCGTTCTTGCTTATCTTTTTCCGGCCCGGGCGACGTCGGAGATTTGATTTTTTACCAGATTCCTGATATTCGTAGTAGACTCGTGAAATAGTCGTATGGGAAAATCCCCACTTCATCGCTACCTCGGAGATGCTGTGTCCCATCGCTCGTGCGCCAATAATAACACCACGTCCAAACTCACTTAAATCTTGATAACCTGCAATTCTATATAGCATCAACCGATCTAACAACTGTGCCACACACTTGTTGTCTTATGTAGGCGTTACCGACCGCAGCACCTTATTCTGCCTGTTTATATGCACTCCTGGAAATGGAAAAAAGAACACATTGACGGCGGTGTGTCAGACCCACCATACTTGCTCCGGACACTGCGAGAGGGCTGTACAAGCAATGATCACACGCACGGCACAGCGGACACACCAGGAACCGCGGTGTTGGCCGTCGAATGGCGCTAGCTGCGCAGCATTTGTGCACCGCCGCCGTCAGTGTCAGCCAGTTTGCCGTGGCATACGGAGCTCCATCGCAGTCTTTAACACTGGTAGCATGCCGCGACAGCGTGGACGTGAACCGTATGTGCAATTGACGGACTTTGAGCGAGGGCGTATAGTGGGCATGCGGGAGGCCGGGTGGACGTACCGCCGAATTGCTCAACACGCGGGGCGTGAGGTCTCCACAGTACATCGATGTTGTCGCCAGTGGTCGGCGGAAGGTGCACGTGCCCGTCGACCTGGGACCGGACCGCAGCGACGCACGGATGCACCCCAAGACCGTAGGATCCTACGCAGTGCCGTAGGGGACCGCACCGCCACTTCCCAGCAAATTTGGGACACTGTTGCTCCTGGGGTATCGGCGAGGACCATTCGCAACCGTCTCCATGAAGCTGGGCTACGGTCCCGCACACCGTTAGGCCGTCTTCCGCTCACGCCCCAACATCGTGCAGCCCGCCTCCAGTGGTGTCGCGACAGGCGTGAATGGAGGGACGAATGGAGACGTGTCGTCTTCAGCGATGAGAGTCGCTTCTGCCTTGGTGCCAATGATGGTCGTATGCGTGTTTGGCGCCGTGCAGGTGAGCGCCACAATCAGGACTGCATACGACCGAGGCACACAGGGCCAACACCCGGCATCATGGTGTGGGGAGCGATCTCCTACACTGGCCGTACACCACTGGTGATCGTCGAGGGGACACTGAATAGTGCACGGTACATCCAAACCGTCATCGAACCCATCGTTCTACCATTCCTAGACCGGCAAGGTAACTTGCTGTTCCAACAGGACAATGCACGTCCGCATGTATCCCGTGCCACCCAACGTGCTCTAGAAGGTGTAAGTCAACTACCCTGGCCAGCAAGATCTCCGGATCTGTCCCCCATTGAGCATGTTTGGGACTGGATGAAGCGTCGTCTCACGCGGTCTGCACGTCCAGCACGAACGCTGGTCCAACTGAGGCGCCAGGTGGAAATGGCATGGCAAGCCGTTCCACAGGACTACATCCAGCATCTCTATAATCGTCTCAATGGGAGAATAGCAGCCTGCATTGCTGCGAAAGGTGGATATACACTGTACTAGTGCCGACATTGTGCATGCTCTGTTGCCTGTGTCTATGTTCCTGTGGTTCTGTCAGTGTGATCATGTGATGTATCTGACCCCAGGAATGTGTCAATAAAGTTTCCCCTTCCTGGGACAATGAATTCACGGTGTTCTTATTTCAATTTCCAGGAGTGTATCTCTGTATTTGAATACGCATGCTTTTACCAGTTCCTTTGGCGCTTCAGTGTATATAGTATCAATAGTCCTCACCGATTCTACAACGTAATACACGTTTTCTTGTTTTTCGTTAAATCTGTTCGCTGTTGTTAGTGAGTGTACTAGAATTTCTTCTCGAGTGATTCTGATTCTCATAAGCAGAAACTGGTATTCCCCAATCTACATTCAGTTTTCTCACCTATTAATCAATGAAGCACTTGTGTAAGTCGCAAGTTTCGGATGGAATCCCAGTTTGCTTTTAGAAAGACATGTCTATGGCATTGGCCCCTTTACCTAGCTTGCATTCATCGTGAATCTGTCGTCTAGTACAAAGACCCAAGCGAGTGGCAGAAAGAGCAGGCGAGTCTTGTATGCAAGAGAATGCCAAGAACGGACCCGCAAAATTACAGAGCAATATTCTTAAAGTACTTTTGCTGCGGATTTGTTGGACATATTTTCAGAACGAATATGATAAGTTTCCTAGAGATCAACTGTCTACGAATCAGAAGGTTATTAGAAAGGAATATTCATATGAATGTCAGCTTGCCTTTTCCTCATATGTTATACTACGAACTGTGGATGAAGGGCAGATTCCGTAATTGTAGATTTCCAAAAAGCATTGGACACGGAGCTGTACTGCGAACTGTTAACGAAGGTGCCAAAGTAACAGAATCCTGTACGTTGTACAGGACAGCGAGTTTTTGTCAGGGACGAGGTTATCATCAGGAGTGCTTCAATGAAGTGTGATAGGACCGTTGTTGTTGTCTATATACATAAATCATCTGACGGACAGGGCGGGCAGCAGTCTGCGGTTGTTTGCTCACACTGCTGTGCTGTACAGTAAAGTGGGGCGGCTGAGTGACTGTTAGAGGATACAACACGATTTAGGCAAAATTGCTAGTTGATGTGATGAATGGCAGCTAGATCTAAACGTAGAAAAATGTAAGTTAATGCGGGTGAGTAGGAAAAAGTGACCATGCTCGGATACTGAATTAGTAGTGTTGTCCTCAATGGTGAGTGTTCATCGGAGGTGAGGGTATCACATGGATTGCACCAGGGAAGTGTGGTAGGTCCGCTGTTGTTTTCTATCTACAAAAAAATAGTTCAGATGGCTCTGAGCACTATGGCACTCAACTGCTGAGGTCATAAGTCCCCTAGAACTTAGAACAACTTAAACCTAACTAACTTAAGAACGTCACACACATCCATGCCCGAGGCAGGATTTGAACCTGCGACCGTAGCGGTCGCGCGGTTCCAGACTGTAGCGCCTAGAACCGCTCGGCTACTCCGGCCGGCTTTCTATCTAGATAAATGATCTTTTGGATAGGGTGGATAGTAATGTGCGGCTCTTTGCTGCTGATGCTCTGGTGTACGGGACGGTGTCGTCGTTGAGTGACTGTAGGAGGATACAAGATGACTTCGAGAGGATTCCTGATGGGTGTAAAGAATGGCAGCTATCTCTAAATATAGATAAATGTAAATTAATGCAGATGAATAGGAAAAAGAATCCCATAATGTTTGAATACTCCAATAGTAGTGTAGCACTTGACACAGTCACGTCGATTAAATATTTGGGCGTAACATTGCAGAGCGATATGAAGTGGGACAAGCATGTAATGGCAGTTGTGGGGAAGGCGGATAGTCGTTTCCGGTTCATCGGTAAAATTTTGTTTTGGGAAGATGTGGTTCATCTGTAAAGGAGACCGTTTATAAAACACTAATACAACCTACTCTTGAGTACTGCTCGAGCGTTTGGGATCCCTATCAGGTCGAACTGAGGGAGGACATAGAAGCAATTCAGAGGCGGGCTGCTAGATTTGTTTACTGGTAGGTTTGATCATCACGCGAGTGTTACGGAAATGCGTGAGGAACTCGGGTGGGAGTCTCTGGAGGAAAGGAGGCGTTCTTTTCGTGAATCACTACCGATGAAATTTAGAGAATGAGCTTTTGAGGCTGACTGCAGTACAATTTAACTGTCGCCAACTTACATTTCGCGGAAAGACCGCAAGGATAAGATGAGATTAGCGCTCGTACAGAGACATATAGGCAGCCATTTTCCCTCGTTCTGTTTGGGAGTGGAACAGGGAGAGAAGATGCTAGTTGTGGTGGTACGAGGTACCCTCCGCCACGCACCGTATAGTGGACTGCGGAATACGTATGTAGATGCAGATGCTTGACACAGTCACTTTGTTTAAACAGCTGGGCGTAACATTCCTTGGCTATATGAAATGGAACGGGAATATGGGCGCCATCAGTTTATTGGGAGAATTTTAGGAAGGTGTGGTCGTGTATCAACGAGACCGCTTATAGGACACCAGTGCGACCTATTCTTGAGTACTGCCCGAGTGTTTGAGATTCACACGAGGTCGGATCGAAGGAAGACATTCAAGTACTTCAGAGGGGGACTGCTAGATTTCCTACCAGCAGGTTCGAACGACCCTCAAGTATTACCTGCTTCGGGAATTCAGGTGGGAATCCCTGGGTCGAAGGTGATGGTCTTTTCGAGGAACACTACTGAGAAAATTTAGAGAACCGACATTTGAAAGTCACTGCCGAACGATTCTCTTGCGGCCTACGTACATCTCGCGTATACGCTCGGAAGATAAGAGAAATTGGAGCTCATACGGGGGCTTATAGATACTCATTTGCGAGTGGAATGGGGAAAGGAAATGACCAGTACTGGTGCAAGGTACCCTCCACCAAACACCGTAGGGTGCCTTGCGGAGTATGTATGTAGATGGAAATGTAGATGTATCTCTGCTACATGCTACGCTAATAGACTGAGGCAGACACTGTGTGTGCTTCTATCTAACCTTTCTTCTAAATGTTCCAGTTTCCGTCGAATGCTATATTATACGAGAGTGAGTCAAATGAAAACCTTAAATTTGTAATTGTTGTTGTTGTTGTTGTTGTTGTGGTCTTCAGTCCTGAGACTGGTTTGATGCAGCTCTCCATGCTACTCTATCCTGTGCAAGCTTCTTCATCTCCCAGTACCTACTGCAACCTACATCCTTCTGAATCTGCTTAGTGTATTCATCTCTTGGTCTCCCCCTACGATTTTTACCCTCCACGCTGCCCTCCAATACTAAATTGGTGATCCCTTGATGCCTCAGAACATGTCCTACCAACTGATCCCTTCTTCTGGTCAAGTTGTGCCACAAACTTCTCTTCCCCCCAATCCTATTCAATACTTCCTCATTAGTTATGTGATCTACCCATCTAATCTTCAACATTCTTCTGTAACACCACATCTCGAAAGCTTCTATTCTCTTCTTGTCCAAACTATTTATCGTCCATGTTTCACTTCCATACATGGCTACACTCCATACGAATACTTTCAGAAATGACTTCCTGACGCTTAAATCAATACTGGATGTTAACAAATTTCTCTTCTTCAGAAACGCTTTCCTTGCCATTGCCAGCCTACATTTTATATCCTCTCTACTTCGACCATCATCAGTTATTTTGCTCCCCAAATAGCAAAACTCCTTTACTACTTTAAGTGCCTCATTTCCTAATCTAATTCCCTCAGCATCACCCGACTTAATTAGACTACATTCCATTATCTTTGTTTTGCTTTTGTTGATGTTCATCTTATATCCTCCTTTCAAGATACTGTCCATTCCATTCAACTGCTCTTCCAAGTCCTTTGCTGTCTCTGACAGAATTACAATGTCATCGGCGAACCTCAAAGTTTTTATTTCTTCTCCATGAATTATAATACCTACTCCGAATTTTTCTTTTGTTTCCTTTACTGCTTGCTCAATATACAGATTGAACAACATCGGGGACAGGCTACAACCCTGTCTTACTCCCTTCCCAACCACTGCTTCCCTTTCATGTCCCTCGACTCTTATAGCTGCCATCTGGTTTCTGTACAAATTGTAAATAGCCTTTCGCTCCCTGTATTTTACTCCGGCCACCTTTAGAATTTGAAAGAGAGTATTCCAGTCAACATTGTCAAAAGCTTTCTCTAAGTCTACAAATGCTAGAAACGTAGATTTGCCTTTCCTTAATCTTTCTTCTAAGATAAGTCGTAAGGTCAGTATTGCCTCACGTGTTCCAGTGTTTCTACGGAATCCAAACTGATCTTCCCGAGGTTGGCTTCTACTAGTTTTTCCATTCGTCTGTAAAGAATTCGTGTTAGTATTTTGCAGCTGTGACTTATTAAGCTGATAGTTCGGTAATTTTCACATCTGTCAACACCTACTTTCTTTGGGATTGGAATTATTATATTCTTCTTGAAGTCGGAGGGTATTTCACCTGTTTCATACACCTTGCTCACCAGATGGTAGAGTTTTGTCAGGACTGGCTCTCCCAAGGCCGTCAGTAGTTCCAATGGAATATTGTCTACTCCGGGGGCCTTGTTTCGACTCAGGTCTTTCAGTGCTCTGTCAAACTCTTCACGCAGTATCGTATCTCCCATTTCATCTTCATCTACATCCTCTTCCATTTCCATAATATTGTCCTCAAGTACATCGCCCTTGTATAGACCCTCTATATACTCCTTCCACCTTTCTGCTTTCCCTTCTTTGCTTAGAACTGGGTTTCCATCTGAGCTCTTGATATTCATACAAGTCGTTCTCTTATGTCCAAAGGTCTCTTTAATTTTCCTGTAGGCGGTATCTATCTTACCCCTAGTGACATAGGCCTCTACATCCTTACATTTGTCCTCTAGCCATCCCTGCTTAGCCATTTTGCACTTCCTGTCGATCTCATTTTTGAGACGTTTGTATTCCTTTTTGCCTGTTTCACTTACTGCATTTTTATATTTTCTCCTTTCATCAATTAAATTCAATATTTCTTCTGTTACCCAAGGATTTCTACTAGCCCTCGTCTTTTTACCTACCTGATCCTCTGCTGCCTTCACTACTTCATCCCTCAAAGCTACCCATTCTTCTTCTACTGTATTTGTTTCCCCTATTCCTGTCAATTGCTCCCTTATGCTCTCCCTGAATCTCTGTACAACCTCTGGTTCTTTGAGTTTATCCAGGTCCCATCTCCTTAAATTCCCACCTTTTTGCAGTTTCTTCAGTTTTAATCTACAGGTCATAACCAATAGATTGTGGTCAGAGTCCACATCTGCCCCTGGAAATGTCTTACAATTTAAAACCTGGTTCCTAAATCTCTGTCTTACCATTATATAATCTATCTGATACCTTTTAGTATCTCCAGGGTTCTTCCATGTATACAACCTTCTTTCATGATTCTTAAACCAAGTGTTAGTTATGATTATGTTGTGCTCTGTGCAAAATTCTACCAGGCGGCTTCCTCTTTCATTTCTGTCCCCCAATCCATATTCACCTACTATGTTTCCTCTCCCTTTTCCTACACTCGAATTCCAGTCACCCATGACTATTAAATTTTCGTCTCCCTTCACAATCTGAATAATTTCTTTTATTTCATCATACATTTCTTCAATTTCTTCGTCATCTGCAGAGCTAGTTGGCATATAAACTTGTAATACTGTAGTAGGTGTGGGCTTCGTATCTATCTTGGCCACAATAATGCGTTCACTATGCTGTTTGTAGTAGCTTACCCGCATTCCTATTTTCCTATTCATTATTAAACCTACTCCTGCATTACCCCTATTTGATTTTGTGTTTATAACCCTGTAGTCACCTGACCAGAAGTCTTGTTCCTCCTGCCACCGAACTTCACTAATTCCCACTATATCTAACTTCAACCTATCCATTTCCCTTTTTAAATTTTCTAACCTACCTGCCCGATTAAGGGATCTGACATTCCACGCTCCGATCCGTAGAACGCCAGTTTTCTTTCTCCTGATAACGACATCCTCTTGAGTAGTCCCCGCCCGGAGATCCGAATGGGGGACTATTTTACCTCCGGAATATTTTACCCAAGAGGACGCCATCATCATGTAATCATACAGTAAAGCTGCATGCCCTCGGGAGACATTACGGCTGTAGTTTCCCCTTGCTTTCAGCCGTTCGCAGTACCAGCACAGCAAGGCCGTTTTGGTTATTGTTACAAGGCCAGATCAGTCAATCATCCAGACTGTTGCCCTTGCAACTACTGAAAAGGCTACTGCCCCTCTTCAGGAACCACACGTTTGTCTGGCCTCTCAACAGATACCCCTCCGTTGTGGTTGCACCTACGGTACGGCTATCTGTATCGCTGAGGCATGCAAGCCTCCCCACCAACGGCAAGGTCCATGGTTCATGGGGGGAAGAAATTTGTAATAACAAAACGAAATTTCGCGCCGTTATACTGTAAGTTGGTAAGCGTGCTACAAACAGCGTATAGAATGGTCTGTAGGTGGCAGCATAGTGCATATACACACATACCGTCGCAGTAGCAGTATAAAGATGGCACCAGGGAAGTACAGCGTTCTGTTATTCCGTTTATGCTTAGTGGAGGTGTGAAACCTATTGAAATTCATCGACGGATGAAGGTTCAATACGGTGATGCGTGTTTGTCACAGCAGCAAGTCTACGAATGGAGTAGGAAGTTCACAAATGGTGTGACTTCAGTGGAAGATGCTCCTCGTCCAGGTCAGGCACAACGAGTTGTGACTCCACAGAACATTGCAGCAGTTGAAGCCATAGTGAAGGAAAACCGCCGAGTGACACTGAATGACATTGCAGCATGTTTACAGATTAGTCACGGGTCAGCACACCAAATTGTGCCATGATGTGTTCCAGTTTCACAAAGTGTCTGCAAGATGGGTGCCACGGCAGTTGACTCCTGAAATGAGAGAACGACGTGTTGACGCTTCTGAAGAACTTCTTCGGCGCTTTGAACGAGAAGCTGATGGCTTCCTTGTACGAATTGTTACTGGGGACGAAACCTGGAGCCGGCCGGAGTGGCCGAGCGGTTCTAGGCGCTACAGTCTGGAGCCGCGCGAACGCTACGGTCGCAGGTTCGAATCCTGCCTCGGGCATGCATGTTTGTGATGTCCTTAGGTTAGTTAGGTTTAACTAGTTCTACGTTCTAGGGGACTGATGACCTCAGATGTTGAGTCCCATAGTGCTCAGAGCCATTTGAACCATTTGAACGAAACCGGCGTTCACTTCCACCAACCGGAAACGAAGAGAGCGAGCAAGGAATGGCGCCATTCCTCATCACCAAAACCAAAGAAGTTTCGAACCATCAGCAGGGAAGGTTATGCTGACTCCCTTTTGGAAAGAAAAAGGCGTCGTTTTGTACCATTACATGCGTAGAGGGACCACTGTCACCAGTGCATCGTACACAGATCTCCTAAAAAGTCATCTGCGCCCCCAATCAAATCAAAGCGACGTGGATTGCTGTCAGCAGGTGTTCTTCTGCAACATGACAATGCAAGGCCCCACACTGCCCGTACAACAGTTGCAACAATCACAGACCTGCATTTTGAGTGTCTTCCTCATCCACCATACTCACCAGACCTTGTCCCCAAGCGATTTCCATATGTTTGGACCACTCAAAGACGCAGTGGGAGGAAAGAAGTTCCGTTCTGATGAAGAGGTACGCCACGCGGTGCACGAGTGGTTGCACGGACTACCAAAAGAATTTTTTTCTAAAGGAATTTATGCGCTTTGTAAGTGCTGGAGGACTTGCATTCAGCGTGGGGGAGATTATGTTGAAAAGTGATACAACTTTGTACCACTTCTGCACAATAAATAATATTTTAAAAAATATTTAATGTTTTCATTTGACTCACCCTCGTACTACACGAGCGAAGCGAAGGTTGGTGGCTGCTACTTTAACAATTAGAAAGTGAATTTCATTTTCTAGCTCCGAGGTTATCATAACGGCAGCGTTAGACATCGACAATTTGTAGGGTCGTGGCGCATGCGCAGAAGTGCGTACAGCCGGCAGCAAATATATTACAGCAGCGCTTTCGAAGAGATGCTTCAGGGCCCCATTAAGCAGAAGCGAACGTACAACAACAAAGGATATATTGTCTCTGGTGTAAATGGGCACGAGAGCTAACGGCATTTGACTGGTGTCCCGGCAGTTGTCGGTCTGTTAGCCAAAGGTCGACAGAAGTTAACGCACTCACCGTTGCGGCGCTAGCAGTAGACTGAAGGTTTCGCCTGCTGTCTTATCTGATCCTGTTGTTCATATGAGTTACGTGTGCCGTTGAGAGCGAGGAATGTTGCTCGTAGAAGAACATTTTTGTTATTATATTGCAAAGCCGCAATAAGAAGAAATTCTTAGTTTATAAAACTGAACCGACCTTTCAAATCCGTGAAAACCGTCATCTGAACTTTCTCCTTCTTCTTCTTCTTCTTCTTCTTCTTCTTTGTCGTCGTCTTCATACATAAGATGGTGCTCACTGCCTACTAGAGCGTTATTGAAGCACCACTTCTTGAAAGATTTAACAAAAACGTCTTTTCTCACTCTAGACCACGATTGTTTTATCCTCTGACACACTTGTCTGATTACAGGTCATGTTCGGTTTCATCCATCATACAGTTGTTCCATTCCTGTCTCATATGCATTAAATGTTTTTATTCTTCTTCTTCTTCTTCTTCTTATTATTATTATTATTATCGAGACATCAAGAGGTTGCAATTGCGAAGTAAGTCCTCCCGGAATAACAGCAAATTCTGTTTTTCCATGTCTCAGTTGCTCTTTCACAGTATGTTTTAAATGTCTACTTAACTCATGCAGCACAAGAAACAACAAAGCACCTTTCCTTCTCTCCCACACTCTGTAATTTCCTACCTGTCTCTCCATCCAACCCTTGTCACGTACGTTAACAACACGTGGCGGTATTTCAGGTTTTGGCACTGCTTAGCGTTTGAAAATGATCATTGGATTAAGGTTAGTACCGTCAGCACAACATGAAAGGAAAACAGTGTAGCACATTTTTTAATTTTTTCGTAGTTGCAGTTTTCACAGTTACAGTCCTTTAAGGCTACAGTTTAAGCACCTTTTATGGAAACACTTCTGTTCCTCGTCACATCAAATGAGAGAGGTGTATCCTCCATATCTGGCTTCGTTTCACACTGGTTTTGTTTCAATGTTGAATAGTAAAGTTACGGAAAAATAATATTTTGTTTTCGTACTCTTGTGGCATTTTCTGAGACATTTTAGTTTTGGTTCGTGCGCTAAGTCCATGACGCTTCATAAACCTGAAGCACGAACCAGCTCCACTGTAGCGCCACAGTGGACCTAGGGATGTTTAGGAGTGTGGAAATCTCGCCTACAGACGTTCGTAGTCCGTGAGTTCTGCAGAGCGCCCCATTCTGATCTCTCACGATGTCTAATGACTGCTGAGGTCGCTGATATGGAGTACCTGGCAGTAGGCGGCAGCACAATGCACCCAAGATGAAAAGCGTGTGTTTTTGGAGGTGTCCGGATACTTTTGATCACATAGTCTATGTTAATATAAAATGACTAACAGAAATTGCAACAACCAGAAGAAGTTGCGCAACAAAAACGATAGTTGATATGCGTGTTTATATATTTAAAAGATTATGCCAGTCGCAAAAAGAGTGCTGCTAATGTTGCCACTATGAGGATGCAAATCAGGTTTGCTTTAAATACAAGCTGTAATGGTCGTGAGAGTTAACTACCTTTCAGACTGGACGTGGCGAGCTGATGTTGGTCATCCGGCCGCTGTGGCCGAGCTGTTCCGCGCGGCCGATACGCTCGCAGGTTCGAATCCTGCCTCGGGCATGGATGTGTGTCATGTCCTTATGTTAGTTAGGTTTATGTAGTGTAAGCCGTGTATATTTCTATTGTCAAACGACAATTTATGAAAGATGTTTATATTTTCTTAATATGATTAAGTAGGAATAATTAATATTTGTCATGAAACTTCCTGGCAGATTAAAACTGTGTGCCCGACCGAGACTCGAACTCGGGACCTTTGCCTTTCGCGGGCAAGTGCTGTACAGCTGTGAGGACCGGGCGTGAGTCGTGCTTCGGTAGCTCAGATGGTAGAGCACCTGCCCGCGAAATGCAAAGGTTACGAGTTTGAGTCTCGGCGGGTACACCGTTTTAATCTGCCAGGAAGTTTCATATCAGCGCACACTCCGCTGCAGAGTGAAAATCTCATTCTGAATATTTGTCGTGTTGGAAATAATTGTGGTAGCAGGGAGTGTCTGCACCAAAGTATTGTTGACAAGAGAGACCGCAAAGCGATATAATTTTAAAAAAGGCGGGAGAGACCGCGTAAGGGTACATTTTAAGAAAAGAGCGGGAAAGAGAGCGCATTGATATATTTTGTAATGGTAGCAGGGACTGTCTGCACCAGAAAGCATTGTTGGCGGGAGAGACAGCACTTTAGCGTTCGTAGAAAGTCAGTAGTAAGCGAGAAGTGAAGCAAGTCGGTAGCAGGTCTGAAGCGAGAGGTTGAGAGGAGCGGTGTGCCTGCCAGCCACCAGCTGTGACTTACAAGAGATTATAAACGGATGTACAGAGATGTCAGCTAGCTATTATCATAAGAGCAACTAATATTATTGAATTATTTTCTTTGCGAAACTCAAGACTACTGAAGGTATGTTCGCGCAATGCTAGTTGTAAGATTATTGTAAAAAGTAAGTCCCATTTGAACGTTTGTAAAATCATTTCATTATCAGCAGTAAATATTTGAAGAAACGTTTTCAGAGTATAATTAATTTTTGCCAGCAATGTTGCATTACTGATTATAATCCATCCCAAAAAGCATCAACGTAAAACTTTGCAAAAATTTTATTGTTGTCAATAGAAAGTGTAACTATGAATTACGAAACTTCAGTCAAATTAATTAAAGAATAACGTCAGCTTTGCTATTAAAGAATAACGTCAGCTTTGGTAATAAATACAGCCACTTATTATGACAGCCCACCAGCAGCTATTAGAGTATAGTAAACCAGAGTAAGTATATTCATGTGGCAGTTCGATGTAGCAGTCAGATGGCGATCCAGTAACAGTAAAAAAGGTAAGGAACAGTTTTGGGTTACTGCAGGTAACGACTGAGGGCCACGACGACGACACATTCTATGGTTCGTCGAAATAATCAGAAAATCACTTTTAATAAGCAGCAATGAAATTTGTATGTGAAGACTGAGAAAGAGAATTAATTTCAAAGGGAAAATTTCATTTGTTATTATTAAGAAAGAGGTAGAAATCCTAAGGGAATGTTTCATAGGTTGAGTAACAAAAGAGATATATAGAGGAGACGGGAAGGTTTAACTAGTTCTAAGTTCTAGGGAACTGATGACCTTAGATGTTAAATCTCATAGAGCCATTTGAACCACTAAACATAGATCTTAATTTGAGTAAGAAATTTCTGAGAATGTACGTTTGGAGCACAGCATTGTATGGTAGTGAAACATGGAGTGTGGGAAAACTGGAACAGAAAAGAATCGAAGCATTTGAGATGTGGTGGTACAGACGAATGTTGAAAATTAGATGGACTGACAATTTAAGCATTGAGAAGGGTCTGCGCAGAATCGGAGAGGAAAGGAATAAGTGGAAAACACCGACAAGTAGAAAGGACAAGACGATAGGACATCTGGTAAGACATCAGCAAATGACTTCCATCGTAATAGGGGCAGCTGTAGAGGGCAAAAACTGTAGAGGAAGGCAAGTATTGGAATGCAGCCCGAAAATAATTGAGGTTGTAGGTTGCAAGTGGTACTGTGATATAGAGAGGTTGGGCAGGACAGGAATTAGTGGCGGGCAGCATCAAACCAATCAAAATACTGATGAACCAAGAGAAAAAGAAAAGGTCGATGTTGGTCTCCACAAACGCCGTCATCGATGTGAACGGCGGCTCGAAACGTGCAGCGCGCCACGGACGCAGGCTGGTGGGAACAATACTTACTATGGGAGATTCTCCTGCGCTTGCTTCGGGCCTGTGGTAGTAATCGAAGGTACGCTGACAGCTACGGACCACCTGAATCCGTTCGTGTCTGATGTTCCTGACAAAATGGTTCAAATGCCTCTGAGCACTATGGGACTTAACATCTGAGGTCATCAGTCCCCTATAACTTAGAACTACTCAAACCTTACTAACCTAGGAACATCACACACATCCACGCCCGAGGCAGGATTCGAACCTGCGACCGTAGCGGTCGCGCGGTTTCAGACTGAAGCGCCTGGCCGGCGATGTCCCGACAGTGATGTCATCTTTCAGCATTACAATTATCCGTGTGTCGGAGCAAGAACTGTGACACAATTTTTTGAGGAGCATTAGAGTGACGTCTCGTCGACAAAATTCGCCTGATGTAAATCCTATAAAACCCACCTGGGTCGCCATCGGGTGCCAATACCGCGTTGGCAAATCAGCGGGCAGTTGTTAATGCGAATTACATTACCTGCGCGTAGTCGCATAGTAACTAGGGCCCGGATTTTAATGACAAGTCATATTTTTTTCTGAACTATAGGGTGAATTTTAGAATAATTTATACACAAATCTAGGCAATTTAGTGTCGAAAAATGTATTTTGATTGTACATATAAAGTCATATTTCAACTGATTTTAGTAATAGGTCATATTGCGGCTAACGTTTAATATAATAGGTCATAATTCCGTCAACTTTTGCCAAAAATGCATATACCGTTTTTCTCGTATCTTACGGGACACACGAATAAGAAAGCGAATATGTTGCTCCTGAGACAATATTTAACGTGCTATAATGAAAGAAACAGATAAATTAGTACACAGTTTTATTTCTCAGGACTGTAGCAGAAAATCGGTGTACCACAACAGTCGTTTCGCGAACATAAAACATTGTTGCGCACAGTCGACAATATGCTCTCAGAGCCAACAAAGGCAGCTTCTGTCGTAATAATCATTGCAGTCGCACAGGTGTTCCCGTAACCAGTTCAACATACCTAAGGCAAAGTGCTCCGACAGCGTGAAGTTGCGAGGATATGTTCAAGAATTTAGAGAGAAATTCTTTAGTAGTAGAAATATTATTTTGTAAGCTGTGTGAAGTTAAAGTTGGTGCAGAAAAGCGCTTTAATGTGCAACAACACTGTAATACCGCTAAACACTGCAGCTGTGTGAAACGAAGTGCTGAAAATAACAGCAGGCAAACGCCGTTATTTGAACAGACCGGTCAATCGTCAACTGTGGAATCACTCTGCAAGGCATTGTGTGAGATGATGGTGTCCTGCAACATCCCAATGGAAAAGCTGAAGAATCCACGCTTCAGACGGTGCTTGGAGAAGTACACAACACATCCAGTTCCAGATGAATCTACACTGAGAAAGAACTATTTATCCGCATGCTACAATGATGAGCTCAACAAAATACAAATTACTATTGCTGAGCAAAAGATCTGGCTGTAGATAGATGAAACTACGGATATTAGTGGGCGATGTATTGCAAATGCTGTTATTGGTGTTTTAAAAGTTGATGGCGCTGGAAATGTTCCGTGTGTAGTTCTCGATACAGTAAACAATTCGACGATTGCTACTTTGTTTGACAACTCTCTGAAGCTACTGTGGCCGAATGGTGTGAAAAGAGAGAACGTTTTATTGCTTGTAACAGACGGTGCTTCATATATGGCTAAAGCAGCCAAAGGGCTTCAGATTCTCTACCCCAGTATGGTGTACGCCACTTGCCTTGCACATGCGTTGCACAGAGTTGCCGAAGAGGTGTGATCAAATTACCCTGACGTGGACAAATTAACTTCCTGTGGCAAGAAAATCTACTTGAAGGCTCCGCTACGAGTGCAGAAATGCAAGCCGGCCGGAGTGGCCGTGCGGTTCTAGGCGCTACAGTCTGGAACCGAGCGACCGCTACGGTCGCAGGTTCGAATCCTGCCTCGGGCATGGATTTGTGTGATGTCCTCATGTTAGTTAGGTTTAATTAGTTCTAAGTTCTAGGCGACTGATGACCTCAGAAGTTAGGTCGCATAGTGCTCAGAGCCAATATGAACCAGAAATTCAAGGAACAAGCACCTTCAACGCCCCTCCCACCTAAACCTGTTCTTACACGATGGGGTTCTTGGCTTAATGCTGCTGAGTGTTACTGCACCAACTACACCCAAGCAAAGACAACCTTCTGTGAGCTTGATAGCGATGAATAAAGTGCTATGAAAATTGTGAAAGAAGTTTTTTACAGATACATTGTCTCGAAACTTGGCATACATCAACGCCAATTTTTCAGTGATATCAAAAGCCATCAGACGGCTGTTGGCTCTCAGCTGTGTGAGCCCCTGAGTATTGTGCAACATGTGCAGAGTGAGTTGGGTCGAGCTCATGGTCATCTGGCTGACAAAGTGAAAACCAAATTGCAAAGTGTTCTCCAACGGAATCTTGGATATTCTACACTGTGCAAAATTAGTGACAGTCTTTCAGGGAATACCGCCACATTTGAAGACACTGAAACAAAGCTGAACTCCAGTGACCTGGCTGCCTTCAAATACGCTCCAGTGACGTCTTGTGAAATGGAGAGGAGCTTTTCCAGGTTCAAAACTATCCTCAGCGACAACCGTAGATCTTTGACAATGGAAAACCTGAAAATCCACCTTGTGATCCAGTGCAACTTTGCAGATACTGAAGATTGACATACGGTATTAAATAATGTGAAACGCTTTAAATACTATCTAGAAATAAAAAAAAATGGATTTACTGTTTCGATGGATGATCTTTTCACTGAACTTTGTGTTTAGAAAATAAAACATTCAGACATTCAAAAAGAAGGTGCAAATTAGTCAGAAATCATACAGAAAGAAAGAACTATACTTACAATATTTTGAGAAGTGAATTTTGTATTACTTTATGGTGAATCAAAAATTAAATAAACAAACAAGAATGCTTTAAATAAACTTTTATTAAGTCATATTTTATTTTTTAAGGTCATAATTATGTAAGTTTTAGGTCATAAATGCTTGCATATTCAACGTTTTTTAGGTAATTAAAATCTGGGCCCTAATAATAACACATGCCTCCATGAACGTACCAACGAACTGTCGTATCCGTGATATGCAGAATCAGTGACTCACATCTACATCTATATCTACATAGTTACTCTGCAATTCACACTTAAGTGCCTGACAGAGGGTTCATCGAACCATTTTCATACTACTTCTCCACCATTCCACTCTTGAATGGCGCGTGGGAAAAAGGAACACGTAAATCTTTCCGTTCCAGCTCTGTTATTGTGATGATCATTTCTATATTTTGACTAAAGTTGAGTCTTGATCACAACACTTATGTCTCAATCACATAGGTGACCGATTTCGGTTACTTTTACATAACCATCTTCAGACCCATGGTTTCCTTGGAGGATGGTAGGCGGAGCTCCGCCTACCATCCTCCAAGGAAGCTATGGGTCTGAAGATGGTTATGTAAAAATAACCGAAACCGGTCACCTATGTTACTGAGACATAAGTCTTGTGATCAAGACTCAACTTTAGTCAAAATATAACAATCTATTGATCACTGTATTCCAAAAATGTTTACCAAAATGATCATTTCTCCCTATGTGGGTGTCACAAAATATTTTCTCATTCGGAAGGGAAAGTTGGTGATTGAAATTTCGTAAATAGATCTCGCCGCAAAGAAGACCGCCTTTGTTTCAGTGACTGCCACCCCCACTCGCGTATCATATCAGTGACACTCTCACCCCTATTGCGCGATAACACGAAACGAGCTGCCCTTCTTTGCACTTTTTCGATGTCCTACGTCAATCCTGCCTGGTAAGGATCCCATACCGCACAGCAATATTTTAGCAGAGGACGGACAAGTGTAATGTAGGCTGTCTCTTTAGTGGGTTTGTCGCACCTTTTAAGTGTTCTGCCAACAAAGCGCAGTCTTTGTTTCACCTTCCTCGCAATATTATCTATGTGGTATTTCCAATTTAAGTTGCTCGTAATTGTAATTCCTAGGTATTTACTCGAATTGACAGCCCTTACATTTGTGCGATTTATCGTATATCAAAAATTTATCGGATTTCTTTTAGTACCCATGTGGATGACCTATCACTATTCTTTGTTAGTGCCAATTGCCACTTTTCGCGCCATACAGAAATTATCTCTAGATCATTTTGTAATTGGAATTGATCGTCTGATGATTTTACTAGACGGTAAATTACAGCGTCATCTGCAAACAATCTAAGGGGGCTGATCAGATTATCACATAGATCATTTATCTAAATCAGGAACAGCAGAGGGCCTATGACACTACCTTGTGGAACGCCAGATATCACTTCTGTTTTACTCGATGATTTACCATCTATCACTACGAGAGGAAATCACGAATCCAGTCACACAACTGAGACGATACTCGATACGCACAAAATACGATTAATAGTCGCTTGTGGGGAACTGTATCAAAAGCCTTCTGGAAATCTCATGAGAATGAGTGTTGTGTTGCACAAGAACGATATTTTCTGAATCCGTGATGTATCAATAAGTCATAATGTTCGAGTACAGTATATGCCCCAAAATCCTACTGCAAGTTGAGGTCACTGATATGGGCCTGTAATTAAATGGGTTACTCCTATTTCCTGTCTTGAATATTGGTGTGACCTGTGCTACTTTCCAGTCTTTAGGAACAGACACGCAAATCGCGCAATGATGATTGCTAAGAAAGGCGCTATTGTGTCTGCATACATTAGCGCCTCTCTTTTCGTTCCAAAGGCAGGTACACAAGCTATTAGGGAGGGGGGTATAATTTTCTGGCTCATGAGTGTACATTACGTAATGTCTTAATATGTGTTCATATGCTTCAGCATTAAGCGTTTTCTTCAGCGGAATAAGGCGAGAAGACGCTAATAGAGGTAAACAGACCGTAACAGCTCGCCCTTCGCAATTACACTACTGGACATTAAAATTGCTACACCAAGAAGAAATGCAGATGTAGTCATTGGAGAAATATATTACACAACAAATGACATGTGATTATATTTTCACGCAATTTGGGTGCATAGATCCTGAGAAATCAGAACCCAGAACAACCACCTCTGGCCGTAATAACGGCCTTCATACGCCAGGGCATTGAGTCAAACAGAGCTTCGATGGCGTGTACAGGTACAGCTGCCCATGCAGCTTCAACACGATACCACAGTTCATCAAGAGTAGTGACTGACGTTTTGTGACGAACCAGTTGGTCGGCCAAAATTGAATTGCCGTTTTCAATTGGTGAGAGATCTGGAGAATGTGCTGGCCAACGCAGCGGTTGAACATTTTCTGTATCCAGAAGGGCCCGTACAGGACCTGCAACGTGCGGTTGTGCATTATCCTGCTGAAATGTAGGGCTTCGCAGGGATTGAATGGAGGGTAGAGCCACGGGTCGTAACACATCTGAAATGTAACGTCCACAGTTCAAAGTGCCGTCAATACGAACAAGACGTGACCGAGACGTGTAACCGATGGCACCCCATACCATCATGCCGGGTGATACGCCAGTATGGCGATGACGAATACACGCTTCCAATGTGCGTCCACCGCGATGTCGCTAAACACGGATGCGACCATCATGATGCTGTAAACAGAACCTGGATTCATCCGAAAAAATGACGGATTGCCATTCGTGCACCCAGGTTCGTCGTTGAGTAGACCATCGCAGGCGCACCTGTCTGTGATGCAGCGTCAAGGGTAACCGCAGCCACGGTCTCCGAGCTGATGGTCCGTGCTGCTGCAAACGTCGTCGAACTGTTCGTGCAGATGGTTGTTGTCTTGCAAACGTCCCCATCTGTTGACTCAGGGATCGAGACGTGGCTGCACGATCCGTTACAGCCATTCGGATAAGATCCCTGTCATCTCGACTGCTAGTGATGCGAGGCAGTTGGCATCCAGCACGGCGTTCCGTGTTACCCTCCTGAACCCACCGACTCCATATTCTGCTAACAGTCATTGGATCTCGACCAACGCGAGCAGCAATGTCGCGATACGATAAACCGCAATCGTGATAGGCTACAATCCAACTTTTATCAAAGTCGGAAACGTGATGGTACGCATTTCTCCTCCTTACACGAGGTATCACAACAACGTTTCATCAGGCAACGCCGCTCAACTGCTGTTTTTGTATGAGAATTCGGTTGGAAACTTTTCTCACGTCAGCACGTTGTAGGTGTCGCCATCGGCGCCAGCCTTGTGTGAATGCTCTGAAAAGCTAATCATTTGCATATCACGGCATCTTCGTCCTGTCGGTTAAATTTCGCGTCTGTAGCACGTCATCTTCCTGGTGTAGCAAATTTAATGGCCAATAGTGTATAATGGACATGCATGGATGCAGGTGATCAGACAGGATGCTTACGTATGTGTGACCTGTGAGAGTCGCATGTGACGTATCAGGGGTCCCATATCACTCCAACTGCCCATGCCCCACACCATTACAGAGCCTGCACCGGCTTCAACAGTGGAAAGCGCAGGTCTGAGTCTTGGCGGGAATAGGTTTCAAGTAATTTCTATAATAGTGAACAGTGAATTCGTCCAAAGATTTTGATAGCGTGGCTTCTACAGTCTCACAACAGACAGCCTGAGTGGCGATAGCGCAGTCATCAGCATAAATAAAGCTTCGAGTTCCTTCAGGGAAAGGTTGATCCTTGATACAGATGCTGAATAATAGCGGCGCAAGCACGATGCCTTGTGGCAGCCCATTTTCCTGAGTTCTCCATCTACTTTTCTTACCCTGAAATTCCCCAAAAAATCTGCGGTACCTGAGAGGGTTTCTAATATTGCGCATGAGTGTGACGTCTTTAGTTACATCATAAACTTAATTCAGAAGAAGCCGATGGTTGATCGTATCGTAAACCGCGGATAGATCGATAAACGCAGCAACTGTAATGAGCCGTTTCTCATATCGGCCTTCGATATGTTGTGTTAATTTTGATATTTGAGACGTGCAACTTTTCCCTTCTCTGAAACCTGCTTGCTGTGGTATTAGAATAAGCACCACCTTTCTAATCATTCTCTGAAGAATGAGCCTCTCCAGTATTTTGTAGAGATGACAGAGTAAAGAGGTTGGTCTATAACTTTTGGGATCTTTCCTATCCTTTCCTGGTTTCGGCGTGGCAATTACTCTTGCCTTCATACACTCCAGTAACCAAACCATTGCAGCAGGACCAAAATTCTTGATTGTTCAGCTCTAATGTCATCCAATCCTGCTGCTTTTCCCAATTTTCGTTTATTCAGGGCTGAATTCAATTCTTCAAGAGAGAAAGAATGAGATAAGATAATATTGTCTTGATCTGTTGGCCTAGATAATTGTTTCCTCTCTACATTTCTGGGTTTAGTTGATTTGCCATTAACGAGGAATTTCTGAGCGATTTGGTCTGGTTTGATATTAACATGTGTTGACTGTACTAAGTTTAACACAATAATTCCAGAGGTCGATTAGCATGAAGTAATACTAAGATACCGACAAAATAGTAAGATGGAATTTAACAATTTTGTTCCGTTTAACATGGAAGGGAAAAGCGTTCTCTCTTTTCGGACGCATATATACACTGAAATGACAAAGATCATGGCATAGCAGCTAATGTAGTGTCGGACCTCTACTTTGCCCTGTGTAGTGCTACAACCCGACGTGGCATGGAGCCAACAAGTTGTTGGAATTGTGCAGTGAACACATAGTGTGTTGTGGGCCGATCACTCTGTTCAGAAATAATTCAAAAGGCAATATCGCTTAAATACTGTTTACTAGATGAGCGGTTTGAACACACTAAAGGTGCCATCATCAGATCTGAATGTAGGTTAACATGTATAAATCATTTGAATAGAATATAATTTTTGATTCTGCGACAATAATTTTATATCAGCTGGTCTGCCTCATGTATCGATATATCCAAATGATTTATACATGTTAAGCTACATTCAGATCCGACGATGGCACCTTTAGTGTGTTGAAACGGGTCATCTAGTAAATATAATTTAAGCGGGATTGGCTTTTGAATTATTTCTACAAGTTGTTGGAAGTTGCCTAGAGACGTGCTGAGCCATGCTGCCTCTATAGCCGTCCATAATTGCGAAAGCGCTGTCAGCGTGGGATTTTGTGCATGAATTAGCTTCTCCGTTATGTCCCATAAATGTTCGATGGCGGGCAATCTGCCTGGCTAAATCATCCGCTCCAACTGGCCAGAGTGTTCTTCGAACCAATGACCCGGTAACATGGTGCGTAGTCATCCATGAAAATTCTGTCGTTTTTTGGGAACTGGCGTCCATGAGTGGCGGCAAATGCTCTCCAAGTAGCCGCACATATCCATTTCCAGCGAATTATCGGTTCAGTTAGACCAAAGGACGCAGTCCATTGCATGCAAACACAGCGAACACCATTACGGGACCTCCACCACCTTGCCTAGCGGCTTGTTGACAACTTGGTTCCATGGTTTTGTGGTGGCTGCTCCCCACTCGAAACATACCAGAGCTCTTACCTACTGAAATAGGGGCTAATCAGACCAGGCCACTGTTTTCCAACTGCCTAGGGTCCAACCAATATGGTCAAGAGGCCAGAAGAGGAACTGCAGGTGATGTCGTGCTGTTAGCAAAGGCACTCGAGTCGGTCACCTGCTGTCATAGTCCAAACTGCGGTTATTTCACGCAGTGTTGCTTGTCTGTCAGCACTGACAACGGTAGGCAAACGCCGCTGCTCTCAGTCGTTAAGTGAAGTCTGTCGGCCACTGCATTATCTGTGAGGAGAGGTAATGCCCGACACTTGGTATTCTCAGCATACTCCTGTGACTGTGGATCTAAGAATATCCAAATCCATAACGATTTCGGAAATGGAATGGCTCATGCCTCTAGTTCCAACTAGTACCCCGCATTCAAAGTCTTTTCATTCCCGTCCTGCGGCCACAATCTCGTCGGAAACCTTATCCCATGAATCACCTGTGACAGCCCCGCCATTGCACTGTCTTTTTATACCTTGTCTACATGATACTTCCACCATGTGCATATCATCAACCCATGACTTTCGTCCCTCAATGCATTTCTTTCCAGAAATTGCGCAGTAAAGTTTCAGTAAAATCTTGTTCCTCGCCACTCCACTTCGGAGTCACGCCAGCAGTCGTCTTGGACTCCTTTTGGAAGTGATGAAATGTCCCTGATGGATTAATTACTCAGGTAACACCATTGGGTAGTCCATGTTCGAGGTCCCTGTGCTCTCGAGACCCACTCAGTTTTCTCTTATTGCTCCTCAAGTGACAACACAAATCCCCTTCTCTTCTGACAACACAATACACCATGCCTCTTTGTGATGTCTCTCCTGACATCAAATAGTTCAAATGGCTCTGTGCACTATGGGACTTAACATCAAAGGTCATCAGTCCCCTAGACTTAGAACTACTTAAACCTAACTAATCTAAGGACATCACACACATCCATGGCCGAGGCAGGATTCGAGCCTGCGACCGTAGCAGCTGCGCGGTTCCAGACTGAAGCGCCTGGAACCGCTCGGCCACAGCAGCCGGCTCTCGTCTGGCGGGCTATCCGACATTATGTAGTCGTGCTCCGATGCTTCTATTCAGACACTGTAGGTGCAAACTGACCAATGGACGGGAACGCTAGAACTGCAAGTCAGTGTTCGACGGATTGCTTTTCACGCTTACGAACAAATTGAGACACCAAAAATATTCTTTTCCTACACCATTTTAGTTATTTCGTCAAAAACAGTGCTCTCGCCTAGCAAAATAATTCTCTCTGGATTGGTCCGTACATTTTTCTGTTCCAAAAAGCCGTGTGCGAAAATGCAATTTCTCAGAGAGTCATATCAATGGTGCTGACGATCACAGAGATACGGAGTCCAGAGTTTTGAATAACCCTTGGCCTTGTAAGAAACCTACAGAACACACTTCCGGAAGTCCGGACAAATTGAGCAAATGGCTTGGTTCTTTTGCGTTAGGTGTCATCTACGATAGACCTTAAGCGACTTATACACTGAAGATACCAATGAAACTGGTACACCTTCTTAATATCGTGTAGGGTCCCCCGGCGAGCACGCAGAAGTGCCGCAACAATACGTGGCATTGACTCTTGCCCCTTCCCGCCGAAGTTTCGAGTTCTCCCTTGGCATGGGCGTGTGTGTTATTCTTAGCATAAGCTGGTTTAAGTTAGTTTAAGTAGCGACCGATAACCTCAGCAGTTTGGTCCCTTAGGAATTCACACACATTTGAAAATTTTTGGGATGGGCTCGACTGATGTCTCAAGCAGTGCTGGAGGGGACTGACATTATGAATCGAGCAGAGCTGACCATAAATCCCTAAGCGTACGAGAGGGTGCAGGTCCCTTATCAACAGCACGTTGCAACGTAACCGAGATATGGTCAATAATGTTCATGTCTGGGGACTTTGGTGGCCAGCGGAAGTGTTTAAAGTCGGAAGAGTGCTAATGAAGCCACTCTATAGCAATTCTGGACGTGTGGGATGTGGCATAGACTTGCTCGAATTGTCCGTCAGAATGTACACTACTGGCCACTAAAATTGCTACACCAAGAAGAAATGCAGATGATAAAAGGATACTCATTGGACAAATATATTATACTAGAACTGACATGTGATTACATTTTCACGCAATTTGGGTGCATAGATCCTGGGAAATCAGTACCCAGAACAATCACCTCTGGCCGTAATAACGACCTTCATACGCTAGGGCATTGATTCAAACAGAGCTTCGATGGCGTGTACAGGTACAGCTGCCCATGCAGCTTCAGCAAGATACCACAGTTTTTCAAGTATAGTGACTGACGTATTATGACGAGCCAGTTGCTCGGCCACCATTGACCAGACGTTTTGATTTGGTGAGAGATCTGTAGAATGTGCTGGCCAGGGCAGCAGTCGAACATTTTCTGTATCCAGAAACGCCCGTACAGGACCTGCAACATGTGGTCGTGCATTATCCTGCTGAAATGTAGGGTTTCGCAGGGATCGAATGAAGGGTAGAGCCACGGGTCGTAACACATCTGAAATGTAACGTCCACTGTTCAAAGTGCCGCCAATGCGAACCAGGGGTGACCGAGATGTGTAACCAATGGCACCCCATACCATCACGCCGGGTGATATGCCAGTATGGCGATGCCGAATACACGCTTCCAATGTGCGTTCACAGCGATGTTGCCAAACACAGATGCGACCATCATGATGCTGTAAACAGAACCTGGGTTCATCCAAAAAAATGACGTTTTGCCATTCGTGCACCCAGTACGTTGCTGAGTATACCATCGCAGGCGCTCCTATCTGTGATGCAGCGTCAAGGGTAACCGCAGCCACGGTCTCCGAGCTGATAGTTCGTGCTTCTGCAAACGTCGTCGAACTGTTCGTGCAGATGGTTGTTGTCTTGCAAACGTCCCCATCTGTTGACTCAGAGATCGAGACGTGGCTGCACGATCCGTTACAGCCATGTGGATAAGATGCCTGTCATCTCGACTGCTAGTGATACGAGGCCGTTGGGATCCAGCTCGGCTTTCCGTATTACCCTCCTGAACAAACCGATTCTATATTCTTACACGAGGCGTCACAACAACGTTTCACCAGGCAACGCCGGTAAACTGCTGTTTTTGTATGAGAAATCGGTTGGAAACTTTCCTTATGTCAGCACGTTGTAGGTGTCGCAACCGGCGCCAACCTTGTGTGAATGCTCTGAAAACCTAATCATTTGCATATCACGGCATCTTCGTCCTGTCGGTTAAATGTCGCGTCTGTAGCACGTCATCTTCGTGGTGTAGCAATTTTAATCGCCGTTAGTGTATAATGGACATGCATGGATGCAGGTGATGAGAGAGGATGCTTACGTATGTGTGACCTGTGAGAGTCGCATCTGACGTATCAGGGGTCCCATATCACTCCAATTGCTCACGCCCCACACCATTACACAGCCTGCACCGGCTTCTACAGTCCCCTGCTGACATGTACGGTCCACGGATTCATGAGGTTGTCTCCAGACCCGTATACGTCCATCTGCTCAATATAATCTGAAACGAAACTCGTCCCACCAGTCAACATGTTTCCAGTCATTAGCAGTCCACTGTCGGTACTGACGGGCCCAGGCGATGCTTAAAGCTCCGTGTCGTGGAGTCATCAAACGTACACGAAAGCCCAAATCGATGATGGTTCGTTGAATGGTTAGCACGCTGACATTTGTTGATGACTCAACATTTAAATCTGTAGCAATTTTCGGGACGTTGCACTTCTGTCACGTTGAACGATTCTCTTCAGTAAATGTTCGTGCCGTTCCGGTAGGACCCTTTTTCAGTCGCAGCTATGCCGGAGATTTGATGTTTTACCGAATTCCTCATGTTCACGATACATTCGTGAAATGGTCGTACGGGTAATTCCCTTCATCGCTACCTCGGAGATGCTGTGTCTTGCCGGCCGATGTGGTCGAGCGGTTCTAGGCGCTTCAGTCTGGCACCGCGTGACCGCTACGGTCGCAGGTTCGAATCCTGCCTCGGGCGTGGATGTGTGTGATGTCCTTAGGTTAGTTAGGTTTAAGTAGTTCTAAGTCTAGGGGACTGACGACCTCAGATGTTAAGTCCCATAGTTCTCAAAGCCATTTGAACCATTTGTTTTGCTGTGTCCTATCGCTCGTGCGCCGACTGTAACACCACGTTCAGACTCACTTAAATCTTGCTAACTTGACGCTGTAGCAGCAGTAACCGATCTAACAACTGCGCCAGACACTTGTTGGCTCACATAGGCGTTGCCGATCGGAGCGACGTATTCTGCTTGTTTAGATATCTCTGTATTTGAATACGCATGCCTATACCAGTTTTTTGGCGCTTCAGAGTAAAAGCACCATTTGTTCATGTGCCGTCCCAGAGAAAGTCTTCAAAAACTATCATTTGTGGTACGAAAACTACCACTTGTGGGGATGGCGAAATCTATAATTTCCCTTAGTGCAAAATCGTCGAAATTTTTACCGCGTGTTCTTAGGATAATGTTCTCAGGTAACTCTGAAACGTTCAGTGATGCCATTATTCGTTACCGAGATCCAGAGTTTCAAAATTTCTTATACACGTAAAATATGAACTTAATTTGCGGTCTGAGGCGTAAATGTAGTGCACATATGGCATGTGTTCTAGGGTCATTGGAAGGATTCTGAGGTCATTAACAATGTTTTTTGTCAGCATTTTTTTAGCAGTCAAACTTTATGACGGTCTGTCTGTAATAATGGACATGCCTGTACAAATATCTCGAAAGCGGTACTGCAGTGAGAAAGAATGGTCTCAAAAGGGTCTCTACATGTCTGTAAAATTACGGCAAAAATATCTGTTAGGTCTACAACTTTGCTTCCGCTGTTTTTCAATAGACGGCAATAGAGGCAAGTGGGATTCGGGTGGTTGGTCATATGTGTAATACTTGGGCATCATTGGTCATATGTGTAATATTTACCGGCCGGAGTGGCCGAGCGGTTAAAGGCGCTACAGTCTGGAACCGCACGACCGCTACGGTCGCAGGTTCGAATCCTGCCTCGGGCATGGATGTGTGTGATGTCCTTAGGTTAGTTACGTTTAAGTAGTTCTAAGTTCTAGGGGACTTACGACCACAGCAGTTGAGTCCCATAGTACTCAGAGCCATTTGAACCATTTTTGTGTAATACTTAGGCATCTGTAAATGTGATGGCATAAAAATATTAGTCGATTTGTGATTGGATCGTAAGGCTATTCTCGATTAAGTACGTCAACTTATGTACCCATTACTCGCCATTTGCGGGAAGTTTTAATTTTCTGCTTTAACGTGAAGAAATCTGCAGCTGTGGTTCTTAAAATGCTGGTTAAGATCAATGGTGAGGGAACTATTAGTGGAAGAAGGCGTAAAGAATGTTTTCAACGCCTTAAGAATGGTGATTTTGATGTCGAAGACAGGCACGGCGGTGGAAGAAAGAACGTTTTCGTAGCTACTGAAACAGACGAAGACAGTCACAGGATATCATTATGGAAAGCAGTTGATGTGTTCGAGACCAGCACTGAAACACAGATGGCCACAATACAACGGTAGACACGTAAAGGGAATTTTGCAGCAGGTCAGTGCTCGACCCCATATCGCAAAATCCGTAAAAATATACATGGAAACGTATGAGAAGTCTTGTCCCTCCCGCCGTATTCTCCATATTTTGCTCTCTCTGACTACCAGCTTTTTCGATGGAAAACGTAAATGAGCGTTTGGCGTCATTGGCCGGGAGGCCCCTTACGGGGCAGGTCCGGCCGCCTTGGTGCAAGTCTTACTACATTTGACGCCACATTGGGCGACAAGCGCACCGGATTTGGATGAAATGACGATAACATAACACACAGTCCCTGAGCGGAGAAAATCTCTGACTCAGCCGGGAATCGAACACAGGCTCGTAGGACGGCAATCCGTCACGTTGACCAATCAGCTACTAGGACGGACACATTTTTTCGGTCAGTGGCATACAGTCTGGCTGACCAGCACTTCCGATCACATGAACAAGTGTGAAGTTGAATCGATTCACGGATCCCCACAAAAGACGCCCAGTTCTTCCACCACGGGATTCGTATGCTATCCGAAAGATGGGAGAATGTAGTGGCCAGCGATGGGCAATACTATGAATTTTTTTTTGTAAGTTTTTCACAATAAAGCCCCGAACGTCGCAAAAAAACGGCGGAAGCAAAGTTGTAGACCTAGTAAGACTGCAAATTCAGTAAAATACAAGTGAAATGACAGCCTATGGCCACTTTGTACTTGTTATTAAGAGTGACTGGAAAATGAGATGAAGTGCAGATGTTGCAAATGTACTTGACAAAGATATGTTGTCGAAATTAGCTAACTGCACGAATACATAAAAATCGCAATACAGCCAACTACGTTTATTAGAAAATGGATGTACGAGATATTAACCAAATGAAAGAAACAACGGAGAGAGAGAAATAGAAAAAAAGGAAGGAATTGTAAGAATTAGTGAGGGACTGAAAGAATGACAGATACAAGGTGGTAGAGAGAAAGAGGGGCATTGTAAGAGAAAGTGAATGCACTGGTGAGAGCTTAAAAGAATGAAAGAAAGGTGGGGAGAGAGGAAGATGGAGATTGTAAGAAAGAGTGAGTGAATGAGTGGGCGTTAAATGAATTTAAAAAAAATAGGTACCTGAGAAAGAAGAAAAAACAGTGAGGGAAAGATGGGAGGAATTTGTGCGTCAGAGCTCAAAAGAATGAAAGGAAGGTGGGGAGAGAGAAAGATGGTAATTGTAAGAAAGAGTGAATGAAAGAGTGGGGGTTAAATGAATTTTAGAAAAATAGGTACCTGAGACAGAAGAAAAAGGAGTGAAGCAAAGATGGGAGGAGTTTGTGTGTGAGAGCTTAAAAGAATGAAAGGGAGGTGGGGAGAGAGAAAGATGGAGATTGTAAGAAAGAGTGAATGAGTGAGTGGGGGTTAACTGAATTTAAAAAAAATTGGTACCTGAGAAAGAAGAAAAAAGAGTGAGGCAAAGATGGGAGGAATTTGTGTGTGAGAGCTTAAAAGAATGAAAGGAAGGTGGGGAGAGAGAAAGATAGAGATTGTAAGAAAGAGTGAATGAATGAGTGGGGGTTAAATGAATTTAAAAAAGTAGGTACCTGAGACAGAAGAAAAAGGAGTGAGGCAAAGATGGGAGGAATTTGTGTGTGAGAGCTTAAGAGAATGAAAGGAAGGTGGGGAGAGAGAAAGATGGAGATTGTAAGAAAGAGTGAATGAATTAGTGGGGGTCAAATGAATTAAGAAAATAGGTAGCTGAGACAGAAGAAAAAAGAGTGAGGCAAATATGGGAGGAATTTGTGTGTGTGTGTGTGTGTGTGTGTGTGTGTGTGTGTGTGTGTGTGTGTGGTAGGAATAAAGGGAAGAAGAGGGTAAGAAGGAAATGGGGAGCTGTAGATGTAATGTAGATCTGGTATACGGTGCGTGGAGACGTGAGCAGGAAGCGCGCGTAGCTGCCAGATACGGCGTGCTGCGTAATCCGCGGTTGCGCGACAACGTTGTACGGTTTCCGTGTGTGTAGGAGGCGGAGGCGGAGGCGTCGTCTGGGGAGCGCTGTCTGTCTGTCGCCGGCCGTAGCGTGTGGCGGCGTCGGCATCGCCCGACCGTGAATTTGCGGCGCCGACATCCGACAGCCGACCAAGCATCACACACCACGCACATCGCCGCTGGCGCCTTTGTTCACGTGACCCACTGACCTCCCGACATCTACGCGGATACTCTGCAAATCGCATTTCAGTGTCTGGCAGATGGTTCATAGAACCACCTCAATAATTCTCTATTATTCCAATGTCGTATAGCGCGCGGAAAGAACAAACACCTACATCTTTCCCCACGAGCTCTCCCATATTTTAACATGGTCATCGTTTCTCCCTCTGTACGTCGGCGTCAACAAAATATTTTCGCATTCGGAGGAGAAAGATGGTGATTGGAATTTCGTGAGAAGGTTCCTCCACAACGAAAGACGCCCCCATGTCTTAATGATGTCCACCCGAAATCCTGTATCATGTCAGTGACACACTCTCCCTATTTCGCGACAATACAAAACGTGCTGCCCTTATTTGAACTTTGACAATATACTCTGACAATGTTATGTGGTAAGAATCCCATACCACGCAGCACCCCCTCCCCCCCCCCCCCCCGCCCACCCCCACCCATAAGCCATGGACCTTGCCGTTGGTGGGGAGGCTTGCGTGCCTCAGCGGTACAGATAGCCGTACCGTAGGTGCAACCACATTGGAGGGGTATCTGTTGAGAGGCCAGACAAACATGTGGTTCCTGAAGAGGGGCAGCAGCCTTTTTAGTAGTTGCAGGAGCAACAGTCTAGATGACTGACTGATCTGGCCTTGTAACATTAACCAAAACGGCCTTGCTGTGCTGGTACTGCGAATGGCTGAAAGCAAGGAGAAACTACAGCCGTGATTTTTCCCGAGGGCATGCAGCTTTACTGTATGGTTAAATGACGATGGGGCTCTCTTGGGTAAAATGTTCCGGAGGTAAAATAGTCCCCCATTCGGATCTCCGGGAGGGGACAACTCAAGAGGACGTCGTTATCAGGAGAAAGAAAACTGGCTTTCTACGGATGGGAGCGTGGAATGTCAGATCCCTTAATCGGGCAGGTAGGCTAGAAAATTTGAAAAGGTAAATGGATAGGTTAAAGTTAGTTATAGTGGGAATTAGTGAAATTCGGTGGGAGGAGGAACAAGACTACTGGTCAGGTGACTACAGGGTTATAATTACAAAATCAAATAGCGGTAATGCAGGGGTAGGATTAATAATGAATAGGAAAATAGGAATTCGGGTAAGCTACTACAAACAGCATAGTAAACGCATTATTGTGGCCAAGATAGATACGAAGCCCACGCCTACCACAGTAGTACAAGTTTATATGCCAACTAGCTCTGCAGATGACGAAGAAATTGACGAAATGTATGATGAGATAAAAGAAATTATTCAGATAGTGAAGGGAGACGAAAATTTAATAGTCATGGGTGACGAATTTGGTAGTAGGAAAAGAGAGAGAACGAAATGTAGTAGGTGAATATGGAGTGAGGCTAAGAAATGAAGAGCAAGCCGCCGGGTAGAATTTTTCAGAGAGCATAACTTAATCATAGCTAACACTTGGTTCAAGAATCATGAAATAAGGTTGTATACATGGAAGAAGCCTACAAATACTAGAAGGTATCAGATACATTATACAATGGTAAGATAGAGATTTAGGAATCAGGTTTTAAATTGTAAGACATTTCCAGGGGCAGATGTGGAATCTGACCACAATCTATTGGTTATGAACTGTAGATAAAAACTGAAGATACTGCAAACAGGTGGGAATTTAAGGAGATGGGACCTGGATAAACTGACTAAACAAGAGGTTGTACAGGGTTTCAGGGAGAGCATAAGGGAACAATTGACAGGAATGGGGGAAAGAAATACAGCAGAAGAAGAATGGGTAGCTTTGAGAGATGTGGTGGTGAAGACAGCAGAGGATCAAGTAGGTAAAAAAACGAGGGCTAGTAGAAATCCTTGGCTACCAATAGCGATATTGAATTTAATTGTTGAAAGGAGAAAATATAAAAATGCAGTAAATGAAGTACGCAAAAAGGAATACAAATGTCTCAAAAATGAGATCGCTAGGAAGTGCAAAATGGCTAAGCAGGAATGGCTAGAGGACAAATGTAAGGATGTAGAGGCTTATCTCACTGGAGGTAGATAGATACTGCCTACAGGAAAATTAGAGAGACCTCTGGAGAAAGGAGTACCACTTGTATGAATATTAAGAGCTCAGATGAAAACCCAGTTCTACGCAAAGAAGAGAAAGCAGAAAGGTGGAAGGAGTATATAGACAGTCTATAAAAGAGCGATGTACTTGAGAACAATATTATGGAAATGGAAGAGAATGTAGATGAAGATGAAAGGGGAGATATGATACTGCGTGAAGATTTTGACAGAGAACTGAAAGACCTGAGTCGAAACAAGGCCCCGGGAGTAGACAACATTCCATTAGAATTACTGACAGTCTTGGGAGAGCCAGTCATGACAAAACTCTACCATTTAATGAGCAAGATGTATGAGACAAGCGAAATACCCTCAGCCTTCAAGAAGAATATAATAATTCCAATCCCAAAGAAAGCAGGTGTTGACAGATGTGAAAATTACCGAACTAACAGTTTAATAAGTCACAGCTGCAAAATACTATCGAGAATTCTTTACAGACGAATGGAAAAACTGGTACAAGCCGACCTCGGGGAAGATCAGTTTGGATTCTGTAGAAATATTGGAACACGTGTGGCAATACGGACCCTACGACTTATCTTAGAAGCTAGATTAAGGAAAGGCAAACCTACGTTTCTAGCATTTGTGGAGTTACAAAAATCTTTTGACAATGTGCAGTATAGAAAACAAAAGAAAAATTCGGAGTGCGAATTAAAATCCCTGGAGAAGAAATAAAAACTTTGAGGTTTTGCACGACATTGTAATTCAGTCAGAGACAGCTAAGATCATGAAAGAGCAGTTGTACGGAATGGACAGTGTCTTGAAAGGCGGATATACGATGAACATCAACAAAAGCAAAACGAGGATAATGGAATGTTGTCGAATTAAGTGGGGTGATGCTGAGGGAATTACATTAGGAAATGAGACACTTAAAGTTGTAAAAGAGTTTTGCTTTATGGGGAGCAAAATAACTGATGATGGTCGAAGTAGAGAGGATATAAAATGTAGACTGGCAGTGGCAAGGAAAGCGTTTCTGAAGAAGAGAAATTTGTTAACATTGAGTATAGATTTAAGTGTCAGGAAGTCGTTTCTGAAAATATTTGTATCGAGTGTAGCCACGTATAGAAGTGCAACGCGGACGATAAATAGTTTGGACAAGAAGAGAATAGAAGTTTTCGAAATGTGGTGCTATAGAAGAATGCTGAAGGTTAGATGGGTATATCACATAACTAATGAGGAGGTATTGAATCGAATTACGGAGAAGAGAAATTTGTGGCACAACTTGATTAGAAGAAGGGATCGGTTGGTATTCTGAGGCATCAAGGGATCACCAGTTTAGTATTGGGGGGGGGGGGGGGGGGGGCAGCGTGGAGGGTACAAATCGTAGAGGGAGACCAAGAGATGAATACACTGTACAGATTCACAAGGATGTAGGTTGCAGTAGGTACTGGGAGATGAAGCTTGCACAGGATGGAGTAGCATGGAGAGCTGCATCAAACCAGTATCTGGACTGAAGACCACATCAACAACATCCCTTGTCAATAGCACTCAACACTTGGTGTGTGTTCAAATGGTTCAAATGGCTCTGAGCACTAAGGAACTTAACATCTGAGGTCATCAGTCCCCGAGAAAATAGAACTACTTAAACCTAACTAAGCTAAGGACATCACACACATCCATGCCCGAGGCAGGATTCGAACCTGCGACCGTAGCGGTCGCGCGGTTCCAGCCTGAAGCGCCTAGAACCGCTCGGCCACACTGGCCGGCCTTGGTGTGTGTAAAGAGCTAGTCGTGTTTCACAAGAACGATGTTTTCTAAATCCGTGTTGACTGCGGAATAATAGATCATTCTCGTCGAGCTGATTCAAAATGTTCACATACAATATATGTTGCGAAATCCTGCATATCGACATTAATGATATGGGCCTGTAATTTTGTAGATTACTCCTACTATCTTTCTTGAATATTGGTGTGACCTGTGCAACTTTCCAGTGTTCTGGGTACGGATCTTTCGTCGAGCGAACGGTTGTATATGATTGTTATGAGTGTTACGTATGGAGCTATTGCATCAGCATATTCTGAAAGGAACCTCACAGGTTACCGTCTCGAGCAGAAGACTTACTTTTATTAAGAGATTTAAGTTGCTTCACTACTCCGAGAATATCTACTTCTACGTTACTCGTGTTGGCAGCTGTTCTTGATTCAAATTCTGGAATACTTATTTTGAATTCTTTTGTGAAGGCATTTCGAAAGGCTGCGTTTAGTAACTCTGCTTTGGCAGCACTGCCTTCGATAGTATCTCCTTAGCTATCGCGCAGAGAAGGCATTGATTATCTCCTGCCGCTAGCATACTTCAAATACGACCAAAATCTTTTTGGATTTTCTGCCAGGTTTCGAGACTCCTGCCGCTAGCATACTTCAGATACGACCAAAATTTCTTTGGATTTTCTGCCAGGTTTTGAGACGAAGTTTCGTTGTGGAAACTATTATAAGCATCGCTACATAGTCCGCAATTGCCTGCGGTGGCCAGGCAAATTGCTCATATTTGGAGACGGCGACATTGTGTTCAAAGTTGCGTTCACGCCTGTGCGACTTGTCCATAGTCACCATGGGTTACGTTTGTGTTTGCTTTATACCAAGAGAGAGAGAGAGAGAGATGAAATGTTTCTTTTTATGTGTAAATAAATTTAAGCCCCAAAACTAAAATAATGTATGAAACCTACGTAAGAAGCGCTGTATTTTTGTATTAATTCCGTGTATTGTCTTTAAATTGCCTTATAATGTAAAATTGTAATTAATTCTTAAATGCGTGATCGAAATTGTATTTTCTAACTGGTAAATAATGCACCAGACGCAACGCGAGCGGCGTCAACAATCAAATTTTATGCGATCAGTCGCTCCCGAAAGAAGCGAAGCGAAGTCTCTGGAACATTTTTCCACATAAGAGGCTTCCAGAACAGGAAAACACTGAGGAAAAATGACAGTAAAGTTGCCTTCAGTTGTCTACTTGTATATAATCGCGAAGCGGCGTCTGGATCGCTCTCTCCTGAAGCCCCTCCCCCCCACCCTCTATTTATGTATTGATGTCTCCGCTCTTGTCTATAGATCTCTCTTAATTATCGCTCTCTCGAATGATTTGGTACTTGAAAGATATTTCCAAGTTGTATAAAGTATTTAGCTATGTAAAAGTACCCGCAACATACGAATAATTCAACAACATTAACCTTGCCTGCCAACTTTTCTATGTTTCAGCTAGGAGAAGCGCAAGACCGCCGACATGTCTTTCTTGAGGGTATTTTTGTTTTATCGTTGCAGCTACAAGAATGCGTGATTTTTTTCTCCAGACGCGTTTCGCTTTATCGAGGTAAAGCATCATCAGTGGTCTGTAATTAAGTACATTTGAATTTTGATTTGCTTTCAGATCGAAAAACAGTTCGTTAAGAAGAAGGTGATTTGTACTTACGGTTATTTTCGGCTTATTTTCTCGCTTACATAGAGAAATGCCGTCTGCTAGCACATTGTTGTGTTTCTGCGTTGGACACTGATAATTTTGATGTAATTTTTAGTTCTTCTGCTACACTATGCATTTCTTATGTTTTTCACAACACACTTTTTTGCAAGCCACTATATTCTGTCTGCTTTTGTACCTCTAAGTATGTGTTCTGGTTTTGTAGTGTTGCCAACAAAGCTTTCCACTACTTTGCCTTTGACCAACAACTTTTTTTATTAAATTATTGTATGTGTGTAGTTCTATGTAATTAAGTTTGTGTGTATTTATGTAGTGCGTAAGAGCAGGGAAGGAACAGCAATGAAGGGTTTTTTTATAGGCGAGGGATAAATCATGATGAGTGGACGTAAGTGTATAGCAGTATGATGGAGTGTGAGTCAGAGGAGAAGGTGAGGAGCGAGAAGTGGAATGAAACTGTGACTGAGGTGGAGGGGCGGGTGGTGTTGTGGGAGAGTGGGAGGGGGTGTACCATGGAAAAGGCTCTTCCCTTCCCTTCATTGTGTATAGGGTCTGGTTTAAATATTTATTTGGTTATTGAGCAACTGTTTATTTTGTGTTAATGCTTTTTGTATGTGGAAATTTTCTTGGAAAGGGAGGAAGTGTCGATCTTTACTGATTTTTATGATAATCATATCGTTTTCAATATTGCTTGGTCTACGGTGTTCTTGCTTTAGATGATCCGCAAATGTTCAATGATTTGTACCGTATTTAAATGCTCTGATGTTTTATTTATATGTTGTGTCGAATATGCTCCCAGTGATTCCAGTACATCTGCTCACAGGCTCTGCAACTGAGCTGATAGATACCACATTGTTCCTATCTGTCTGGTTTTGATTTTAGTTTTGGGATGTGCTGTTGTATGGGATTGTTTGTTTTGTAAGCAATGTTTATGCCTTGTTTTCTGAATACGTTACCTATTCTATTTGTGGACTTGTTGTGGTAGGTCATTGTATGCCATTTTTTTTGTTGTAGTGCCAGTTGTATGAGTTGGTGTGGTTTGGTTAGTTTTTTTTCATTATTTGTGTCTTTATTTTCTTGTTCGTTGCAACGACAACAAAACTACCGTCAAAAATTATAAAGCAAGTACCTACCGAAGTAAAGAATTTATTGCCAACACATGGTTTGCTGGTCGCTGCAGAACACTATTTATGTTCGAATTTGTAGCAGCCATTCGTGCGTCGCTGGGATCTGTTAAGCCGATCTGTAAACGCAGTTTCCGGGCAGCACTTCTGTGAATAGCGAGAAATATTAATGATCTGCATACGGCCAGCAAACGATGTACGCCGTCAGTCCACTCCACAGTACCAAAGCAGGTAAGACAAAATCTTGAATTATTAATTTTCTCTCTCTTAGTGGTAAATTTATCTATGCCGTGTGATAATTCAAACCTATCTTTTTTTTTTTTTTTTACTTGGCTGCTTCTTTTAAGTAACGGCATTCCAGTTAATTTCCTCTTGCCAAAATTTATTTTTCAATTACCACTAGCGAGAGACACACAAAATAGGTTCAAATGGCTCTGAGCACTATGGAACTCAACATCTGAGGTCATCAGTCCCCTAGAACTTAGAACTACTTACACCTAACTAACCTAAGGACATCACACACACACCCATGCCCGAGGCAGGATTCGAACCTGCGACCGTTCTTGAGTGAAGCGCCTAGAACCGCTCGGCCACATCGGCCCGCTTACAAAATAGGACACCTTTCTTTTCTAAAGTAACAATTCAAAGATGCGAGTATGTTCTACGAGTCAAAATGGCATGCAGACCTAGGCTGTAAACAATGGTGACTGCCGCATTAGTTCGCTTTGGGAAACTGTGCAGTAAAGTTTCAATAAAATCTAATAAAAACGACACACTCAGCTGACAACAGTCAAGGGGTACCTCGTGTCGGGCATGGACTGCTCGAGGTGGACACCTGCAGATATACTTACCCACGCTATAACCATCCATAACAGGGCATTTGACTGTTTCCTGGAAACTGTCTTGAATTATTAATTCTCTCATTTTATGCTCCTAACATGCTGTATTCCTCTTGAATTTCAGTATTCTCTTATAAAAACGGAAATGATATTCAAATAATTTGAAAGCCCGCTAAAACGTTCCATTCTAATCATGTGATGACTGTGACGTGACTGGATAGCTCGCTGATCCTACTGTCATACGCTAATGCACACTGATGTCTTGCTTTGGTTCAAATGTTTCGGAAAATGGGTTACAAATGATGTGTAGTACCATATTGTACAAATACATCTACAAAAACTCCTCGGGTTCAAGCCGTTTATTGCTTGTCAACTTGTCTTTACGGTACTGTCGCCTCTTTTCTTATTCAATTTATCAGCGTCACTAAGTCGCTGGTTTGCTTGCCCGTGAGTGGCAACAGCAGCGCTTATCGATAAGTGCACTCTCGTACTATGTCTAGAGCGACCGCTAGTGTCTCCGGGTCGTCGTCTGACGCAGTTCAGTCGGGCATGGAGCTCCAATGAGGTCTGCACTGCCAGTACTCGCCGACCGCTGGCGACACACATGCACTGACCGCCGGAAGGAGGCTGGAGCTGGAACGACAGTTGGTTGGTCGTTCGGCCGACGTGCATTTGGTCTCTTTACGGTTTCTGGGCCTCGTCAGTTGGTCATCTTGCCGGACGTGCGTCGGTTCATTCCTTGAGCGGAGAGTTACCTCTGCACGTTTGGAACCGAGCCAGTGTGCCCGGCCAACACCGACTGAAAGGAAGGCCTCGGCGCTTGTTGGTGACGTCACGTCAGCTAGGCACGGCGAGCGCCAGGTCTATTGCAGGCATACTCATAATGGTGGTGTCTCCCTCTCTGACACAGGAAAATGTGGAACTATTGGCGGTAGTTGACCAACACACGTTCTTCTGAGAGATTTCTGCAATCAATTACTTGTGCAATTCATTACACTTAACTTAAATTTGCACCTGTCTTAAGGATTGACATACAAAAGAACTTCATGGTGCAGCAGGAACAGAATTCGTGCTTCTTTTCATAATCTGAGGAAGTTACGTTTGTACTGGGTTGCTTTTACAAGAAACTGTCAACATATTGGCGGTCTTCTTTACGTATCTTGGTTGACTATGGGGTGAGGAGCACTGAATGTTAATGAAATATCTGGCGATTGCACACGTTGGGGGAGGGGGTGGGGGACAGAAGAAGAGGCAAAAGAGAGACACTTGTTTTATCAAATAAAATTTTTTTATCTTATAAAGTTTCTCCTTTCAGTTGCAAGAGGGGAATATTTATCTTATCTAATGTGCTTCTTTAAAAAAGTTTAAGCTCAGCAGTATTTTCGATGTATGAAGCTATTTTGTTTCCTGTTTAGAATTCCTTTCGTTGAAAACGACTGCAGTCTAATGACTGGCAACAGTTGGACATTTACACATGTAAATTAGTTCACATTTCAAGTGACGATGCCAAACGATAATAAATAAATAAATAAAAGAAACGAGTTCTTTGTAAGGCGGTTGGGGTACGTTTCGATACCAAAATGGATCAAGTAAATACAGTTACTTGAATGTAAAATTTCCGAAGCTTGCAATGGGGCAAAGCGTCTTCTCATATTGATCTCCGTTTGTTTCGACAGGATTCAGTGATACAGAACTATGATGTTCATTTGTAGCTTTACTATAGTAAGAAAATCTTTCATCTAAATAAAACTGCAGAATCCAAAACAATACCAAACAGTTTGTCCAAAAATAATAGATTTATATTGATAAGAACGCCCAGGCGTTTCCGCCTGTAACAGACCTCGCGTTCACCGTGCCTAGCTGACGTGACGTCACCAACAAGCGCCGAGGCCTTCCTTGGAGTCGGCATTGGCCCGGCTCGACGTGTCCTCGAGTTGAGCTGGGTTGCATCTGTAGTGAGCTCCGGGCAGCCAAGACTCGCCCGACCGAACCCGACACTCATACCTTCAGGGGGGACGACCTTCGTTGGTCATTCGGTCGGTCGTCTCAACGAACGACGTGTATTTGGTCGCTGACCGCTTATGGAAACTCTGTGTTTGTGTCGACTTGTAATTTCTCCCAGTTGACCCACGGTGACTGGTTTTACGATTATCGGAGTTCTTGGTGCAAGTGTTTACGTGGAACTATGTGTAGCTTCTGTGATTTCCACTGAGCAGATGAATGCTGGAGTAGCCAGTTGATGCTCTCCAGCACGGCGTGTAGTTCCACAGTCTTTCTTCATATTTTTCAGTGATTATTGTGCCTTGGCTGCATCTCAGCGCCAATATTTGAAGACGTAGTTCTGCTGGTATCTTCGACCTCGCAGATATTTTCGGTTGTGGTGCCGTTGGCCGGGTGGAAGGGAATTGATTAGGTTGTTGGTTGGTCCTTTAGCCGACCGTAGGTCGTCTTGCCATCCGATTATTTAGTATTACGCTTGGCTGCCTGTCTCACCTAAACTTACGTTAGTGTTTCCTCCCCAGCCCGACCCTTGGAACACTTCTGAGCACCACTGTTCTGTTGTTTGTGATTGAGATTTTCTTTTGTCGCAAGTACTGTGCCAGGCCTTCAGCCGTGTATTAATTTGGTCTGTTCTATGTTCAGTATATGGCTTTCAGCCGAACCTTATGTGAAGTATTTTAAGATTAGGGCTTCAGCCGCGTTTTATTTAAAATTCTTGTTAGCTCTGTATTTAGGCCTTCAGCCGCGTTTATTTTAAAATTTGTGGCTTTCAGCCGTACTGTGCAAATGCTCATCTTAAGTTTTGTCTTTAACTATTTACAATGCCCCAGTAGCTGAGTGGTCAGCGTGACGGATTGCCGTCCTCTGGGCCCGGGTTCGATTCCCGGCTGGGTCGGAGATTTTCTCCGCTCAGGGACTGGGTGTTGTGTTGTGTTCATCATCATTTCATCCCCATCCGGCGTGCAGGTCGCCCAATGTGGCGCCGAATGTAATAAGACCTGCGATATGGCGGCCGGACCTGCCCCGCGAGGGGCCTCCCGGCCAATGACGCCAAACGCTCATTTCCAACTATTTACAATAATTGTTTGGGCCTTCAGCCGTGAAGATATTCCAATTTTTCTTAAGATGGCTTTCTGTTGTACTGGGTAAAAGGTTGCCTTTTATTATTTTTAAATATTATTGGGCCTTCAGCTGAAGAATTATTTCAAATATTCCTTAATATGGCTTGGAGCCGAAATTTGTAAGTGCTTGCCTTTTAAACAATTTCCTCTGGTCATCTAGAATGTTATTTGGACCTTCAGCTGAGAAGATATTTTAATTTTACGTAATTATGGCCTTCAGGCGTTTGTTTAAATCCTTGTGTTTTAAAATGAATTATTTAAACCCTTTGTTATTGAGATGCAAGGGCCTTGCCACAGTGGATACACCGGTTCCCGTGAGTTCACCGAAGCGCTGTCGGGCGTGGTCGGCATTTGGATGGGTGACCATCCAGGCCTCCATGCGCTGTTGCCATTTTACGGGGTGCACTCAGCCTGGAGATGCCTATTGCGGAGCTACTCGCCCGAATAGTAGCGGCTCCGGTCACAGAAAACCATCATAACGACCGGGAGAGCGGTGTGCTGACCATATGCCCCTGCTGGCCGCATTCTCAACTGAGGATGACACGGCGGTCGGATGGTTCCGATGGGCCACTTGTGGCCTGAAGACGGAGTGCTTTTTGTTATTGAGAAGTTACTTTGGCCATCAGCCGTGAATTGTTCCTTGTTTTAAAGAGGAATGACTTTGTGTTTTAAAGGCAATACACTTTTTGTGTTCTTGTGTAACTAAGACTAACTGGTCTTGGCACCTTTCCACACTCTCATCCGCTCTGTCCCGTGAAACCAGCAGATTTCATTGAGCGTTCCAGAGAATTAGAATATGCTCAAAATGTGGTTGCACAGTGCCGGCAAATTGCTACCATGTCGACCCAAGAGTTTTCTAGTTTAATTAAAAACGTGTTGCACAGCGAAGTTAACATCAACTCGCCTCCGAGATACGCTGTCCCACTGTTACAACGAAGGATAGCGTCATTCCACGACATTAACCGCGAAGCGAAAATTGTCGTGCTACCGAACTTCACCTCAATTATTCTGTAGCTGAGTTGTAGCCGTCACAGTAGCTCAGCGTGTTCGGCCAGAGGGGTTAGCTACCGTCTGTAACAAAAATATGAGTGAGTGGATGAACATAGAACTTAAACGGGTGCCATCGGACGTCCGCATCCAACAAATTCAACGAACAATGTGGAACAAAATGAGATCAAAGGAAAAAACAAAGGCTGTTAGAGTTGAAGGCCGTCGAATTTTATAGGATGGTGTCCGTAGATCGCTGGTTCGAATCTAAAACGAAACGACTCAACAGTCCTGTCATATGAAAACACAACTGAAACTACGGCACCTCACCACACCACTCAGAAAAAGGATATTATTGTTGGCGAAGAGTTCTCGGGCTTCCAGCCGGGTGGCGGTGTCTTCAAACTGCGACGTTTCGACGAGTGACATACTCATCATCTTCTGGCGATGTTATTATTGTGTTTTCCTTGCTGTTTACATGCGCTTGCACTCCCAGTCGCTGTTCACAGACGTCGCATCAAAACACGTATTATCTATGACTAACTGACAAGCTCAGCTGCCGACAGGTGTTGTTGTCATACCTCGATGTGGGCAGCTGAAAATGTGTGCCCCGACCGGGACTCGAACCCGGGATCTCCTGCTTACATGGCAGACGCTCTATCCATCTGAGCCACCGAGGACACAGATGCATGGCGCGACTGCAGGGACTTATCCCTTGCACGCTCCCCGTGAGACTCACATTCCCAACTGTCCACAATTCCACCTATGTACTGCACCTTATAGACATGGATAGAGCGTCTGCCATGTAAGCAGGAGATCCCGGGTTCGAGTCCCGGTCGGGGCACACATTTTCATCTGTCCACATCGAGGTATGACAACAACACCTGTCGGCAGCTGAGCTTGTCAGTTAGTCATCATTTATTCCAGGGAAAAGCTGCACGGTAACTGTTCTTTCGACAACAAGTTACTGTCTTCATATACATATTATCTAGTTAATGTCTCCACAGACTTTTTTCTTTATTAGAAACAACGCCCTTCTCTTCGTACTGTGCAGCTAGGATTCTTATTGATTACGCCTTTGGCAGTTTCTTCATCTTACACGAAGATGAAGTAACTCTGCCTCAGACACCGACGTTAGTTTACACTCACAAACGTCACAGTACTAACGTTCGTGTTGTCTGCACGTTGTACACGTTTTGTATCTCTCCGTATAGAAAACCTCAGCGTGCTACACCTCGTTGTACTGTGGCCGTATGGTGATATCTTCACTACTAGCAAAGCTTTGCAAAAAACTGAATTGTTTGATCGAAAAATAAATGTGTTTATCCTCTGTTGTCCATTTCTCAGACTAAGATTACTGTGAAGCTACACACATCAAAATGTTTTGCATCACCCCAGTTTGCAGAACTCGTGAACACAGACGTTGACTGTTGATATTGTATCACAGACACAGTCCTTCTGACTCTTCAAAGATGTCACTGAACCCGTCCAAAGATGTAAACAACCACGCATGAGTAGCGCCCGTTGAACGGAGGCGGTCCGACAGCCGATCAGTTCCAGTCATTCCACCAGGATGGAGGTACACGGGTCGTGTTGTCTGTAGTTCAACCATGCCTAGACGGTCAATACCGCGGTTCGATCGCCTCCGCATTGCTACTTTATGCCAGGAAGGGCTCTCAACAAGGGAAGCGTCCCGACGTCTCGGAGTGAACCTAAGCGATGTTGTTCGGACACGGAGGAGATACAGAGCAAGTATCGATGACATGCCTCGCTCAGGCCGCCCAAGGGCTACTACTGCAGTGGATGACCGCTACCTTCGGATTATGGCTCGGAGGAACCCTGACAGCAACGCCGCCATATCGAATAATGCTCTTCGTGCAGCCACAGGACGTCGTGTTACGAATCAAATTGTGCGCAATAGGCTGCATGATGCGCAAGTCCAGTCCCGACGTCCATGGCGATGTCCATCTTTGTAACCACGACACCGTGCAGTGCAGTACAGATGTGCCCAAGAACATGCCGAATGGACCGCTCAGGATTGGTATCACGTTCTCTTCACCGATAATTGTCGCACATGCGTTCAACCACACAATCGTCGGAGACGTGTTTGGAGGCAAATGAAAGATTTTGATAGAGAACAAACAATGTATTTACCTTAATAGTGTTGAAAAGTCATAAAATATATATATCAGTTCATGATATCCAGTATTACAAATTTCCTGTCTCTGATGGACACACGTCCAGATCATCCGCTCTCAAAACTCCGCCGTCTCTCTCCCCACGTCCACCACTGCTGGCGGCTCACCTCCAACTGCGCAACGCTACGCGCTGTTAACAGCCAACTGCCCAACACTACAATAGTGACTATTCCAACAATGTCAACTAGCCACAGTCTGCACACAGCACAGTCAGTGATTTTCATACAGAGCGCTACGAGGCGTTACCAACATAAAAACCTAAACAGCCTACTTACAGTAGGAATACTTGAAGGTTACTCGATTAAGAGTGCGAGGTCACTCAAGGATATATCTGCTCATATAACTCAGCGGTAGCTGCTGATTACTTCATTTCACTGGAGCCACAATTCAACTCGCCGTAGTGGAGCCATTCAGCCATATAAATACCAGCCGAGTGGACGAGTACCGGTCCTGCTCTATTTTTATACACGTGACCGGCGTTAAGGAAACAGTGCAGCGGTGTTGGCACAACCGAAGTGGCGCCTTCCACAAGCCTGGCGCCCGGGTTCCCGGGTTCGATTCCCGGCGGGGTCAGGGATTTTCTCTGCCTCGTGATGGCTGGGTGTTGTGTGCTGTTCTTAGGTTAGTTAGGTTAGTTAGGTTTAAGTATTTCTAAGTTCTAGGGGACTTATGACCACAGCAGTTGAGTCCCATAGTGCTCAGAGCCATCTGAACCATTTTTGAACAAGCCTGGCTGTAAACATGTTGTTGTTGTTGTTGTTGTTGTTGTTATGTTGTTGACGTCTACTGGGTAGGCGGTCCGGCAGTCTTGGGGTATATCGCAGCCGGGCTGAGGCCCTAGGGCACAGGAATTTCCAACAGTGCACGCACGCGTACGTATTTTTGAATGGCCTAACTTGCACGTTGAGGATGTGCATCATAATGCGTTGCTTCACGTGTTTGGTGGGGATCTCTCGCGCTGTTTAACAGGGGCCCATGTGCGTAGTGTGTAGAAGCTACGCTTTATGGCGATGTGTGTCCAGTGATGCTTGTTTACTCCAAAATAAAACACATCGAAATCTATAGATCATTAAAGAAAGATAGGAGTCATATAGAATGCCACGTCGAAAGATTGTTTGAATATAAGTTTGAGACATGATGTCCTCAGAGGCAAAAATCTAGTTTCACATTAGTAGAAACGAAACATAAGTTTAACAGTCTGCAGTCGTATTGCTGTAAAGAATAAGGCAAGTGTCGAAGCAGAAAAACAGTGAAGAAGAAGTCGACAACTTTATGGCAAATGCTTATGAAAGCTGTGGACGAATATTCCCACTAATGTGACTCAACAGACTTACATCTAAACAAAATAAAAAGATGAAAGGCGAAGCTCCTCATTAAAAGACTACAAACTGAAACGAAGAACATTAGTTATGCAAAAAAATACAAAGTTTGAAAACGCAAACTCCATTCAAGTGCATTCTCTGAGCTCTGACAATCCAGAATTTGCCGAATCTGAGGATGTTAATCATATGTAATTTTTTTATTGAATATTTTTGACCTGACTGGATTCTTTACTTTGAAATCCAATATCCTTGTCTTATTTGCAGGTATAGTTAGGCTGTAGAAATGGACGTCTATAGAAGATCAGCAAGAATTTCTGTGAAAGAGAAAGCGAGAAACGACGAAGTAATAACGACAATGGATTAAGAGAAAGAATACATGACTTGACGGATAGAAGGATGTTACAACGGTAAGAAGAATGGAGGAAGCCAGAATTCCGAAAATGATCCTGGAACAGGAACCGAAGAAGAGGACACCCTGTGATCACCCCGCTCCAAAATGTACGATTAACAATGGGAAGATGTGGCGCAGAGGAAGATGATATATAAAATCGAAACACCTGGACGGACATCCTAAGGAGATAAGCTAAGCTCTTATGTAACACATGTAATAATTTGCGGGTATTTGTTATGTTGGAGAAAAAACTTCGTATAGAGGAAAATCTTAATAAATAAATTACAAAAATGTGTCTTGTTTTGTGTCAATCTATATACTGCTTTTTATAAATTATCTTGTGTTTTGCCGCGCTGTATTAGCCGAGCGGTCCCAGGCGCTGCAGTCATGGACTATGCGGCTGGTCCTGGCGGAGGTTCGAGTCCTCCCTCATGCATATGTATGTGTGTGTGTGTGTGTGTGTGTGTGTGTGTGTGTGTGTGTGTGTGTGTGTGTGTGTGTATGTGTGTTTGCCCTTCGGATAATTTAGGTTAAGTAGTGTGTAAGCGTAGGGACTGATGACCTTAGCAGTTAAGTCCCATTAGATTTCAAACACATTTGAACATTTTTTTATCTTGTGTTTCCTATATAATTATCTGGTCATCAGCATATAACAGAGTACTTAATGTCAAGCAAGATTCTATTTCAGTTCCTAACAGTATTTCACCTTTTCATTTGGTAATAGGTCGTCAGTAAATAAGTTAAATAATGTAATAGACTGCTCCATTGTCGAACACCTTCATTTTAGGATAAGTATCCCACTTCTACTATTTAGGATGTGGTATTAGTTTTAACTAAGACAAAGACATTGAGAAGAACTTTGCGAAGAAAAGCATCAAAAGATACACTAATGAAATTCTATAAGTATACGGCTGTAGCTACTGTTGTATATGTTTCGAAATCATGGACAGTAACAAAAAAAAATCACATATACAGGCAACAGAGATGAAGTTCGTGAGATATGTAAGAGGCTGTAATAAAACGGATAAAATAAGGCATGAAAGAATAAAATCAGATTTAAAAAGTTTTGCAGTTAAAGACAAGATACACCAGAATGAAGGCTCGCGTTGACAGAACCATAGCAAACAGACTGCCAAAAAAGATTTAATGAATTATCGGGCAACTGGAAAGAGAGAACTAGGTAGACCTAGTGAATGGATACACAATAGAGACCGGAACAGCTGACTATAACGCCTAATGCTTGGAAGGAGATGACAATGAAGATATTCTTTGAATGAATTCGAGTGAACACCTTGTTTTAAAAAGAAATATAAATGACGACAGAAAATCAATTAAGCTTCACATAACTACTAAGAATCTCCTTTAAGTACTTTTCAGTTTCACAAACGGTCAATGAAATGCTTCGTTCTAAAATACGAAATAAGTGCGTTAAACTGCTACACAAGTCGCCAGTTCCCAGCTAATGAAATGTTGTTCCCAACCTCACTGGTACAGGTATTGGATTACGCGTGAAAACTATCTTGCCTAGAGATACAAGCCCTTAGCTTCCCAATCAGGAAATCTAAAATCTCGCCGTGAACTCCTTATGAAATTTGCAAACAAAACGTAGCCGTCACTTTATTTTTCATAACTCTGCCAATTTGCATACTGTTTACCCATAGTTGACTTCGAGTTTCATTTGTCACATTTCATCATAATAATACGAGGAGAGGTTCCCAGCGGTGAGATCGACTTTTTGAAACTATCTTTAAGGTGATGTGGGTTAAGGCTCCATGTATCACACACTGCAGCCAATCACCCTGGGGGCCCTCGTAATTGCCAGTAATTGGCGAAAGAAATTCAGAATTTCATGTGACACTCAGTAGCATTAAAAAAGTTGCATAATTGAGTGTAGTTGTGTGGTATAATGGACGGGGTGAAAGCCTCACATGCAGAAAGGTTGTGCGGTCGAATCACGTTGGGTCGACAATTTATTTCATTTTTGCATCTTTATCAAAGAGTGATCGTCATTTTTATTCAATTAATTGATTTAAATTTAATTTTTTCATTCCTTTGTCACATATTATTAATCACATATCGGACAAATAGGTCCACGTGAAGTACAATCCATCAATCTCATTTTTGATGGTTGGCCTTCCTTTTTGTACAAATTCATTTCATCCTTTCACAATGAAGTCTCTTTCTTTCATCAGACCACGGTGTTCCAGTCTGTCTTCTAATTTCCCTCTGACCAATTTACCAAGCAAATATGTAACGTCTACCTGAGTTACACTGGCCACTTTAAGATCCCCCTTAATCGCACCGATCCATTTAATAGGCTCAGTTTTTCCTTACTTCTGTTTTCATAGAATTCTACTATTTGTTTTGTCAACCTAGTGAGTGCCATTCTTTTACTGAGCCCATAAATTTTAAGTCTTCGTTTTCTCATGTCACCATCAACGTCCGTGTATTCTTCTATTTCCTTATCTCAGCCTATAAGTTTCTCCATCAGTAATTTTGGGACCTAATATTTTCCTAATAATCTTTATTTCTTTCTTTTTAATTTCTTCAATATACTTCTTTCTATTTAAACTTAAAGTTTGTCACATAATTTTAATCATAATATCAACTTCTTCATTTGCTCTCATTCTCCTTCCTATCACTCTTTCAGCACTTGAAATCTTTGATCATGTGTTTTTAATTAATTTTATGTATTAATTTAGATTTAATTTATGTTTTATAACCCTGTGTTTTCGTTCACATAATTGCGTTATATCTGTTTTTCACTTTGCTTGAATTTGGTTTTACTTATAAACCGGCCTTTCATTTAAATTTCCATCAGCGTTACTTTGTTCATACTGCAGTAAGTATTTAGGTCATGTTTTAAATGTATGTATGACAATTAGTGTGCAAAAAATGCACATATGGTAGCAAAAATGCGTTTTTCTCACCTCTGCACAAATACAAACTCTTGTTTCATGTTTTATTTCTTACCTGATAAATGGGAATTTTCAAGTAATTTAATATTATAATAGACAAAAAGTACTAAATTCATAATCACAAAAATTCCGATTTGAAAAAGGATGATATAAAGAAAAAACTGAAACAATTACTGTGCAAAACAAAACATACACATATGGTAGCAAAAATACAGTTTTCACACCATTGCAAAAATACAAACACCTATTTCGTGTTTTATCTTTTGTGATAGATCGAATTTTCAAGTAATTTAATATTATAATAGATAAAAATAACTAAATTTATATTTATAAAAATTCCGATTTGAAAAAGAATGATATAAAGAAAAAACTTAAACAAATGAAAAAGTTCATATGGCGATTAAAATGTTGTGACAAGGGAATAGAAATAAAAAATTACGTTTAAGCCAATTAATTGAATAAAATTAATGTTCGAAATAATTTCGATAAAGAATAAAAATAAAAAATGTTGTACATCTGACGAGTTTCGAAGCCACAATCTCCTACATATGAAGCTGTTATCCTATCCAATATACCACGCAACCGGACTGAACAACACAACTGTTTTAATGATACTGACTGCCACAAACAATTACGAATTTTTTTTTTTCGTGAACTACTCGCGAACGAAGTCCCACCAAGGTGAAGGTCTGCAGTGTGTGATACCTGGGATCTTAACCCAGATCACCGTATACATAGTTTCATAAAGTAGGTCGCACCGTTGAGGACCTCTCCTTGTGAACACAATACAAAGAAACGGCTGCATAGAAGTCTGCCTGAATGGCGACGCGAGATATGGTGGACACGAAAGAACGCTTGCGTATATTCCGTTCAGTAGACTAATTTTTTCACCTGCGCTTTTGTTTCCATGAGTCCACGCTAGCGTGAGAGGAGAGAGGTGTACTGCGGACGTACCTTTCGACTGAGCTGTTATTCTCGGTGGTACAGCCAGATGCTTGTTATGAAATAAGAGGATTTTGCGAACATGCGCCTCATCCTATATGCTAATTCACCGCATCGTATAGCCGGAAAAATTCATTTCCGACTGCAGGTTCGATATCTGAATACCAAAAGTAATCATCAAGTTATAATCACCCCGAAAAATTGCAGGTCGGTAATTACATTTTTTGCCTCTTTGTTTGTAGTCCTGATACACATTCAACGCCACTAGAAGGGCGGAAAGAAACAAAAGCTCTCTGTACTCACTTTACCTACACTATGTGATCAAAAGTATCCGGACACCTGGCTGGAAATGACTTACAAGTTCGTGGCGCCCTCCATGGGTAATGTTGGAATTTAGTATGGTGTTGGTCGACCATTAACCTTGATGACAGCTTCCACTCTCGCAGGCATACTTTCAATCAGGTGCTGGAAGTTTTCTTGGGGAATGGCAGCCCATTCTTTACGGAGTGCTGCACTGAGGAGAGGTATCGACCTCGGTCTGTGAGGCCTGGCACGAAGTCGGCGTTCCAAAACATCCCAAAGGTCTATAGGATTCAGGTCAGGACTCTGTGCAGGCCAGTCCATTACAGGGATGTTACTGTTGTGTAACTACTCCGCCACAGTCCGTGCATTATGAACAGGTGCTCGATCGTGTTGAAAGATGCAATCGCCATCCCCGAATTGCTCTTCAACAGTGGGAAGCAAGACGGTGCTTAAAACATCGATGTAGGCCTGTGCTGTGATAGTGCCAAGGAAAACAACGACGGGTGCAAGCCTCCTCCATGAAACACACGGCCACACCCTAACATCACTCCCTCCGAATTTTACTGTCGGCACTACACACGCTGGCAGATGACGTTCACGGGCATTCGACATACCCACATCCTGCCAACGGATCGCCACATTGTGTACCGTGATTCTTCACACAACGTTTTTCCACTGTTCAGTCGTCCAATGTTAACGCTCCTTACACCGAGCGATGGGTGGTTTGGCGTTTTCTCAGCTCCCGTCTAACTGTCATAGTACTTGCTGTGGTCCTGACGCACTTTGGAATGTTGAGCACAGATGTCTGCCTATTACATATTACGACGCTCTTCAACTGCCGGCGTTCTCTGTCAGTGAACAGACGAGGTCGGCCTGTCCGCTTTTGTGCTGTAGGTGTCCCTTCACGTTTCCACTTCACTATCACATCGGAAACAGTGGACCTAGGGATGTTTAGGAGTGTGCAAATATCGCGTACAGACAGACGTATGACACAAGTGACACCCAATCACCTGAGCACGCTGAAAGTTCTGCGGGGCGCCCTATTCTGCTCTCTCACGATGTCCGATGACTACTGAGGTCGCTGATATGGAGTACCTGGCAGTAGGTGGCAGCACAATACACCTAATAAGAAAAACGTATGTTATTTGGGGGTGTCCGGATACTTTTGAATACATAGTGTATGTTGGGCTATTAACGACATACGTAGTGCACGACGAGATGTGTTGAAGTCAACATCTACAGCAGCCGACTTGTAGTGGCACACATTTGCAGGAAATATCTGGGATCCTGTTCGATTCAAAGGCATACACACGGTGGCATGCTTACCTAATACGTTCCAAAACGCCGCGCATACGAACGGGATTCTTCGGTGCACATACCTCGGTTTCTATTGGTGTTAAAAAGGTAGTGTCACGTGTTTTGGATACGCTTTGGGCTAGGAATAATTCGCATGCCGAATACAAGAACTGTCTTATCCTGCAGTACAGGGTCAGTGTATGGATATTACACACTTGCTCAAGCTTAAACAACTGGAACAAACTGGTTGACTCTTTTTGCAAAAAAATTGTTGAAATAGCTCTGGGCACTATGGGACTTAACAAAAATGGTTCAAATGGCTCTGAGCACTATGGGACTCAACTGCTGAGGTCATTAGTCCCCTAGAACTTAGAACTAGTTAAACCTAACTAACCTAAGGACATCACAAACATCCATGCACGAGGCAGGATTCGAACCTGCGACCGTAGCAGTCTTGCGGTTCCAGACTGCAGCGCCTTTAACCGCACGGCCACTTCGGCCGGCTGGGACTTAACATCTGAGGTGATCTGTCCCCTAGAACGTAGAGCTACTTAAACCTAACTAACCTAAGGACATCACACAAAAAAATGGTTCAAATGGCCCTGAGCACTATGGGACTTAACATCTGAGGTCATCAGTCGCCTAGAACTTAGAACTACTTAAACCTAACTAACCTAAGGACATCACAAACATCAATGCCCCTGGCAGGATTCGAACCTGCGACCGTAGCAGTCGCGCGGTTCCGGACTGAAGCGCCTAGAACCGCTCGGCCACCGCGGCCGGCGACATCACACACATCCATGAGGCAGGATTCGAACCCGCGACCGTAGGAGCAGCGCTGTTCCAGACTGTAGCGCCTAGAACCGCTCGGCCACCGCGGCCGGCGACATCACACACATCCATGCATGAGGCAGGATTCGAACCCGCGACCGTAGGAGCAGCGCTGTTCCAGACTGTAGCGCCTAGAACCGCTCGGCCACCGCGGCCGGCGACATCACACACATCCATGCATGAGGCAGGATTCGAACCCGCGACCGTAGGAGCAGCGCTGTTCCAGACTGTAGCGCCTAGAACCGCTCGGCCACTGCGGGCGGCCAACTCAGACATTTCACTACAAGTTACTAAACTTTCATGACGCTTTTCAGAACCGAGTTTCGGTTCAAATGGTTCAAATGGCTCTGAGCACTATGCGACTTAACTTCTGAGGTCATCAGTCGCCTAGAACTTAGAACTAATTAAACCTAACTAACCTAAGGACATCACACACATCCATGCCCGAGGCAGGATTCGAACCTGCGACCGTAGCGGTCACGCAGTTCCAGACTGAAGCGCCTTTAACCGCACGGCCACACCGGCCGGCCCGAGTTTCAGTTAAATAGTTTGCATTCAGTACACAATTACACTGAAGAGCCAAAGAAAATGGTACACCTGCCTAATATCGTGCAGCCCGCTCGAGCATGCAGAAGTACCGCAACACGACGTCGCATGGACTCGACTAATGAGTGAAGTAGAACTGGAGGGAACTGACACCATGAATCCTGCAGGGCTGTCCATAAGTCCATAAGAGTACGAAGTGGTGCTGATCTCTTCTGAACAGCACGTTGCAAGCATTCCGGATATGCTCAATAATCTTTATATCTGGAGAGTTTGCTAGCCAGCGGAAGTGTTTAAGCTCATAGGAGTGTTCCTGGAGCCACTCTGTAGCAATTCTGGACGTGTGGGGTGTCGCATTGTGCTGCTGGAATTGTCCCACACCGTCAGAATGCACAATGGACACGAATCGATGCCGGCGATTTGCCTTTACATAAACAATCAGTTTCTTGGAAATGTTCATGCCATCGTCTAATGCTTTGTGCTGTAGGAGGATCCACACCGTATCAAGTACGAAAGTCATGCTGAACAGTCATTACTGACTCGCACTGCGCAAAATGTAGAACACAAACGCTTTCTTTTTCCGGAAATGAAGTGTGCGCACACTGCTGCTACCTATCGGGAATCATGTAAAACTCGATAGTTTGCTCTTTCTAACAGTTCGTTATTGACGAACATATTTCAAACAACATAATACTCGTGATTTTTTTTTTTTAAATCCCATGTTTCTTTCTGATACACCGTGTACTGTAGTAAGTTACAGTGTGCCAGACCACGAGAGTAATTAAGGTACCGTTACTTGTCGGATTCGGTCGCGACATGCTGGCCGGCGTGGCCGAGCGGTTCTAGGCGCTACAGTCTGGAACCGTGCGACCGCTACGGTCGCAGGTTCAAATCCTGCCTGGGGCTTGGATGTGTGTGATGTCCTTAGGTTAGTTAGGTTTAAGTATTTCTAAGTTCTAGGGGACTGATGACCTCAGAAGTTAAGTCCCATAGTGCTGAGAGACATTTGAACCATTTGATCGCAACATCATACGCTGCAGGATGGTATTTGTCATGCAGACATGAAAAATTTAAATTGAAACTTCATGCCAATACACGTTGTCTTTCTTCTTCATTATATTACTCCTCGAATGTCATGTAAGTTAAAAAATACGACCGGCGATGGAAAAAAAAAATTAATAATTAAGTTTGAGCGGGAGGCGAACTGTTGCCTCAGACACCATCGTCTTACAAACTCTTAACGTATCCGGGTGTAGCTACCGGACGTTAAGCCACATAATAGACGCGCAAAACTTTCCTCGCGAGTTTCTCGCAGTTGGCACAGTAATGCAACTTACTACTTGTACATTGAGTTGTTTTGATGGCCTACAATGTTTGAAGTAAATCTGTGATCCCAACGTAGTGGCACCGCGTTGTAAGGATGTGTGTGTCAATAGTTAACATCATGAAAATTGCACTGACAGGCATCGAGCAAACTTTTGTTCGTGCTCACGCCAGCTACCAAGTTAGAGGGGCGCTCTGAATTAATTACAGACTTGGCATTGGCGTGTTACACGAAATTTTTCGAAAATAAACTTCCGCCCAATAACGTGCCTGGAAGAAATTCTGCCCCGAGGAGAGCTAACTTTCCCAATAACAGTTTCGAATTTTATGAAACAACCCCTGGGCGTTCTGTAATTAAAAGACAGCAACAAGAGATTTCCACTTTTATTCCTGTACTGCTTGTGAAATAACTGGTCCTTCAGAATGCAAAATTATTATAACAAAGAAGAAGCTGCTTACGCAGAACAATATACGCCCGTACCTCCTGTAGGTGTGTGCCAAGCGCCTAATTGGTTTTTGTCTCAACGCTGATTTACAGTGGATAGAACACACGTGAACGAGCATAAAGAAAAATGCTTCACTATACAGGGTGAAAAGTATTTAAACCGACAAACTCTGGGAGGCTGTAGGTGACATCAAAACAAATATTTTTCCCTAATGTCATTTTTTCCTATGAGGAGTATTTAAACCGGTAGAGGAAGATTCCTCTGGCGGCAAATTAATTAAACCGACAAACACTTTTCCATTTTTTTTATGACCAAGAGAGAACAACTAGGTAGCAGGTACGGCCCAATTAAACAGTCTCCAACAACACCGACCCACACAGTATCGAAGAACCGCACTTTATGAGCGCTAGTAACTGTGGCATGTGGGTTATCCTCACTCCAAACATGCGAATTGTGCATGTTGAAGACTCCATCACTCCCGAACGTTGCTTCGTCGGTAAACAACACAGAGGATGGTGCATTTCACACTGTTCCAGGTACCACTGCGAGAAGTGTGCTCTGGGTGGATAATCAACTGGTTCCAGGTTGTGGACACCCTGTAAATGAAATGGACGTAACAGCTGCTCTCGAAGAACTGTTCTTACATTCGTCTGATTCGTCCCCATGTTACGTGCAATTGCACGAATGCTGATTGAAGGATCCCGCTACACATGCTGCAAGACAGTTTTCTTAAATGGTAGCGTTCTTACCGTGCGACGGCGTCCCTGTGCAGGTAATCTGCTAAATGACCCGGTCTCACGCAGACGTTGGTACACAGCAGCAAAGGTCGTATGATGCGGGATACGGCGATTAGGATGTTGTTGTTGATAAACCCGCTGTGCAGCTCGTCCGTTGTGGAGCGCTACGTAGTACGCACCAACCATATCAGTGTACCCACTCCAGGTGTATCGCTCTATTAGTAAACAGAGACAATGCACTAATACACTGGTGACTACAAGTGAAGAGCGTAATACGGCCTCTAGCAACTGAAGAGCGTAATACGGCCCTCAACGGTTTAAATAATCCTCTTAGGAAAAAATGACATTAGGGAAAAATATTTATTTTGATGTCGCCTACAACAACCTCCCAATGTTTGTCGGTTTAAATACTTTTCACCGTGTATACAATGGTAACTGCACTTTAATAAACTACATAGCAGGTTTTATTAAGTAGACTACGAGGGTGGTTTGAAAAGTTCTCGGAACGCAATGGAAAAAAAGTATTTACATCACTGAAACTGTTTTTATTTTTCAATGTAGTCCCGTTGCAGATTACTGCACTTGGTCCAACGATGTTCCAGTGCCTTGACCCCATCTCGAAAATGAGTTTCCTCCAGGCCAGCAAAACAGTTGCCAACTCAGGGTATCAGTTCTTCGTTTGAAGTGATTCTTCAGCCTCCAAGCAAAATTTTCAGTTTTGGGAAGAGATGGAAGTCTGAGGAGCCATTTCAGGTGAACAAGCCGGGTGTGGCTACAATTAATACCTTAGTTCGTGTAATTTTGCCACGGCGACGGCACATTTGTGCGGCCGCGCATTGTCTTGGTGGAAGATAACTTTCTTCCTTGCTAAACGTGACCTTTTATCGCTTATATTTTGTCGCAATTTTCCCAGGAGGTTAGCATAGTATTTTCCAGTAACTGGTTGCACAGTGGGGAGTTAATATACAAACAGAATCCCCTTCGCATCCCAGAACACGGATACCATGACCTTTTCCGCCGAAGGAATTGTCTTTGCTTTCTTTGGTGGCGGAGAATCAGCATTTTTTCACTCCATTGAGTGTTGTTTTGTCTCTGGGATATAATACTGCACCCAATTTTCATCTGTGACCACAAACCAGCACAAGAAATCTTTTTCGTTTCTCCTAAAACGGGCCACAATTGTTCCGATATGTCCACACCAAAAGACTTGGAAGAGCAGTTGAACGGAATCGACAATGTCTTGAAAGGAGGATATAAGATGAACATCAACAAAAGCAAAGTGAGGATAATGGAACGTAGTCGAATTACGTCGGGTGATGCTGAGGGAATTACATTAGGAAATGAGACACTTAAAGTTGTAAAAGAGTTTTGCTATATGGGGAGCAAAATAACTGATGATGGTCGAAGTAGAGAGGATATAAAATGTAGACTGGCAGTGGCAAGGAAAGCGTTTCTGAAGAAGAGAAATTTGTTAACATTGAGTATAGATTTAAGTGTCAGGAAGTCGTTTCTGAAAGTATTTGTACGGATTGTAGCCATGTATGCGAGTGAAACATGGACGATAAATAGTTTGGACAAGAAGAACGTTGAAGATTAGATGGGTAGACCATATAACTATTGAGGAGGTATTGAAAAGAATTGGGGAGAAGAGAAATTTGAGGGACAACTTGACTAGAAGAAGGGATCAGTTCGTAGGACATGTTCAGAGGCATCAAGGAATCACAAATTTAGTATTGGAGGGCAGCGTGGAGGGTAAAAATCGTAGAGGGAGACCAAGAGATGAATACACTAAACAGATTCAGAAGGGTGTAGGCTGCAGTAGGTAGTGGGAGATGAAGAAGCTTGCACAGGATAGAGTAGCATGGAGAGCTGCATCAAACCAGTTCAAATGGGTCTGAGCACTATGGGACGCAACTTCTGAGGTCATTAGTCCCCTAGAACTTAGAACTAGTTAAACGTAACTAACCTAAGGGCATCACAAACATCCATGCCCGAGGCAGGATTCGAACCTGCGACCCTAGCGGTCTCACGGTTCCAGACTGCAGCGCCTAGAACCACGCGGCCACTTCATCAAACCAGTCTCAGGACTGAAGACCACAACAACAGCAACATGTCCATTCTCGTGCGTTTTTGATCCAGCGTCAAGAGTCGCGGCACACGGTCTGCAGATATTTTTTTCATTTCTAATTCTTCAGTTAAAACGTAATATACGCTTACAGGTGACATCTGGCAAGCGTGAGCAATTTCACGCGCTTTCAATCAGCGACCCTCTGTGACGATTTTGTGCAGTTTTGCAATGATTTCTGGGCCGACCACAGCGCGGATCATCATCTAAGCTCTCCCGGCCAGATTTAAAACCGAGCGAGGTGGCGCAGTGGTTAGCAAACTGGACTCGCATTTGGGAGGGTGACGGTTCAGTCCCGCGTCCGGCCATCCTGATTTAGGTTTTCCGTGATTTCCCTAAATCGCTCCAGGCAAAATGCCGGGATGGTTCCTCTGAAAGGGCACGGCCGACTTCCTTCCCCATCCTTCCCTAACCCGATGAGACCGATGACCTCGCTGTCTGGTCTCCTTCCCCAAAACCAACCAACCAACCAACCAGATTTAAATTCATTTGTCCACTTGGCGACAGTCGAATACGAAGGAACACATAGTCCCCCAGTGTACTCTGGAAATCGGCACGAATGTCCTTTGCTTTCATATCTTTCTTTACGAAGTACTTAATCACTGTTCGAATCACAATTTTTTCCACCTTCGTTAATCACTTCGTGGGAACAAAAACAGAGCCACGTCACCGCCACAGCTCTCTTCCAAGAGCACTGACGTGCCATGTGTGTACAGGCAACAGTCCGATGAACATCACGTGAAGAGATCGTTGCACTAGCGCTAACGTCTCGTGTTGATTCCGAGAACTTTTCAAACCACCCTCATATGTCACTACTATCGCTATCGCTTGCGCCTTTATCCCACGGCTGCGCACGGTCGGTGTGGTTAGGTACGTATTTGGCAATGTTAATGTTAAAAGGGTGGCTGAATGCCCTTCATGCCGCCACCCTACGCCCCCCCCCCCCCGCCCCCCCTCCCCCCGCTGGGCAGAATGAGTGTACCCCAGTTGTCTGCGTCTAGTGTAAAACATGGAAGAGCGCGAACGTGTTCAGATGTCTGCGAGTCGGGGGGAAAAGCACGGTATTCACCTAGTGGGATGTGGAAAACCGCCTAAAAACCACATCCAGGCTCGCCGGCACACCGGAGTCCAGGAAGCAACGCATTAGCGCTCTCGGCTAATCTGGCGGGTTCAAAAACGGTTCAAATGGCTCTGAGCACTATGGGGCTTAACTTCTGAGGTCATCAGTCCCCTAGAACTTAGAACTACTTAAACCTAACTAACCTAAGGACATCACACACGCCCATGCCCGAGGCAGGATTCCAGCCTGCGACCGTAGCGGTCGCGCGGTTCCAGACCGTAGCGCCTAGAACCGCTCGGCCACCCCAGGCGGCCTGGCGGGTTCCTCGAATGTCACGACTAATACGTATATTTCACATTTCATTCATAATATTTTATTGTCTTTATCTTCCTTATACTAACGTGAAGAGATCCTTGAAGCTCTTTGCGTGTGTCGCTGCAGACACCAGAAAATACCATAGGTAAAGCAGTTACTGAAATGCGAAACAATCACAATAGCGAGAATGTCACCAGTTTCTATTTTCCAGACTGTTCAATGCTAGACTTTCGTTAGATTCTGCTGGTCGTCGGTAATTAGTGATCTGCTTTTAAAATTTCTTCTCAGTTCTAATGAGAAGTCGGCGGAAAGCGAGAAGCGGCAAACCTGCGATGTTTAGGAACAATGCTACGGAAAACTGGAACTTCACTTGAGTACTAGTGCCCTATCTCGTCACATTTGACTCTTACGTACAAATTAGGACACGTAAGATCGTTCATTCCTATGCAAGTTTACTTGCTTCGTCAAACACAGTGCGCCCGCCATATAAAATTATCGTCTCTGAAAATCAAAGTTTTGAATCATGGCTCTTAACCATAAGAGCTTGCTGAAAAGTAACGCCACCGAATTTTTTATGTGAACAGTATTGGTTCTTTCTAAATAAACATTCTACATCTTCGTTCTTCATGTCCACGTATTTATTTGTTAACTTAGTCACCCTGCCGACGAACGAATTTCTACGGCTGAGAGGCCAGTTTGCTGATACCACCACTGTAGAATGACTGGCCCCGTTTGCGGAGTCAAAACTTCACCGCTGCCTGCACCGCTTCGTCACTACCGAAGTGGCGTCCTCGACGGTGTTCTTTGGAAACAGACGAAACTCGGATGCGGCCAAGTGTAGACTACATACAGGGCGAATCACTAACTATTGCCACGAAGACTAACTCCGGAAGTATGATAGGAGCTCAAAAGTTTGTGGGACAAATGTTGCATGGCAGAACGGGGGCCATAATATGACGTTGGTTTTTTGTTGCTAGGTGGGGTCGCTTCAGAGATATGAAGGTCAACTTTGTTTTTTTAAATGGGACGGTATAGTTTTGTACTCATTTTCTGATAGCAGCTATCGAGACGAATCCAATGATGTGTAACAGTAAGGTCTTTGAAGGTCACTGAAGGTTAAAAAGGTGGCATGGACGTCCTTCTACAAAAGGTTTTCGAAATGATGACCGTTGGTATCGGTGCAGTGCTGCAATCTTCTGATCATGGATTGAGTGGCGTTCCTTACCACTTCGGTATTTATCGAAGCACATGCTCTGACGATTCTCTCTCGCATATCTTCGCGTGTAGTTGGAACGCCTTTATAATCAATGTCTTTTACGAATCCCCACAAGTAAAAATCCAGAGGCGTCAAGTCTGCCGAACCACGACACATCTCCTCCGCGTCCAATCCAACGATTTGGGAGTTGTCTCTGCAACTCATTTCTAGCCGACAGCGAAGAATGTGCCGGACAACCATCGTGTTGATACCTAAAGGTATTTCTTCCAATAAAAGATTTAATGTTTCTTGCAGGAATATGGTGTCCGTCCTACTACTAAGATTTATTTCGATGAAATAGGGGTTTATAATTCTGGCCTTCAGAATTCCACACCATACATTCAACGACCACGGTGTTTGGTGTGCAGCCTGCCTCGTCAGTAAGTAAAATCAAATAAATAAATGTGTCATCCCTCTGAATCTGAAGCTGAAACCAACGGCAGAATTCACTGCGACGCATACAATCCGTACCAGTTGATTCTTGGTGGAGACTGATATGGTAAGGATGATATTTATGGCGATGGAGGACACGAATAACACTACTCTGGCTTATGGCAGAACTAACACAAGGATCTCGAACCACAGTGACAAGAGTACCAATTTCTGTTTCTTCGTTAGTAACTTTCCTTTGCCGAATATCTTTCCGATGCGTTAAAGATCCAGTTGTTCTCATTTTATCATACACATAGTTAAATGTACGGCGTGTAAGGCCAGTACGTTGAGGATATGTTTCAGCGTATAAGTCTCTGGCTCTCACTGAATTCCGTTGGCATTCTCCGTAAATGAGAAGCATATCGAGTTGTTCTTCGAAGGGATACATCATTCACATTCGCTTGATTCGACGATACTAGTTCAAATGGTTCAAATGGCTCTGAGCACTATGGGACTTAACATCTAGGGTCATCAGTCCCCTAGAACTTAGAACTACTTAAACCTAACTAATCTAAGGACAGCACACAACACCCAGCCATCACGAGGCAGAGAAAATCCCTGACCCCGCCGGGAATCGAACCCGGGAACCCGAGCGTGGGAAGCGAGAACGCTACCGCACGACCACGAGATGCGGGCACGATACTAGTATTACTGTTCCTACGGCCGCTCTGGCCTTTCTAGGCGCTTCAGTACGGAACCGCACTGCTGCTGCGGTCGCAGGTTCGAAACCTGCCTGGGGCATGGATGTGTGTGATGTCCTTAGGTTAGTTAGGTTTAAGTAGTTCTAAGTTCTAGGGGACTGATGCCCTCAGATGCTGAATCCCATAGTGCTCAGAGCCATTTGAACCATTTTTGTAAAATACGTAATTCCTAATAACACATTGGTGAAATCACTGAACCTTTTCCGGCAAAAGCCATAACGGCTGAAATAGCGTAACGCAACAGTGTAGTATTTGTCAGATATTTTTTTTTCTTTTTAGTTCCGTTCTTCACACGGTGTAACTCAGTTGTTCCTACCACAAGATTTTATGCAACGTGCAATGCCTTCAAATACCATGTGCAAGATTTTAGTATCCTGTTACTCGCTACGCGCACACTATTAGTCCTATAGCAAAAATGAACAAACCCTACGTTATATTTTGTACTGGGATGTATTTTCGCTAGAGGCTGCAGTTTTCGAATTTATTCGAGATAACTGTACAAAAGTGACCATTCAACGCATTTTTCTTGAATAACTCAAAATCGAGGCCTCCCGCGGAAACGCATCCAGCAAAAAATATATTCGTGGCCGTCCCGTTCTCAGTATCTGTTGAGGTATTACTTGTCATGCATATTACTCGGTCGACTTCCCCTCTTCAAAAATGGCTGAAATGGCTCTGAGCACTATGGGACTTAACTTCTGAGGCCATCAGTCCCCTAGAAGTTAGAACTACTTAAACCTAACTAACCTACGGACATCACACACATCCACGTCCGAGGCAGGACTCGAACCTGTGAGCGTAGCGGTAGCGCGGTTCCAGACTGAAGCGCCTAGAACCGCTCGGCCACACTGGCCGGCTTTCCCTCTTCGCTGGCGCAAGTCCAAACTGTCTGCCGCTAGAGGGCTCCGGATTGTAGAGTGCAGCATGGCGGCGTGTAACGTAACTGTGTTAGTGCGTGAGAAACAGCGCGCTGTAACTCAGTTTCTAACCGCACAAGAGTTCGTCCACGCGTGGACCACGCCCTCCTTCAGCACGACAATGCCGGACCACAAACGAGCGCTGTACGACATCTGCAACAATCCGACGCCTTGGCTTCACTGGACAGGCTCCAGTTGGCCCCGTAGCCCATAGGTAACATAGAAACCAACATCAAAGTCACGGGACTCGTGATGTATGTCATTACGCATTTATAGTGCACAAATTTTTGACATTTTTGTTTATATGACTAAGAAATAACATCTCTCTTCAGTCAGATTCCGTTTGAAGAGCCCCTGTTACCTATCGGTGAGACATTAGATGAAGAAACTACCAAGTTATCTCGTCATGTGTTGACTTCAACGTATTTTCTTTTTAATGATGTGTATTTTGAGCAAACTGACGGGGTGGCTATGGGGAGTCCACTCTACCCCATAATCACCAACCTTTTTATGGAAGTCTTTGAGGACATGGCACTCAAAACTTCGTTTCTTAAACCAAAGCGTTTTTTCAGATACGTTGATGACATTTTTATCGTTTGGCCACATGGAATTGATGCTTTGAATCGTTTCTTCGATCATTTTAATTGTCTACACCCAAGTATTAAATTTACTATGGAAATTGAAAGTGATGGTAAACTTCCATTTCTTGATGTTTTAGTGCAAAGAAAGGATGATGGGACTTTTGGACATAGTGTGTATAGGAAACCCACTCATACTGACCGCTATCTTCATGCGACCAGCTGTCATCCACCACACCAACGTAGTGGAGTTTTGAGGACTCTGATCAAAAGAGCTTATACCATTTCTGACGACGAACATTTGAAAGAAGAACTTGGTCATTTGAAGATTGTTTTTAAACAGAATGGATATACGGAGCAACAAATATGCCGTGCTCTTCAGTTTGGTCCGTCACGAGAGCCAATAGAGGATACTTTTGAAGCTGTTGCTTATTTACCCTTTGCGGGAAGTGTATCATCCAAAATTTCAAGAATTTTAAGAAAACATAATATTAAAAGTGTTTTTACGCCGGTGGTCAAGACTAGAGCCCTCCTTGGCGCAGTTAAAGATAATTTGGGCTTGAGGAAGCCCGGGGTGTCACTGTGGAAAGGAGTATCTTGGTCAAACTATTCGAACTATTCAGGACCGGTGTGTGGAACATCATCGGCACACTCGGTTGTTCCAGCCTGAGAAGTCGGCAGTGGCGGAATATTGCCTTAACGGAGGACACAGGATGATGTATGACAAGACACAATTGATCTCTCCTGCTTCTCGCTATTGGGAATGCGTTCTTAAAGAATCCATTGAAATTAGATTGTCCAGTAATATTATTCACAGGGATAAAGGCTTTCCCCTAAGTAAGACATGGAATCCAATTTTGTCCGACATTAAACAACAACGGTCTTCTTTTCGATCATTGGAGTCTTCCAGCTATTGCTGTTGCGATTTATCGCTCCTGCCGTCTTCTCCCACCGGCGCGCCGCATGTCTACTTGCCGCCCGCGGACGCTGCGCATCATCTCGCGCACGCGTGGCGCTCTATTCATGGTGTGTAAAGGTTTAAGTCGTTGTGGCTGGAATTCAGTTCCGGCTAGGCAGTGCACGAGCATTAACTCACCTGAAGATGGCGGCCAGCTGGTCCGCCGAAATATTGTGCCTGGACGACGACATGATCCGGCTGCAAACCCGTGAAGAATATCAGACGTTATTACGCCGGGGAAAGTCTACGAAATCATGACAACGCCTCACCGGGGATGCTTGAAGAATTACATTAGAATGTTCTGTTTTGTTTTTTCTCAAGAGTACTGTTAAAAAGAATGGGCATTGCACCACGTAACTGAAGCTATATTTCTATAAATCATCAGGAAAAGAGATGATCCTGATTTCTTGACTTGTACTCTCTACCCACAACGAATTAAGCACTTAATACTCCGCAAGTAAACTCCCACGTATTACACAGCAAATTTCTAATTACTCTACAGATGAGTTAATGTGTTCAATATTTGACGTTAAGTGTGTAAGGGAGAAAAAATCTAGATAAGTTTGAAATTATATTTAAAGTTCTTTCGAAGTCGCTAAGTATTCCTGTTACGAAACATTGATGAATACTTGATGGTTCAAATAGGTCTATGGGACTTAACTGCTGTGGTCGTCAGTCCCCTAGAACTTAGAACTACTGAAACCTAACTAACCTAAGGACATCACACACATCCATTCCCGAGGCAGGATTCGAACCTGCGACCGTAGCGGTCGCGGGGTTCCAGACTGTAGCGCCTAGAACCGCTCGGCCACTCCGGCCGGCATTGATGAATACTGTCCGGACAATTTGCGCTCTGTTTTGAGCAAAGACTAATTTTTTCAGCCATCTCCTGATCTATGCGCCATGTAACGAGACAATTACCGATACATGTGATTACAGCCTCAAAAATGAGTTACGAATAAAATTATACAATAAATCAAACCATCTTGCCTGAGGCGGCAGTTTTACTACGTAAATAGCGACAATGTAATAAGCTATAAACTTTGTCCCATTCATAATTTTGTTGGTGGTGTCAGCCAGAGAGTGTCTCGTAAAGGTTGCACGAAGCTTTTTGAAAGACACAAAATGCTCTCATACTCAACTACAGCATGTATAGAGTCTCGGAAAAAGATCCAACGACGACTGAAGCGAATCGTTCAACGTGACATTCGGGAGGACGACGGTTCAATCCTGCGTCCGGCCATCCTGATTTAGGTTTTCCGTGATTTCCCTAAATCACTTCAGGTAAATGCCGGGATGGTTCCTCTGAAAGGGCACGGCCGACTTCCTTCCCCATCCTTCCCTAATCCGATGACACCGATGACCTCGCTGTCTGGTCTGCTTCCCCAAAACAACCAACCAACCAACCAATCAACGTGACAGAACTGCAATCATTACGCAAAGTACAGCAGATTTCAATACTGAGCCTTCACAAAGTTCAGCGTGCGAACCATTCAACCAAACATCACCCATATGGGCTTTCCAAGCCGAAGGCCCACGCGTGTGCCCTTGATGACTGCATGACACAAGGCTTTACGCCTGGTCTGGGGCCGTCAGTACCGACATTGGACTGTTAATGACTGGAAACAAAATGAGTGTGAGTTTCTAAGGGACCAAACCACTGACGTCATCGGTCCCTAGACTTACACACTACTTAAACTAACCTATGCTAAGAACGACACACACACACACACACACACACACACACACACACACACCCATGACAGAGGGAAGATTCGAACCTCCGACGGGAGAGGCCGAACAATCCGTAACATGGCGCCTCAAACCGCGCGGCACGACTGGGAACGTGTTGCCTGGTCGGATGAGTCTCGTTTCAAATTGTATCGAGTATGCCGACAGCCTGATGAATGCATGGACCCTGAATGTCAACAGGGGACTCTTCAAGCTGGTGGTGGTTCTGTAACGGTGTGGGGCGAGTGCAGTTGGAGTGATAGTGAGCCCTGGTACGACTCTGACAGGTGACACGTACATAAGCATCCTGTCTGATCATCTGCATCCATTCATGTCCATTTTGCATTCCGACGGGCAATTCCAGGAGGACAATACTACACCCCACACGTTCAGAACTGCTACAGGGTGACTCCAGGAACCTCTTCTGAGTTTAAACACTTCCGCTGAGCATCAAATTCCCCAGACATGAATATTATTGAGCAACATGCTGTTCAGAACAGATGTCCACCTATTCTAACTCTTACGGATTCATGGTGTCAGTTCACACCAACACTACTTCAATCACTAATCGAGCCCATGCCACGTCGTGTTGCGGCACTTCTGCGTGTTCGCGGAGGCCCTACAAGACATTACACAGGTGTACCAGTTTCTTTGACTCTTCAGTGTAAAAGAACAGTCTAGATCTGGATGGTTATTTTATTGAGATGACCGGTTTCGGCCTAGTCCTAGGGCATCTTCAGAATAGCACCGTCAGCTGACGATGTCTGGAATAGTCAGTAGACCTAAGTGGCTGAAACTGAGTGACTGAGGTCTACTGAGTTTTTAGACATTGTCAACTTCAGCTGGTGGTGCTATTCTGGTGGTGTTCTGAAGATCGTCTACGACTACGCCGAAACCGGTCATTTGAATAAAATAACCATCGCGACCTAGGCTGCTTTATACTAATTTTTAATTCCTTGTGTACTGTTTGATTAGAAGCGTTCCAAAAATTTGGGTCTGGTACGATCTGTACATCACGCGTTCACCTCTACAGCTGTACAATTGGTACATCAGTGACAAGCGTGCGCCAGTACGTTTGCGCGACAGGTAATTTGCGCACAGTGAAAACTGGAGTGGCCCCAGAACAGTGCCCCGGGGAGCACTCTCGACATTACACGCGTTCCTGACGGAGTGCGGATGTTTCGGTTGTGACGGGCAGACTTCATTAGCGAAGCTCTTATTCACGCCTCGCTCTGTCGACTGTCACAGCCAAATTTGTGTGTGCCACACCAAAGCGTACCCCACTCCCCCAACACCTACCCACCCCCTCCCCTCTCTCACACACACACACACACACACACACTCACGCGTGTGTGAACCTGGTGCCGTAATTAAAGCCAGCGCGAGTTTCAGTAATTAAAAACGAATCCAATTGGCTTTCGTCTGGACCTGCCGCGCTCCACCCACTGTTTTGGGCCGCTCTTTCCCCTGTAATTAGTGGAAAAGGGAAAAAAAAGTGAGGGAGATAGCAGAATGGTCGTGGCGGGGAGGTTTGCCGGACGTGTGTGTGTGTGGAGGACATGAATAAGCCAGTCCGCTGCCTCACGTAATTGTCTGTTGGATGTAAACTGCCCCCGTGTACCCAAAGCGGGCCGTGTTTTGCGGATATTTCAGAGACACTCCCGACGTACACAGCTGACCTTTCGCTTGACAGCACACAGCACGTCGGATCTGGACCTATCATCAGATACGAAGCAAACTCTGCTCTAGTTCTATCGTTCGACAATATAAAATGTTGCAAGATGTTTGAAATTCTCAGAAAAAAACAGTAGTCAGCTGTACGAATAATACAGAATATAAGAAAGAATTGAGAGGGAAGGCAACGAATGGAAGAATGTGCTCGCTTTAAAGAAGAATTTAAGAGAAAGAAGTAGCTTCACACTTCGACTGCTCAATCTGTACATCACTGACGTAACGACAGAAATAAAAGAGAGCGTCATAGGTGAGATTAAAATTAGAGATGAAACGAAATAGATGGTAAGATGACTTCGCTATCCTCTGTGAAAGTAATGAACGGAATGATCAGTCCAATAAGAACAGAATATGGATAAAAGTAACTCGAACAAAGACGAAAACAATAAGGAGAAGAAGAAATGTGATTGGGTGTCCACTTAGTGCGGTGTATTGCAGCAAGTCTATATCACTTCAGTAGGAGGTAGAGCGGATACTACAAGACACACGTACAAATTATTAGTTGGAACAGGACACCTTACATCTCTTCAGACATGTGCTTACCTCGACTTTCTTTTTATTTAATGAGCAACATTTTGAGAAAGCTGACGGTGTTGCTATGTGTAGCCCTGTGTCTGGCATAGTAACTAAGCCGGCCGGAGTGGCCGAGCGGTTCTAGGCGCTTCAGTCTGGAACCGCGCGACCGCTACGGTCGCAGGTTCGAATCCTGCCTCGGGCATGGATGTGTGTGATGTTCTTAGGTTAGTTAGGTTTAAGTAGTTCTAAGTTAAACGGGACTGAAGACCTCAGAAGTTAAGTCCCATAGTGCTCAGAGCCATTTGAACCATAGTAACTAACTTGTTTATGGAAGACTTCGAGGAAAAAGCACTTCAGTCAGCGGTGCTGAAACCTAAATGTTTCTGAAGACACACCTTTGTAGTTTGGCCACATGGAACAGCAACACTTTCCGTATTTCTGGAACTGCTTAACTAGTTCCATCCTAGCCGGCCGAAGTGGCCGAGCGACTCTAGGCGCTACCGTCTGGAATCACGCGACCGCTACGGTCGCAGGTTCGAATCCTGCCTCGGGCATGGATGTGTGTGATGTCCTTAGGTTAGTTAGGTTTAAATAGTTCTAACTTAAACGGGACTGATGACCTCAGAAGTTAAGTCCCATAGTGCTCAGAGCCATTTGAACCATTTAGCTCCATCCAAGCAGTCGGTTCACAATTCAACTAGAGAAAAATGGAGACCTCCAATTCTTACATGCTTTGGTCTGCAGAAAAGAAGATGGTTGCTTGGGTCGCAGTGTGTTTCATAAACCAACTCTCACCGACCTACACTGAAGCGCCAAAGAAACTGGTACAGGAATGAGTAGCCAGATACAGAGATATGTAAACAGGCAGAATACGGCGCTGCGGTCGGGAACACCTATGTAAGACAACAAGTGTCTGGCGCAGTTGTTAGATCGGTAGCTGGTGTTACAATGACAAGTTATCAAGATTTAAGTGAGTCTGAACGTGGAGTTATAGTCGTCGCACGAGCGATTGGACACAGTAACTCCGAGGTAGCGATTAAGTTGCGATTCTTCGGCACAACCATTGCACGAGTGTACAGTGAATATCATGAATCCGGTAAAACATCAAATCTCCGACATCTCTGCGGCCGGAAAAAGATCCTGCAAGAACGGGACCAACGAAGACTGAGGAGAATCGTTCAACGTGACAGAAGTCCAACTCTTCCGCAAATTGTTGCAGAATTCAGTACTGGGGCAGCAACAAGTGTCAGCGTGCGAACCGTTCAAGGAACCGTTGTCGATGAGGGCTTTTGGAGCCAGCTGTGTTCTTCTAACTTTATGTGGACTTCTTAATTGGCCCCGAATGTACTCATATTTGTGTATATTTTAACTCTCATCATCTCCATTTACTGTATTTTTATGTCCCCCCCATCAGAATTTCTAAAATCACTGGGTGAAGTGGCAACAAAACGACTATTAACGTCGGTATGTAGAATGTATGACTCTGGCGACATATCATCGGACCTTCGGAAAATATCATCTACACAATTCCCAAGACTGCACGTGCAAGAATTAGCGCACAGTCAGCTTAACAGCTGACGCATACAACTTGACGAGAAGAATAATATACAGAGAATTGGAAAAGAAAATTCAGCATGTAGTAGATGGCGACCAGTTTGGCTTTAGGAAAGCTAAAGGCACCAGAGACGCAATTCAATCATGGGATCTGTCGACGAGAAAGCGTTCGACAATATAAAATGCTGCAAGATGTTTGAAGTTCTGAGAAAAATGGTAGTAAGCTATAGGGAGGTACTGATAATATACATTGTGTACAGCAGCCACGTGGGAACAATAAGAGTGGAAGACCAAGAACGAAGTTCTCAGATTAAAAAGGGTGTAAGACACGGATGTAGTATTTTGTCCGAACTGTTCAATCTCTACATCGAAGAAGCAATGACGGGAATAAAAGAAAACTTGAGTGGCGGAATTGTAATTCAAGGCGACAGGATATCAACGATAAGAGAGGCTGATGACATTGCTATCCTGAGTGAAAGTGAAGAAGAATTACATGATCTGGCTAAAATGGCTCTGAGCACTACGGGACTTACCATCTATGGTCATCAGTCCCCTAAGAACTACTTAAACCTAACTAACCTAAGGACATCACACAACACCCAGTCATCACGAGGCAGAGAAAATCCCTGACCCCGCCGGGAATCGAACCCGGGAACCCGGGCGTTGGAAGCGAGAACGCTACCGCACGACTACGAGCTGTGGACAATTACATGATCTGCTGAGTGGAATGAACAGTCTAATGAGTACAGAATATGGGTTGGGAGTAAATTAAAGAAAGACGAAACTAATGAGAAGTAGCAGAAATGAGAACAGCGAGAAACTTAACATCAGGATTGATGGTCAGTAGATGAAGTTAAGAATTTCTACTACCTAGGCAGCAAAACAACGGACGGAGCAAGGAGGACATCAGAAGCAGACCAGAACTGGATAAAAGAGCATTCCGGGCCAAGAGAAGTCTACTAGTATCAAAGACAGGCCTTAATTTTAGGAAGAAATTGCTGAGAATGTACGTTTGCGGTACACCATTGTATGGTACTGAAACATGGACTGTGGGAACAGAACAGAATCGAAGCATTTGAGGTGTGGTGCCACAGACGAATATTGAAAATTAGGTGGACTGATAAGGTAAGGAATGAGGAGGTTCTGAGCAGAATCGGGTAGAAAAGGAATATGTGGAAAATAGTGACAAGGAGCAGGAACAGCATGATAGGTCGTCTGTTAAGATGTGAGGGAATGACTTCAATGGTACTAGAGGAAGATGTGGAGGGCAAAAACCGTATAGGGAGACAGAGATTGAGATACATTCCGCAATTAATTGAGGACGTAGATTGCATGTGCTAACGTGGGATGAAGAGGTTGGTACAGGAGAATGATGACCCAAGAAAGAAAAAAAAAAAAAGGAAGATGTTGACAATTGGGCGGACTGTTGAGATAAGAACCCGCCGTATTGGCGAAGAAAGGAATGGACGAGAAGCACTGACAAAGAGAAGGGGCAGGATAATAGCACATGTGTTAAGACATCAGGAAATGACTTAAATGCATTCGCAATTGCAAATTTGGACAAACATCGGCACTAGAATGGAATGGCGACAATGAAAAAGTGTCGGACTGGGATTCCAACCCCGACTTCCTACTCGTCACGAACCGTCGCCTTACCATTTGTCCCTCCGAACACGCCGCTCCGCCAGACCCAGACTTTCGTAAGTTGTCAACACCGTGTCTACAACCTCTACACGTACATCCATTATGCATATTCCCATACAGGGAAGCCATTTTACTTGAAAGTCTCTTGGCCGGTGTCGGCGGGTAAATACGATACGATATTGTAGTGCCTGTGTTATTCCATTTTACGATGCAAGATTCCTTCGGCATGTATGTATGTCCGAAGGAACTTTGTGTCGTAATCCGGAATAACAAAGGCACAGCAATGTCGTATCAGGGAATAACTTCCATACTACCAAAGGTTGCTGTGGAGGGCAGAAACTATAAGGAAAGACAGACATCGAAACACATCCCACGATGATTGAGAACGATACAACATGTGCTACTCCGTGATGAAAGAGTTTCATGGTGGGTAGCATGAAATAAATCAGAAGAGCGATGACGCAAAAAAAGTAATATTCTGTATAAAGTCCAAATCTACGCTCGTGCTCATAAATTAAGGATAATGCTGATACAAGGTGAAACAACGCTCTGGTGGGCGGTTTGCGGGTTTAAATCACCTCGGGGTATCACCATGCGGTGCATTTGACCTGCGGTCGTCGCACGGTGGCGCTGGCAGCAGTCCACATACGCAGAGGCGTGTTGATGCATGTCAGAGTACGGTGCAGCGACTAAGTGTGCAGGCGTTTTCAGACGTGCTAATGGTGACTGTGTGTTGAAAGTGAGTCAAAGAACACATTGATGACGTCATGAGGGGCAGAATACCAGGGCGACTGGAGGCTGGTCAAAAACAGCAGGTCGTAGCACACAAAGCGTGATCTCTAGATTATGGCAACGATTCCAGCAGACAGGAAACGTGTCCAGGCGCTACAGTACGGGACGTCCACAGTGTACAACACCACGAGAAGACCGATATCTCACCATCAGTGCCCGCAGACGGCCATGGAGTACTGCAGGTAGCCTCACTCGGGACCTCACCACAGTCACTGGAACAGTTGTCTACAGACGACTGAACAGACCCGGTTTATTCGCCCGGAGACCTGCAAGGTGCATTTCACTGACCCCTGGTCACAGGAGAGCCCATAAAGCCCAGTATCAAGAACACAGTATATGGTCATTGGAACAGTGGTCCCACGTTACGTTCACAGACGAGTCCAGGTATAGTGTGAACAGTAATTCTCGTCGGGTTTTCGTCTGGCTTGAACCAGGAACCAGATACCGACCCCTTAATGTCCTTGAAGAGGACCTGTATGGAGGTCGTGGTTTGACGGTGTGGGATTACGATTGGTGCACATACACCCCTTCATGTCTTTGACAGAGGAACTGTAACAGGTCTGGTGTATCGGGACGTCATTGTGCACCAGTATGTCCGCCTTTTCATGGGTGCAGTGGGTCCCACCTTCCTCCTGATGGATTATAACGCACGGCCCCACCTAGCTGCCATCGTGGAGGAGTACCTTGAGACAGAAGATATCAGGCGAATGGAGTGACCTGCCCGTTCTCCAGACCTAAACCCCATCGAGCACGTCTGGGCTGCTCTCGATCGACGTATCGCTGCACGTCTTCAAACCCCTACGACACTTCAGGAGCTCCGACAGGCGCTGGTGCAAGAATGGGAGGCTATACCCCAGCAGCTGCTCGACCACCTGATCCAGAGAATGCCAACCCGTTGTGTGGCCTGTGTACGTGTGCATGGTGATCATATCCCATATTGATGTCGGGGTACACGTGCAGGAAACAGTGGCGTTTTGTAGCACGTGTGTTTCGGACTTGTCACAAGTACTGTGGACTTGCAGATCCGTGTCGTGTGTGTTCCCTGTGTGCCTACGCTATTAGCGCCAGTTTTGAGTAATGCCACGTTGTGTGGCACCACATTCTGCAATTATCCTTAATTTATGAGCATGAGTGGACTTGCACATACCGTAACGCATTGGCCATTTCACAGCGGAGGGTACTTCGAACAAGTCCTAGCTAATTTCTGTCCGAATTCATTCCCATACCGATGGAAGAAAGAAAGAAAGAATGAATGAATGAAAAGTAAGGCCTCCTAGGAACTATGTTCTACTCTCACTTCTCAACATTTTGTTGCTCCTTCCTTTTCTACCAGTATTCCCCTCTATTTTGGCTACGTTTCTTTTCTTGAGACCACTTTGTCCCGTTTTTCCTTTCCCTCCTTGCTTTGGAATCCTTCCAGTTTAAAATCTTTTTCTACAAAAACCTCTATTTTCAATATTTCTCCTTCTTTTATCCTTCCCGTCTATCGTAAACTCTTGAATCGAGGACGATTATTAATTTCTTTTCCCTAAGATACCTGAAGATCCGCATGGTGTCTCTGTTCTCATCAATGCCGTAAATTCAAAAATATTAACCTCCCTTTCCTTATTGTTTCTAATATGTTTCTTATGTTATGGTAAATCTCATTGTTAGTTCTTAATTTCCAGAATGTTTTATATGTCCGAGGACCTAATACTTTCCGTGTAATTCTTCTTTCTAATATTTATAATTTAAGCTTATAATAAGCTTATAATTTAATTCTAGACATTCGCTAGCATACAGGCAGTCTTGTTTCAGTATTGTGTAGCGATACTTGATGTTAAGTTTTCTTAAGATAAGCACCTTATGAAGTAGGTATACTTGATTACAACATACAATTTTCACTTCTTTTCTCTAAAGCAGATTTTTTTAAACCGTTTTCTTGAATAGTCCCACCAACTCTTTAATTTACCTTTTCTACTTGTACTACGCTTGTAACCAAATATCGTGGAGCACCTTTTATATTACAATATTGCGGTGCCTGTGTTATTCCGAATTACGATGCAATGCGCTTTCGCACATGCATGTATGTGCGAAGGAACGGATACTACAGTGGATGCAGCCGTTATGAAACACATGAAATGTATTCGCAATTACGAATATTGACAACCATAAGCCGTATTTTCACTGTCGTCTTTCCATTGTACGGCTGTTGGTTGTCTATATTCGCAACTCCGAGTACATTTCACGTACTTTTTATGTTTGTCATATATTTTGTTTCTTATTCAGAAATTTTTAAGCCTATGATATTTAATTGCATTGTTGCATGTGTTAGTCTTTCAGAAAGTGTTTAAAAATCTTCTACAGGTGCCAGGCAAATTATTTTAATACCTCTGTCCTTTCTCCCCAGCATCACCGGCGACATTATGGATTCTTCCAGTTTTTCATTTCAAATTGTTAGGATTTTCCGCAGGTGAGAGTTGAAGAGAAGTGAGAAGAGAAGTGAGAAGAGAAGTTAGAGATTATCAGGTTACAGTTACCGACCTAGTTTCAACTCCAAATTCACAGTTTACTTCATTTAGGATTTCCCTATCAGGAGAATAAACTTGATGTTCCCCAAGTTGAGAGTCATGCATTGATCGACTATGGTACTGAAAATATTTTGTAAACAATTAGGAAAAGGGGTATAGCTCTGAAATTGTCAACATTTTGCTTAATACCCTTCTGGTGCAGTGCTAAATTTATACCACGCAGTTTGCAAACTGTACATTCTGTTATCTACAGGAAATTATTGTCGTTCAAAGGTAATGAAGGAATTGAAGAATGGTTCTGACAAAATTTACATATGAAGTAATGATTAGTGGGTGTCTAGTAATGTACAATCCTGGAAATTGAAATAAGAACACCGTGAATTCATTGTCCCAGGAAGGGAAAACTTTATTGACACATTCCTGAGGTCAGATACATCACATGATCACACTGACAGAACCACAGGCACATAGACACAGGCAACAGTGCATGCACAATGTCGGCACTAGTACAGTGTATATCCACCTTTCGCAGCAATGCAGGCTGCTATTCTCCCAGGGAGACGATCGTAGAGATGCTGGATGTAGTCCTGTGGAACGGCTTGCCATGCCATTTCCACCTGGCGCCTCAGTTGGACCAGCGTTCGTGCTGGACGTGCAGACCGCGTGAGACGACGCTTCAGCCAGTCCCAAACATGCTCAATGGGGGACAGATCCGGAGATCTTGCTGGCCAGGGTAGTTGACTTACACCTTCTACAGCACGTTGGGTGGCACGGGATACATGCGGACGTGCATTGTCCTGTTGGAACAGCAAATTCCCTTGCCGGTCTAGGAATGGTAGAACGATGGGTTCGATGACGGTTTGGATGTACCGTGCACTATTCAGTGTCCCCTCGACGATCACCAGTGGTGTACGGCCAGTGTAGGAGATCGCTCCCCACACCATGATGCCGGGTGTTGGCCCTGTGTGCCTCGGTCGTATGCAGTCCTGATTGTGGCGCTCACCTGCACGGCGCCAAACACGCATACGACCATCATTGGCACCAAGGCAGAAGCGACTCTCATCGCTGAAGACGACACGTCTCCATTCGTCCCTCCATTCACGCCTGTCGCGACACCACTGGAGGCGGGCTGCACGATGTTGGGGCGTGAGCGGAAGACGGCCTAACGGTGTGCGGGACCGTAGACGGTTGCGAATGGTCCTCGCCGATACCCCAGGAGCAACAGTGTCCCTAATTTGCCGGGAAGTGGCGGTGCGGTCCCCTACGGCACTGCGTAGGATCCTACGGTCTTGGCGTGCATCCGTGCGTCGCTGCGGTCCGGTCCCAGGTCGACGGGCACGTGCACCTTCCGCCGACCACTGGCGACAACATCGATGTACTGTGGAGACCTCACGCCCCACGTGTTGAGCAATTCGGCGGTACGTCCACCCGGCCTCCCGCATGCCCACTATACGCCCTCGCTCAAAGTCCGTCAACTGCACATACGGTTCACGTCCACGCTGTCGCGACATGCTACCAGTGTTAAAGACTGCGATGGAGCTCCGTATGCCACGGCAAACTGGCTGACACTGACGGCGGCGGTGCACAAATGCTGCGCAGCTAGCGCCATTCGATGGCCAACACCGCGGTTCCTGGTGTGTCCGCTGTGCCGTGCGTGTGATCATTGCTTGTACAGCCCTCTCGCAGTGTCCGGAGCAAGTATGGTGGGTCTGGCACACCGGTGTCAATGTGTTCTTTTTTCCATTTCCAGGAGTGTATATAAAAACATTATGACTGCTTTAACAAAGTGAAACAATACAGCATCTAATTTCATCATTAGTCGGGAACATCGTGAGCACATCTCATCGTACAAGCATTTACATTCAGCACTATGCAACGATACGAAGTGGGTCGATCGCATAAATTCAGCACTAGAGGAGGCGAGAGACTTGGATTTGCTCGAACGTTTCCTGAAAGATGCAATTAATCGTTTTTCTTCTACCTTTTGCTGGTGCCATCTTCAAAGAAAGGAAAGAAAAAAGCACAAAATACAGTTCATTTAGGTAGTCTTCTGCTCAACAGACTACAACAGAAGTTAGTTTACGCTTTTAACATGAAAAAGATGGATTCTCATATTCAGGAGTATACGAAATACCACGGAAAACTTGCCCAAACTACTAGATGGGGGGCAGAACACCAGAAACGTATATAATAAGATATTCTCAACACATCAACCGTTACACAGATAAGCAATGCACAAAAACATTCATAGCAACACAACACTGGAGAGCGTTGACAAATATAAAAGATGTCAAGATCATCAATCACATGCAGTGGATTTAACGGAGGAATCGAAAATTTTTATGCATCAGAAAAAGTTGGGAGAAAAAAATTCTCAAATACAAGCTATGTACTGAATAGAGTAACTTCTTCAGATGTTTCTCCTGTACATAATAAGTATAGTTAATTCACGAATTTGTTCATATCTTCACACACTCCGCTCAATATTTGCAACAAAGTGCTATAAAATAGAGTTTAAAGCATAATCCATAACTTAAGTTGTCAGTGGTGCATGTTATAAGTGACAAATTGATGTAAATAATGTAGTCCACGACGAATGGAACGTCACTGACTGTATCCAAAGTCTTTGGGAAGCCATGATGTCGCACCATCTTTACACCATATTTTGGTCTCACATAAACAAACCGTCTGAGTGATGGTTTCTGTGTCTGCACAGTAAAGGGAGCCACAGTACCTGTAAGCAGATACACAGAAATTTCTATAATTACCGTGTAAAAAAAAGCAGAATTTGCACTTTCCGATCCTGAGATTGCAGTAAAACCATAAAAGGATGACTGCTTGGCAGGAAAGACAGAACACCACACACGTAGACACCACATAAAATAACGGTACCAGCTGCTACGCATGAGAAAACTCAACAGGTACAGTGTTCTATTATTGAGATCATGGACACAAAACTGCTTCAACAAGTTTCATGTTATAATTTGCTGAACACAGTTATGTGTTACTGGAGGTGTTCCTTGTGCCGTCTCTGCACTTAATTCTGAATTCTTCGAAACATCCTCAGATCACCTCGTACATCTTGACATGAACCTACTGCTCCAGTTCTTCCACTGTATCACCGGCAGTGTTCTGCACTTCACTTTTGAGATGACCCTACCCCGAAAGCTGAGATAGAGAGACCAAGGAGGCCAAAGTACATTCTATGCTAGGCCTATCCATGTTGCATCGTGTTGTACACATTCGAGATCGTCTTACGTCAGCTGCAAAGTGTACCGCACTCCCCAACCATTGACCATAGATGACATTGGAATGTAAGGATTTAACCGAAAACTCTAAAATACATTTGTACTAACTAGGAAAATACAGGGTGATTCAAAAAAGAATACCACAACTTTAGGAATTTAAAACTCTGCAACAAAAGGCAGAGCTAAGCACTATCTGTCGGCGAATTAAGGGAGCTATAAAGTTTCATTTAGTTGTACATTTGTTCGCTTGAGGCGCTGTTGACTAGGCGTCAGCGTCAGTTGATGCTAAGATGGCGACCGCTCAACAGAAAGCTTTTTGTGTTATTGAGTACGGCAGAAGTGAATCGGCGACAGTTGTTCAGCGTGCATTTCGAACGAAGTATGGTGTTAAACCTCCTGATAGGTGGTGTATTAAACGTTGGTATAAACAGTTTACAGAGAATGGGTGTTTGTGCAAAGGGAAAAGTTCTGGACGGCCGAGAACGAGTCATGAAAATGTAGCACGCATCCAGCAAGCATTTGTTCGCAGCCCAGGAAAATCGACTCGCAGAGCTAGCAGAGAGCTGCAAATTCCACAATCAACTGTACGGAGAGTCCTACGAAAAAGGTTAGTTATGAAACCTTATCGTCTGAAATTGGTTCAAGCACTGTCTGCAGCTGATAAGATTAAAAGAATCGATTTCTGTGATTTTATCCTTGCTCAAATGGGAACAGATGAATCTTTCGTTTCAAAGATTGTGTTTAGTGATGAAGCAACTTTCCACACTAACGGGAAAGTCAACCGTCACAATGTCTGTATATGGGGCACTGAGAATCCGCGGGAAACGACTCAGTATGAACGTGACTCGCCTAAGGTGAACGTTTTCTGTGCCATTTCAGCCAATAAAGTTTTTGGTCCCTTTTTCTTCGAAGGTGCTACTGTAACTGGACTACAGTATCTGGAGATGTTAGAGAATTGGCTGTTCCCTCAACTCGAACAAGAAGCATAACAATTCATATTTCAGCAGGATGGAGCGCCACCACATTGGCACTTATCTGTCCGTAACTACCTGAACGTCAACTACCCGAGGCGATGGATCGGCCGCCAGGCAGCCCGTGACAGAGCACTTCATCACTGGCCTCCAAGAAGCCCTGATCTTACCCCCTGCGATTTTTTCTTATGGGGGTATGTTAAGGATATGGTGTTTCGGCCACCTCTCCCAGCCACCATTGATGATTTGAAACGAGAAATAACAGCAGCTATCCAAACTGTTACGCCTGATATGCTACAGAGAGTGTGGAACGAGTTGGAGTATCGGGTTGATATTGCTCGAGTGTCTGGAGGGGGCCATATTGAACATCTCTGAACTTGTTTTTGAGTGAAAAAAAAAACCTTTTTAAATACTCTTTGTAATGATGTATAACAGAAGGTTATATTATGTTTCTTTCATTAAATACACATTTTTAAAGTTGTGGTATTCTTTTTGAATCACCCTGTATTTCATAATGAAGTCAGTTGTTTCTCGTTAGCACACACTCGCAAAGACCTCGCAGACGGCTTCTTTGGAGGCCCATCTTCAATGGATAGTTTTTGCATTCATCATCATCATATAATTTCACCTGTAAGGGTTGCCCCTACTAAATAATATCAATTTAGCAACAAAGCCACAGAAGGAAAGTTATTATTGGTAATATGTTAAACGATTTTCAACGACTACCATTATGTTTAGCCAAGAAATTAGACTTTTGGACTTCCAGCGAAGTTCCTTTTGGTAAGGGGGAAACCACATTCTGCTGTAACGTTGACAACGATCAGTTGCCCAGACAGAGAAGGTTGTGTCCTGACATATGTAGCATTTGCCTAGAATTATGTAGGAAAACCACTGACAACATAATACCAGCAGTAGGAGAATGGTTTTCGACAGTGCCTCATCCTTACCGCTAGTCCACTTCATTTGATATAGTACCTCAATCAATCTGTGACATCGCTGGGCATCTGTATTACGGTTTCTGGAACGGAGTTACAGTATGAGTAGACTTGCATTTGTATGTGTGTTTGTGTGTGACACCGAAAGACAGTAAGGCAGAGAGGCAGAGAGAGAGAGAGAGAGAGAGAGAGAGAGAGAGAGAGAGAGAGAGAGAGAGAGAGAGAGAGAGAGAGAGAGAGAGAGACAGGTGTGGAGGATGGAGCAATTGAAGGATAAAACTGAACAATAATATATTCAGCAAGAAAGGAAGAGAAATTACAAGAAATCATGAAATAACTCAAAGAAAAATGGGTAATTGATAGAAAATAGAAAGACTGCAACTTAGCAATTGACAAATTTATTCTATTCAACAATTTATATATGGTATAGAATGAATTGTTGAGGAGAAATAAAAAGAAACTACATTTGTAAGCACTTTCGCTGATTGTGATACATTCCACTGACAAATGATCAAAGAGTTTTATAGCTAAGTATATCTTTCCTTTCTGAGACAAAGTTTCACTAGAGGGAAGAGCAGAGCGTTTCTCGTTTTACTCTCGGACCTGTGAACATTTCTATTACTCTCTGCTATGATATTGCAATGGATCTTCACAACAAATTTCATGAATAAGTAAATGTATTACAAGGTTGTGGTAAATATTGCCAACTGATTACATAGACAACTGCAAGATGTACATGTGTGAACTCCATATATAATTCTAATTACTTTCTACTGTGCAATAAATACCTTTGACTAAAAATACTATCCCCTAGAACAGAAGTGTATCAGTACATAAGCTTACTGATTTCTATGTCCCAAAATTTGGCAGTTATTCTTACCCTCAAATACTGCAACCTAAATGTTTTATCTGGTCTCCTATGTGGAATTTTCAGTTACGTTTTCATCAATATGCACATTCACGAACTTAGAACTTTCTACCCTGTTTATTATTTTTTGATGGTAAACTACATTCATAGTAGGTGGTATTTTTTTCACAATAGAAATGTGGACTGGCTGTGTTTTTTTTCAAAGTTTAAAGCCAGTTACTGAGATTGAAAAAAAAGCATTAATTACTCGTTTGCCCATGGATATTTCTTTAATCTTCTTAAGGTAAACCCTTTCAACATCTAAAGAAAGGGCTAACATTGTCTCCTGATTGAAATAAAATGGTTGATCATTAACATAAATCACAAACCGAGACAATTCAACCCTGTGGAATCCTCATTGCAGTTTCTCATTATGAAGGTGATAATGTTCGTATTACTCATACACAAAACACAAAAAAGGGAAGAAGATTAAAAAATGCAAGAAAGATTAAAAGGCAAAATGTGACAGAATAAAACATTATGCAAGAGATTGAAAGAAAAGGAGAGAAAGATTGGTTAAAAAGAGGAAGAAATCAGAAACGAAATGGCAGTGAGACTGAAAGAAAACCTTAAAAGTAAAACAGAGATAAACTGAAAACTTGATAGACTTAAACAGGAAACAGACAGACATTTAAATAGAAATCCAAGCAGACTGAAAGAAAGGCATGGTATGGAAGAGGGTGAATGGGAAAATAGAGAAATATTGAAAGGAAGAACGAAAGAGACTGGAGGAAGAAGAGAATGAGACTGAAAAAGAGAGATACACTGAATGAGCCAAAAACACACAGTAAAACAAGAGGAAGGAGCTTGAAAGTAGAACTGAAATACATTTAAATACAAGGGGAGGGAGTTTCAAAGACAAAACAGAGCTTGAAAGAAATTGGAATGTGACTGAAAGAAAATGTGAGATTGATGTAAAGAAAATGAGACGAAAGAAAGGAGAGACCTTGAAAGAAAAAACGACAATGTTTGAAAAAGAAGACAGTAAAAATATAGAAGAGATACTAAAAAGAAAGGAGAAAGAGACTGAATCAACGAAATGCACAGAGACTGAAAAAGCAAATAGAATGAAAGGAAGAATGAGACAGAAATAGGGAGATAGATTGAATAACACAGGAGGAGACAGGTTGAAAGAAAAGGGAAATCGAAATGTGCAGACAGATTCAAACACAAGAGAAGGAGTGAAAGTAAAGCGATATGTACTGCAAGAAAAACAGAGAGACTGAAAAAAGTGGAAAGAGAGACTGAAAGAAAAGGGGAATGAAACTGAAAGAAAAGTAGGGAGGATTGAAATAAAAGAGGAGAGAAAAATGTAGATGTTTTGAAAGGATAGATGTGGGAGGGCGCAAAAGGGAAAGACTGTGACAGGAGAGTGAATAAGATTGAAAGAAATAGATAGACTGAAACGAAAAGATAGAGAGATGAAAGGAAATGGGGTACAGATTGAAGGAAAGAGAGAGAGAGACAGGAGACGGATTGAACGATAGAGAAAGAGAGAGAGAGAGAGAGAAGAGGTAAGGAGAGAACGAAGAAGAGGTGTAGGGGCAGAAGAAGAGTGATAAATGATATGAAGGTATCAGTTATTTTTGTTTGGAATATGACAAAGTGTCTCCAGAGATCACACACGTTGTTGAAGTAATGGCAGGTTACTGTTTGCTGGCCTTCCGTTGTCGACTTTAGCCCCACAGCCGGTATGGAATCTGGTCAGGTAATTGTGGCGGAAATTGCGAGAGTCAGAGGCAAGGCGACACCGCAACAGCCGTCACCCGGCCAGTTTTTAATTACGGAACTCGGTGCAGCAGAGCGTTTTAATTAGCGCAGTGTAATCAGTCAGGTAGAGGGGCGACTTAAAGTGACGGGCAGCTAATTAAGTCCACTTGACAGAGTACACATTTCGCGAGCAGCGAAAAGTGCGACACGTTCTGTAACTGGACGAGATAACACCAGGACACGCGAAATGTGGAAGAGGTAGGGGTTCTACGTGACGACTTAATAAAAACCAGAGCCCAGTGCACTTAATTAGCAGGCACGGCCTGGAGTGAAATGGAAGAGGAAAGCGTTTCAAGTGAAGGCTGGCCACTAAAGTTGTAACAACATGAGGGTCACATTTAAAAAAAGTCAAATTGTCATGAAGTGTACTACATGATTGATATGTAAGCGATTAGCATTTCAGCTCAACCGCATGAGGCATGTGGGACTAACATTATCTAAATCCATATACTATATGAAGAAAAGTCGTTACTGAACATTGTTACCAAAAATCTCGATAAGTACGTCACCAATTTATTTCAAATGTTAGCACTATAGTCTGATGAACATAAAGATTGACACAGGCTAAATATTTATAATGTGTGTTTTATAGAAATACAGGGTGATTCAAAAAGAATACCACAACTTTAGGAATTTAAAACTCTGCAACGACAAAAGGCAGAGCTAAGCACTATCTGTCGGCGAATTAAGGGAGCTATAAAGCTTCATTTAGTTGTACATTTGTTCGCTTGAGGCGCTGTTGACTAGGCGTCAGCGTCAGTTGATGCTAAGATGGCGACCGCTCAACAGAAAGCTTTTTGTATTATTGAGTACGGCAGAAGTGAATCGGCGACAGTTGTTCAGCGTGCATTTCGAACGAAGTATGGTGTTAAACCTCCTGATAGGTGGTGTATTAAACGTTGGTATAAACAGTTTACAGAGAATGGGTGTTTGTGCAAAGGGAAAAGTTCTGGACGGCCGAGAACGAGTGATAAAAAAGTAGCACGCATCCAGCAAGCATTTGTTCGCAGCCCAGGAAAATCGACTCGCAGAGCTAGCAGAGAGCTGCAAATTCCACAATCAGCTGTACGGAGAGTCCTACGAAAAAGGTTAGTTATGAAACCTTATCGGCCGCCAGGCAGCCCGTGACAGAGCACTTCATCACTGGCCTCCAAGAAGCCCTGATCTTACCCCCTGCGATTTTTTCTTATGGGGGTATGTTAAGGATATGGTGTTTCGGCCACCTCTCCCAGCCACCATTGATAATTTGAAACGAGAAATAACAGCAGCTATCCAAACTGTTACGCCTGATATGCTACAGAGAGTGTGGAACGAGTTGGAGTATCGGGTTGATATTGCTCGAGTGTCTGGAGGGGGCCATATTGAACATCTCTGAACTTGTTTTTGAGTGAAAAAAACCTTTTTAAATACTCTTTGTAACGATGTATAACAGAAGGTTATATTATGTTTCTTTCATTAAATACACATTTTTAAAGTTGTGGTATTCTTTTTGAATCACCCTGTATATTTCTAATATATAAAGGAGAAATGTTGCTATAGAAAATGTTGAAAAGTACTTGACCGTTTATAATCTAAATTTTACACAGTGTCCAATGAACATTCGAATCGATATAGACTATACACTTTTCAATATATACAATCTATAAATATATTTTTAATAAATAAAGGAGAAACGTTGTCACCAAAATTCTGGAATCTTCTTTGAGAATTTACATAAATTTTTACATAATACAGTAATCAATATCTGGACAGAGATGGGCTATTCATTTTTAATATATTATATATCTAAATATATCTGTGATGTGTAGAAACTCATTGTACCAATAATCTTAAAAGTTCCTGACTAACTTTAAATTTCGACATGATAAGCTAATGAAAATTAAGACATGGGTTACATATTTCTTTATTATATGTAATATACAGGGTGTCCCAGCTATGTTGTCCACCCAAAATATCTCTGGAACAATAACAGCTATTGGAAAACGACTTTCACCGGTATCAATGTAGGGCTGGGGCCCATGAATGTACATATTTGGAAACATTCTAAAACGAAAGCATATGTCTTTAACACAAACATGTTTTTTTATATGGACCTATATTTTTTCTTCAGTAATCCATAGCATGACGAAGCAGATACACAATGGCGTTGATTGCATCGCAATATTCCCATTACTTCCCGAGATACTGAGACGCGAAGTTGTCGCTTGAAACACCAGACATGCGCTGCTAGCGCACGTCCTGAGGCTCAGCCGTGAACCCCATGCAGCCCGTAGTCGCGATGTGATTGACATGCGTAATCACACTTCCATACTTATAAAGAGGTCCGAAACGAATAATACGGTCTGCTGCCCTCAACTCTCATAAGCACATAATGGTTTCCCTCTTGCACGTTTCACGTACCTATGTACACAATATGAAGCAGTACCGATCGGTGTACACCGTCAGGTTGTCTTATTTATCCTGCACACCCAAAATAAGGTTTATCTAATGCGTTATATGACCCATTGTGCCTGTCGCGCAGGGCCTGGCTCTACCTAGTCAAGTGTCCAACGTAGTTCCCACTACTGCCACAGTTACCACTCCGCCTTGTTTATGATTTGCGATCCATGCAAACTCCTGTACACCACCCTCCGAGCATCCCATTTGTTGTTGCTTTGGCGTGCAGTACACCGCTTGCCAGTGTAGTCGTGCATCAGAGTAATCTAGTGACGGCACGGAGGTAGTACACATTGTGAATAAACGTTGTGTTGTGGAACCCATACTTTACAGTGTAATGTACACACATGAAGATATGGCAGAAATGCTGCTGATCTATGGAGAATGTACGTTGACGGGAAATATGTTATGAGATTGCTTGTTTGTTGATAGCACTGTTAGTGAACATTATGATTATTAAGTTAATATGTCTGTTTTCTACCCTACTGTACATACCTGTACTGTACCCTGTTGTAGGTGGACGAAATGCTGTTCAGGCAGAAAGACTGTACAGAAGACGATTCCCTGACAAGCCATCGCCTAAGCGCCGGATGTTTGGTCGTCTCACATCTCGTCTACGTGAAACGGGAAGCTTAAATCCAAGACCTCGACATCGTCCTAGAACACGCACAGATGAACGTGCTGAAGTTGCTGTGCTCGCTACCATAGCTGTGAATCCTCAAATCAGCACACGTCAAATTGAACGTGAAGTTGGTGTGCCGAAATCAAGTGCATAGCGTATTCTTAAACGTCATAAATTTCATCCTTACCATATTCATTTACACCAGGATCTTCATGGAAATGACTTCCGCAATAGGGTAACATTTTGTCGGTGGGCTCAGCAAAAACTTCTGATTAATCCAAATTTTTTTGCAGATGTTCTCTTTACCGACGAGGCATCATTCTCCAACAAAGGAACTGTCAATATGAGGAATATGCATTATTGGTCCGCAGACAATGCAAAATGGCTCCGTAAGGTAGAGCATTAACGTCCGTGGAGGGTTAATGTTTGGTGTGGGATTACTGGAGATACCATTATCGGACCTTTCTTTATAAATGCATCCAAAATGGCAGACAATACTCCAGATTTATACGACACAATCTTCCTGTTCTCTCGGACACCGTACCTCTTAACCGGAGAATGGTCATGTGGTATCAGCATGACGGATGCCCTGCACATAACGCCTTACGAGCACGACGACTTCTGAACCGTAAGTTCCCTGGTAAGTGGATTGGACGAGGTGGCCCAGTTAGGTGGCCCGCCCGATCTCCAGACCTTACACCGCTGGATTATTTTCTTTGGGGAGCAGTGAAGGATGCTGTTTACCAACATGAACCAACAACACCAGAGGACATGAAACAACGCAATATTGATGCTTGTACAGCCATCAAAGAGGAAACAGTAGCACGAAGTAGGGCATCCTTCATCCGCAGAGTGACCCTATGTATGCAAGCCAATGGGCATCACTTTGAGCATGACATGTGAACGCTATGTTTAGTATGTAGTGCTGGTATCACAGTGGAAGTTTCTACAAAGGGCCATTTTACCCAGTGATGTGAAGAAACATTTGTTTGCAACAATTTGTCATTTAACGCATTAGATAAACATAACATTGATAATTATGTGATAATAAAACTAATTGGTTAAACATGTTTACATTCATCTTCTATATCCTACCTGAACTTCCCAAATCAAAACATTTTTACCTAAACAACCTAAAACTTTGAATCCACTTGCTCGTTTCACTAAAACCATCAACATGAATTTTACTATTAGGAGTGAATGGTTAACTGTCACTTGCGCTAGATCTACAGTAAAGTAAAGTTTTAACGTTGAACGGCATTACCTTATTAGTAACGGATTAACGATGAGCGAAGTTAACTTTGTTACAGAACCGCGTCACCCCTAGCCTATGGGATAAATACCTGCTGGAATGTACGACGTTAATGCAGGATGGCAGCAGACCGTATTATTCGTTTCGGACCTCTTTATAAGTATAGAAGTGTGATTACGCGTGTCAATCACATCGCGATTACGGGCAGCATGGGGTTCACGCCTGAGCCTCAGGACGTACGCTAGCAGCGCATGTCGGGTGTTTCAAGCGTCAACTTCGCGTCTCAATATCTCGGGATGTAATGGGAATATTGTGATGCAATCAACGCCATTGTGTATGTGCTTTGTCATGCTATGGATTGCTGAAGAAAAAATATAGGAGGTCCATTTAAGAAAACATAAGTTTGTGTTAAAAAACACATATGCTTTCGTTTTAGAATGTTTCCAAATATGTACATTCATGGGCCCCAGCCATAAATTGATACCGGTGAAAGTCGTTTTCCAACAGCTGTTATTGTTCCAGAGATATTTTGGGTGGACAAGATAGCTGGGACACCCTGTATATGAAATATATAAAGTTACTTGTAACTAACTGATATACTGCAGATTTATGCATGATACTCTAAGAACATTGAGACGTAAGCAGAAATATATATACGCATTGCTGCTATAGTTGAAACTGGCTGCAAGAAGTAAAATGCAACTTCACATTTTCACAACACAACAAAGAATATATAGTCTATGCCTGTCTGAATATTTATTCTTGTATTGAGTAATTTTAAGTAAATTTGTCAACATTTTCAAATTTTTACGCTACACACAAATAAGTACCCAGACAGGTATAGGCTATATACTCTGCGCTACGTTGTGGAAGTGCGTGGTTTCTTTTTCTTTCTTGTAGCCAGTTTCAGCTATCGTGTCATATATCAAGGTGTTTTTCGTTTTCTTCATTGCCATCAGTTTTACAGTGAACAGGAAAAGAGCATTTACAGCTCATTGGCTTATGATTAGAATACTACTATGGAATGTGAACCATCTGAAAACTTCGTAATCCTACACTTTCACAGATTAAAACCATGCGAAGTCCTATCATTGAAGCTACTGTCCTCACAGATCCGGGAGCTGGAGAGGTCTCCAATGATCAGAACCAGTGTATTCAATAATTTTAAGCGGCTTCAAATCCCGATGAAGGTTTGGTTCAGTATAACAAGAGACAAAGCGCACTGACAGAGAGAGGGGTAAGAGGAGAAGGGGGGGGGATTGGCATAGTGAGGGGATAGGATTAGGTGGGCAGGGAGAGGGGGGAGTAGGTGATGTACAGAGAGTGAGAGGGATGAAGGACGAGATGGGTGAAGCGATCAGGACAGGAGTTAAGGATATATATACAATTCACAAGCATATTTAGCAGCTGTGAAGACGTGCCAGGTTCGCTAGCACTATATACACTTCTGGCTATTAAAACTGCCACACCAAGAAGAAATACAGATGATAAACGGCTATTCCTTGGATAAATATATTATACTAGAACTGACATGTGATTACATTTTCACGAAATTTGGGTGTATAGATCCTGAGAAATCAGTACCCAGAACAACCACCTCTGGACGTAATAACGGCCTTGAGTCAGTCGGATGGTTGGTTGGCGTGTACAGGTACAGCTGCCCACGTAGCTTCAACACGATACCACAGTTCATCAAGAGTAGTGACTGGCGTATTGTGACGAGCCAGTTGCTCGGCCACCATTGACCAGACGTTTTCAATTGGTGAGAGATCTGGAGAATGTGCTGGCCAAGGCAGCAGTCGAACATTTTCTGTATCCAGAAAGGCCCGTACAGGACCTGCAACATGCGGTCGTCCATTATCCTGCTGAAATGTAGGGTTTCGCAGGGATCGAATGAAGGATAGAGCCAAGGCCGTAACACATCTGAAATGTAACGTCCACTGTTCAAAGTGCAATCAATGCGAACAAGAGGTGACCGAGACGTGTAGCCAATGGCACCCCATACCGTCACGGCGGGTGTTACGCCAGTACGATGATGACGAACACACGCTTCCAATGTGCGTTGACCGCGATGTCGCCAAACACGGATGCGACCATCATGATGCTGTAACCAGAACGTGGATTCATCTGAAAAAATGTTTTGCCATTCGTGCACCCAGGTCCATCGTCGAGTACACCATCGCAGGCGCTCCTGTCTGTGATGCAGCGTCAAGGGTAACCGCAGCCACGGTCTCCGAGCTGATAGTCGGTGCTGCTGCAAACGTCGTCGAACTGTTCGTGCAAATGGTTGTTGTCTTGCAAACGTCCCCATCTATTGACTCAGGGATCGAGACGTGGCTGCACGATCCGTTACAGCCGTGCGGATAAGATGCCTGTCATCTCAACTGCTAGTGACACGAGGCCGTTGGGATCCAGCACGGCGTTCCGTATTACCCTCCTGAATCCACCGATTCCATATTCTGCTGACAGTCATTGGATCTCGACCGACGCGAGCAGCAGTGTCGCTATACGATAAACCGCAATCGCGATAGCCTACAATCCGACCTTTATCAAAGTCGGAAACGTGATGGTACGCGTTTCTCTTTTTTACACGAGGCATCACAACACTGTTTCACCATGCAACGCCGGTCAACTGCTGTTTGTGTATGAGAAATCGGTTGGAAACTTTCCTCATGTCAGCACGTTGTAAGTGTCGCCATCGGCGCCACCCTTGTGTGAATGATCTGAAAAGCTAATCATTTGCATATCACAGCATCTTGTTCCTGTCGGTTATATTTCGCTTCTGTTGCACATCATCTTGGTGTAGCAATTTTAATGGCCAGTAGAGTAGGAAGATAATGCAGCAGGTTATTTGTTCAGAAACCCCATTTGACTGCTGGTTGCTTTTGAGAGCATCACGTTATGTCTCGCGTATGTAGGACGAACTTTTACCGGCATATGTCACAATTACACAGTGGAAGGATTGTATTCATTGTGTTTATTGGGCTCGCAATATTACTGCTTGTGTTGGTGACGGTACCATGAATATCGTGCGAATGCGGTTTGGGAGGCCCATATAAGTTCTTAACTGCGTCATGCGACTTACACCCAACAGCACAGACACATTGTTCTTTGTCAAAAGTTCCAAACAGCCACATCACATCTGTTGAGCCCCAAGTGGGCTTGTCTGTGTCAAACCAAATGTCCACACAGACAGTGACGTAACGTGTGGAGCACCGCAGACTATCAGCTCAGCGGCCATTGTTGCAGCCTCCCTTGACGAAGCAGCGCAGAGAGAGACGAACCAACAGTGGTGCGCCCACCGACGACAATGGACGGAGGAGTGCCACAGTGTCATTTGCTTCAGATGAGTCCTGGTTCTGCACACACTATCATCATGGACGTATCTGTGTATGGAGGAGAGAAAACGTTGCCATACTGCATTCGTAATAGTCGTTTGGGCCCAGTACCAAATGGTTCAAATGGCTCTGCGCACTATGGGATTCAACTGCTGTGGTTGTCAGTCCTCTAGAACTTAGAACTACTTAAACCTAACTAACCTAAGGACATGACACACATCCATGCCCGAGGCAGGATTCGACATGCTACCATAGCAGCCGCGTGGTTCCGGATGTGCGTAACGTACGCTTTATTCAGCTACAAGGTTATATGTGCGGTCTTCTTTCTTCAAAATAAATAAAATTTCTTTAATTGCTGTCCTCCCTAGTGGTGCAGTTTTAAGGCTACCAGAAATAGGGAATCGTTGCAATATTCTCGGTGATCAGTCGAGGTCAGAAGTGAAGTAATGTCTGGAATGCGTCATCGCAGGATGGTGGGATAAATACAAATCACTATATACACAGTGTGTTAAAAGCATTTTTACGGCTAACCAACATCTATATCCAAATTTAAAAACCATTGTCAAGTGCATGATTTCGACTGTGTAAGTTATTAAGACTTACTAAATTTCATTTGCGTATGGAGGGCGGGAGAAATGACAGCCAGAGCGCAGATGAAATGATTCCTTAGGTGACGCTGGGATCACTGTAGTCAGTTTGATCTTGTCCTTGCAGGTCTGTATGGAAGCGACATGTTATCTGTGTTAAGAACCAGGACTGGCAATATGAGTGGATGCCCGGGCGTTTCAGTGCCGGTGTATCACTATCGAGGTGATACTGGGAAATGTGATTCAGCCACAGACTTATTTTCAACGTCTATGACGCCTACTCGCACCCATTCAGAAAGCCCAACGAACTGTGGCAACAGGGGACGTGCCGTAGCTAAAATGGTTCAAATGGCTCTGAGCACTATGGGACTTAACTTCAATGGTCATCAGTCCCTCAGAACTTAGGACTACCTAAACCTAACTAACCTAAGGACATCACACACACCCATGCCCGAGGCAGGATTCGAACCTGCGACCGTAGCAGCAGCGCGCCTCAGGACTGGAGCGCCTAGAACCGCTCGGTCACCGCGGCCGGCCACGCGCCGTAGCTGTAGCATCCTGATCCAAGCGACTTTGTCAGCCGCCTAATTGCCACGGACGAGTGCTGGGTGCATCACTACGACCCCGAGACAGAGGAGCAAAGCAAGCAGTGGAAACTTGTGAATTCAACACCGCTGACAAAACAGGGACATTCAGCTGGCAGCTGGCAGCTGTAGGCTCAGTGGTTTTTGGGACTTCCAGAGTCTGGCGCTAACAGATAATGCTCCCACGGTGGGAACAGTCACCGGAGGATACTACAGCCGGCCGCTGTGGCCGAGCGGTTCTAGGCGATTCAGTCCGGAACCGCTGCTGCTACGGTGGTAGATTCGAATCCTGCCTCGGGCGTGGATGTATGTGCTGTCCTTAGTATAGTTAGGCTTAAGTAGTTCTAAGTTCTAGGGGACTGATGACCTCAGAAGTTAAGCCCCATAGTGTTTAGAGCCGTTTGAACCATATGAGGATACTACAGAAACCCCCATAACAAGGCTGAGGGAGGCTGTAAAAACTAAGTGCACCGGGAATCTGACCGAGGGAGTGGTACAGCTCCACGACCATGCTCTGTCCATCCTGCTCAGCTTAGAGATACACATGCTCACCCTTACGACTGGCCAATTTTGTCTGCACTGCACTGCACTCTCCTGGCATTCTACCTAGCGACTTCCTCCTCTTCTACATCCACATCTGCATACATACTCTGCAAGCCACTGTATGGTGCTTGGTGGAGAGTACATCCTACCACAACCAGCCATAACCTTTCCTCTTCCACTCGGAGACGACTCTCTAAATGTCCCCGTATTTTATCTGCGTGGTCCTTACGTAAAATTAAAGTTCGTGAGAGTAGGATCGTTCTATAGTTAGCTTTAAGTACCGGTTCTCTAAGTTTTCTAGCTGGTGTTTCGCGGAAAGAACGTCGCCTTCCCCACAGAGGTTCCCATTTGAGTTCCCTAACCATCTCCGTAGTATTAGCATGCTGATCGAAACTGGTAACAGATCTAGCAGCCTTCCTCTGAATTGCTTCCAGGTCACCCTTTAATGGCGGGCTGTGTAGCCGAGCGGTTCCAGGCGCATCAGTCTGGAACCGTGCGACTGCTACGATCGCAGGTTCGAATCCTGCCTCGGGCATGGATGTGTGTGATGTCCTTAGGTTAGTTAGGTTTAAGTAGCTCTACGTTCTAGGGGACTGATGACCTCGGAAGTGAAGTCCCACAGTTCTCAGAGCCATTTGAACCATTACCCTTTAATCCGACCTGGTACGGATCACAAATACTCGACAGGTATTCAGAATATGAGGTGCGACAATAAAATATTGAGACTGATGTGAAAAAAAATGTTGCTTACCGTTTTAGTCAAGTTTAGCGTTGTCTCCTTCAAAGTAATTCCCTTCTGATTGCACTCACATTTTCCAGCGCTTCTGCCATTGATGGTAACATTTCTGCAACTCATCTTCTGCAATATCCTCCAAGGCCTTCATCACAGCTTTTTGGACATATTGTGTTGTTTGAAAATGGTGTCCCTTGACCGTCGATTTGACTCTTGGGAATAGAAAAAAGTCGCACGGAGCGATACCTGGTGAATAAGGTAGCTGTGTGTAGTGGTTAATAATAATAAAAAAAAAAGAAGAAAAGAAAAGGATAAAGTTGAAAATGTGGGAAGAAATCGTAAGTGAAAATGGGTTTTTTAAAATCGTTAATGACCGTGAAAAAAGGGAAAGAATGAAAAGCAAATCGGACTTTGTATTACAGAAAAGCTATCGGACTTCGTTATTCGGAAAAGCTATTGTTGGGGTGGTCCTTGTGGCGTTTTTGAGCAAACGTTAAACCTATTTCCACTACAAAAATTTTTGCAAAAGAACAGAGAACAACAAAATGTAACTGACAGGGGGAAATGGCGTAGCTTTGAGTTCATTCTTTACCAGGTTAACATGTCTTCTTTCGAGCGGCGTCCAGGTCTTCAAAAATCTCCTTCAATTCTGCGTGAAAAGTCTGCTCCGAAATCTTGCAATCGTCCAGGAATCACTAATTTATACCAATTAAAATCATCTTGATACTGTGTGCAATTTAATTCACTTTGCTACTTCCATCCACCGAATTTCTTAATAACTTCCACAATGTCTACACATTACAATCAGATCAAGATTAGCCATTAAGTTTTTACGTCAGCATCCGATCACGCCTGCCTTAAGCTACGGCTATCAAGAGACAAACAAAAAACGGATGGAAAACAAAAAAAAGTGTTACCATTTTAGTATTTTCTCTGCCGTCGAGCGCTCATACCGCTGCGACGGGATATTTTTTATCTGAGGGAACGAGTGTAGCGCGGCGAAATTCAAAGTCCCGCTACATGTGGTAGTACTGAAATTTGTTTTGAGGTTAAAAATTGCTGTACTGACAGAGCAGAATAGGATGGCGCATTATCGTCATGCAGAATGCAATTATCAGCAATGTTGACACGGACACGAAGAATTTTTACGAAGTCTTTCTAAAATTTCTTTATACTAATATTGGTTAACTGTTTGTCCAGGAGGCACCCACTCTTTATGAACAATTCCCTTGGAATCAAAGAAGTACAGAAGCGTGCATTTCACTTTTGACTTTGACATGCGACCTTTTTTTGGTCTGGGTGAGCACAATTGCTAACTTTGGCGTTTTGTCTCTGGATCGTACTGAAAAAACCTACTTTCATCACCAGTGCTAACACGGCTCAAAAATTATGGATTCATTTCCGTTTGCTCTAACAGATCGGCTGCCACATTTTTCCGTATTTCTCGCTGTTGTGGTGTGAGATTTTTGGGCACCATTTTGCTCTTTTTACGAAGATCTTCAGTTGTTATTGGACCAACCGTTTCTCAACTGATGTTCAGTTCTTCTGCAATCATTTTCACGGATAATCTTCGATCAGATCGTACGAGTTAACGCAACCTGGCGAAGTTGACATCCGACCGTGAGGTTGATGGTCGTCCACTGTGGTCTTCATCTTCAACATTCGTTCCGCCTTCACTAAACATTTTATGCCAACAAAAAAACGTGACCTCTTGACATAACCTCCTCTCCAAAAGCCTTCTGAAGCTTACCGTTAGTTGTCGTCGCGTTTTCACACAATTTAACGTAAAAAGAAATGGCATACCGTTGCGCAATATTATGCGGTTCCATTCCAGTGACGAGAGACACAAACAGGTGTTAACTTACTACAGCACAACCCATGACTGAGCAGTTGCATCGATGTGCCGCTTGGACTAGAAGCCGCTTATAGACCAAGGTCGAAGATATTGTACACACGCAGGCCTGCAGGGTTGCCACATCTTGCAAAGAAAATCAGTCTCATTACTTTATTGTCGCACCTCGAAGGTCGTAATTGGCGTGCTATTTCTTCATATCGGTAATCTTGTTTTTATATCCCCACCACCAGCCCCCAGTGTAACCACACTACTTCTTCCTGCCACCTACACCTGCTTCACACAGTCAAAGAGAAAGACTTGACGTGATGAAAGCTCAAAAAGTAGTAAGACTCCTTTATACAGTGAAAGTAAAATTATGTTCTACTATAAATTCAAAAGAACAATTTCAAATATTTACCGAAAATTACGAAAAAAAGTAATATAAATTATAAATATCGATACTGCCATTTGGTATCGATATTTCGATGTATTTATGAAAAACCGATATATATATCGATATATAATAGTAAAGCAACGAATATATCGATGTTTTATCAACAGCCGTAGCTTGAACTTGTTTGAGGTTTCGACCTGATGCTACCATAGGACTTACAACATAAATACTTAAGAGAGTGCAACTCTGAACAGTCGTTATAACGTAATTTCAGATTGAGAGGTGTCAGGTGTTTAGGTAGATAAGAACCTCAATATTCAGACTATCCACCATATTATTCAATATGTACACAAAACAAGCAGTAAAGCAAAGAAAGCATAAATTTGGGGAGAGTATTAAAATTCAAGGACCAGATATAAAAATCATTGAGATTTGCCAATGACAATGTAATTCTGACCGACGAGGTAAAGTACTTGGAGGATGAGCCAAATAGTTAGTGTGTTTAATAAAGGTTAATAAGTAGACGTCTACAAAAAGTGAACAAGGCTAATGGAATATAGTCGAATTAAATCCAGGTATGATGAAGGAATTAGATTAGGAAACGAGATAGTAGTACCATTATATGAGTTCTGATAACTGGCGACTAAAGCAACTGGCGATGGCTAAAGCAGAGAGGGTATAAAATACAGACAGCCACAGCAAGAAAAGCGTTTCTGCAAAATATAGCCGGCCGCGGTGGTCGAGCGGTTTTAGGCACTTCAGTCTGGAACCACGCAGCTGCTACGGCCGCAGGTTTCAATCCTGCCTCGGGCATGGATGTGTGTGATGTCCTTAGGTTAGTTAGGTTTAAGTAGTTCTAAGTCTGGGGGACTGATGACATCAGATGTTAAGTCCCATAGTGCTCAGAGCCATTTGAACCATTTTAGCATAGAATATCATTTTTAAATGTCTTTCCCGAAAGTATTTGTCCGGAATGTAGTATTGTATGGAGGAGAAATACGGATGATAAATACTCCAGACATGAAGAGAGTAAACGCTTTTGGAAGGTGATGGTATAAAAGAACGGTGAAGATTAGATGAGTAGATTGAAAAAGTGATGAGAGGCAACAGCATCAAATTGGGCGAAAAAGAAATTTATGGTACAACTTGAATGAAAGAAGGGTTCATTTGATTTGACATAACTGCATTAAATTGACGAAAAAGAAATTTATGGCGTAACTTGACTGGAAGAAGCGTTCGATCGATAGGGGGATTAGTGCGGCGGAACTGCATCAAATGGGCGGGGGGGGGGGGGGGGGGGGAAGAAATTTATGGCGCAACTTGACTGAAAGAAGGGTTCGTCTGATAGGAGTATTAATGTGGAGGAACTGTATAAAATTGGGGGGAAAAAGGAATTTATTGCGCAACTTGACTGAAAGAAGGTTTTGTTTCATTGGGCATATCGGATCACCAGTTAATGGTGGAAATTAAAAATTGTGGGGGAAGACGAAGAGATGAATACTGTGAGTAGGATGAAATGGACGTGGGTTGCAGTAGTCCTTTGGAGATGAAGAGACTTATAGATGATAGACTAGCGTGACCAGATGCATTATATCAGTCTGCGAACTAAAGACCTCAGCAACAAGAAATGTACTACTGGTCGACAAGGGGGTGCTACGGAAGCAGTGCGGAACATGTTTGGAAAGAGTTGCCAGATAGCCGAAGCGGCTAAGGCGACAGCTTGAGTAAAGTGGGAAACATGGATTTGAACCCAACAGAAATTTTCACTTGCCACCACTGAATTAATTCAGTGTCCTCACATGCCGTTGATGTCCGTATTTCCCTTTCATCAAGAAAAAATTTTTTGCTTGAAATATTTTATAGTCGATTTCATGGAGTAAGAACTTATAACATGCAGTCGCAGTGACAAATAAAGACACTGTCACAAAAAAAAAAAACGTCGCGGATTCTTCCGTAAAACTGTTTCAGTCTTACTGTCAACAGAAATGATATAACAGAAACCCAGAAGCAAAACCTCACACTCAGATTATCTGAGCATACCGTTGGAGAGGTTGGTGGCTACATCATTTTGCTCGACTCCGTAACAGTCGAAACAAAACAATATTTACAGCCGTCCCTGGATATTTCACCGTTAACGTTCTCCGTCAAAACTGCGTCTGGTAACTTCGCTTACGCGAGATACATCACACAGCGACATGATTCGAGATGGTAAGTTCCTAAGGCACCAAACTGCTGAGTTCATCGGTCCCTAAGCTCGCACACTGCTTAATCTAACTTAAAGTAACTTACGCTAAGGACAAGAGAGACACCCATGCCTGAGGGAGGACTCTAACCTCCAACGCGGGGAGCCGCGCGAACCGTGGCAAGGCGCTCAAGACCGCGCGGCTAACCAGCCCGGCAACATGATTCGAATTATTGTCGCTAGGTCGCAGTATTACTGGGCACTGCAGTGGTCATTGTTAATCAGAAGTATGATGCTGCAAGAGATGGTGGTGGTGGTGGTTAGTGTTTAACGTCCCGTCGACAACGAGGTCATTAGAGACGGAGCGCAATCTCGGGTTAGGGAAGGATTGGGAAGGAAATCGGCCGTGCCCTTTCAAAGGAACCATCCCGGCATTTGCCTGAAACGATTTAGGAAAATCACGGAAAACCTAAATCAGGATGGCCGGAGGCGGGATTGAACCGTCGTCCTCCCGAATGCGAGTCCAGTGTGCTAACCACTGCGCCACCTCGCTCGGTGCTGCAAGAGAGTTAGCGAAGAGCACGACTACTATAAATGATTAATTCGTTTCCAAAGCTCTGTATTTTACACGGTAAAATGTAAATGTCGTGTGGCTAGGGCCTCCCGTCGGGTAGACCGTTCGCCTGGTGCAGGTCTTTCGATTTGACGCCACTTCGGCGACCTGCGCGTCGATGGGGATGCAATGATGATGATTAGGACAACACAACACGCAGTCCCTGAGCGGAGAAAATTTCCGATCCAGCCGGGAATCGAACCCGGGCCCTTACGATTGAGAGCCTGTCACGCTGACCACTCAGCTACCGGGGCGGACTTTTGCACGGTATTACATATACATATATGATTTAAGCATGAATAGAACCATAAACTCACCAATGTGGATTTTGTACTCTAAAAACAGAACACATGTCCAGGTGGTAGACAGGTTTGTGCCATACCTGATGTATCTTAAGTACCTAATGTAGCAACATAACAGCGCCTGCGATGGGTTTTCTCAGCTGTTGAAGTGTTCTTGACAGTGGGGTTACGTATCACCAACGGAAAAAGTGAAATTGCGTTAGGCCAAGCGCTGTGGGTGCCCAAGGGAACAGAGTCGCATTGTATTCTCCTCTACGCCCAGTCCAACCATGAGGATTTCCTCGTTTAAGTAGCGACCGAAACATCGATGTTCCAATGAGGGGGTGCCCCGTCTTCTTGGAAGATAAAAATCTCGGAATCAGCAGTCAGTTATGGAAGTAGCCGCAACTGCTGCATATCAAGGTAAGAGGTATGAGGTGTCAGGTCAGAAAATTTGAATGATGAGTGAAAATCATATTTAAATAGGCTCTGACCGAGCACATATTTTAAAAAGAATTACTTGCTTTAAGGAACCAGCGATCAAAAGTAATTATATAATCCTCAACAACCATATTACATCCAAGACATTTAAGATTAAACAGTAATATATAACATCAGAGAGCTGCAGTCCCAAGTTTTAAGCAGCACGTTTCGATGGACTGCACTGCAACTGTACAAGACCTCAGAGGATCTCCGCACACAGGGAGTTATTGCGGCAGTCGACAAAATATCAACGTCAATCCATGTACAGACCTAAGACGAACTAAAAGCTCTCTTCAGTTTGATACAGTTAATTCCCTTTCAACATAACATACACCACAAGTCTAGCCCTAGGACGGCACCGACACCCCGCAATTTAGCACGCGAAAACTACAGCGATGCACTCACCACGTATCCTTACAAAATACAGGAACAGAGAGCCGGCTCCCCAATAGCGGAACTTTTAACCACGCACAGCGTGCGGGTTTGCGGGATGCCTGATCTCGCCCTTAACCTCAACACCAGTTCCAATACTAGTCAGCCTACAATCTTGAACCACCATACACATTCCTTCAGTTACTGCATATAAAGCCAATGTGTTAGGCAAACAGACCAGCATATGATAAAAGCTTAAGCAATTTCCTTACTAGACAACCCTTATGAATAGTAGCCGTAATTTAATTATTTTTTAAAACGTGAGCACACCCACAATCAAAAGACAAACAACGCCAATCATAAGGACAGTAGCACGTAAGCAAGTAGCAATTGTAGCTTCTGCTTGGATTGGCTACAAATCAGCGCGTGATTTAACACACCAGAGAACAGTCTTTACAACCTAACCATCAATACAACAGCAAATTACTCACACGTGTAGTCCCCCACGATTTCGATTCGTAAAGCCATAGACAAAACGTGGAGGACGTATCACTTAGACCAACATAATGGTGCTCCCTCAGTTACCCCAAATAACTGACTCCCTTAGTTGCACAGCAAAGAACCAGACCTAATGAAACCACCACAGTTTTCGCCTCTAAATTGTCACAGTACAAGTGAGACTCAATCACAAATGTAATTTTACATCAGTTCCCGTACAGTCAATACCAGCGCCTGATTTTCACCCGTTTATAACGGCAGGCAGCAAAGTCGTACGGAAAAGTGCGTAGACACAAGCTCTTACCAATACTCTTCTCCGAAAGCAGCCACCGCAACTCTCGGGAACCACTGGGACATCCAATGCAAAAATCGTTACTCCTTCACACAAATTACAGGACGCCCACTTCCCGCTGCTTGGTACGGCGCCTTCCGTCCAGAGCCAACTTGTATATCTCCACGCGATAGGTCCGGTCCCACGTTCGCTGCGTCAACCCGACAACCGTCTTCCACCACATCCTGGAGCACACCCCCCCACAGGACCTCACCTCGTTACTCCACGCGTAGGCCCCAGAGGGCGCTGCTTACCGCCCTGACCGTGGCAGGAAAGATAAACCACCAGAGTGGCACTATCGATATGAGCCGCCACGGCTCAAGGTACGCGTCAGTCTCCTCACAGAAGAAAAATGACCCATACAGTTTCGTCAGTGACACTGCCACACAAAACATTAACTTTCAGCGAATCCCGTCCAAACGCCGCAATTTCTTGAAGTTTTTCATTGCCCTACATTCCCCACGTTGTGGCGATTAACCGCTACGGATAAATGAAAGGTTGTCCCGCCACTGAATATCAGCTTGGAGGCGAAATATTCATCGTAAAGTGCTTCCACTATTGTGATGCAAAACTGAAGAAAACAGAAGTAAAACACATCTGGCGTTCCCCAAGGTAGTGTTATATTCCCTCTGTTGTTCGTTGTCTATATAAACGATTTATGTTGTTTGCAGATGAAACTGCCGCTTGTCGTCTAGTGAAGCGAACAGAAGAGCAGAACCAATTGCAAAACGACTTAGATATCTGTATGGTGCAAAAATTGATAACTGACTCAAAATAACGAAAAGTGTGAGGTCGCCCACATGAGTGCTAAAAGAAATGCGGTAAACTTCTGTTACACGATATATGAGTCAAATCTAAAGGCAGCAAATTCAACTAAATACCTAGGAATTACAGTTATGTACAACTTAAACTGCGAAGAGCACATAGAGATTGTTACAGGGCAGACGAAACAAAGACTGCAATTAATTGGCAGAAAGCTTAGAACATGCAACAAATTTACTAGTCGGCCTAAACTACGCATACCGGTTCCCGTGAGATCACAGAAGTTAAGCGCTGTCGGGCGTGGCTGGCACTTGGATGGGTGACCATCCAGCCGCCATGCGCTGTTGCCATTTTTCGGGGTGCACTCAGCCTCGTGATGCTAATTGAGGAGCTACTCGACCGAATAGTAGCGGCTCCGGTCAAAGAAAACCATCGTAACGACCGGGAGAGCGGTGTGCTGACCACACGTCCCTCCTATCCGCATCCTCCTCTGAGGATGACACGGCGGTCGGACGGTCCCGATGGACCACTTGTGACCTGACGACGGAGTGCTAAACTACGCATATCAGTCCTCTTTTGGAGTACTGTTGCGAGGTGTGGGATCCTTACCAGGTAGGATTAACGGTGTACATCTACGTCTGCATCTACACGGATCTACATGGGTACTGTGCAAATCACATTTAAGTGACTGGCAGAGGGTTCATCGAACCACCTTCACAATTCCCTGTTATTCCCATCTCGTATAGCGCGCCAAAACAACAAACATCTATATATTTCCCTTGCGAGCTCTGATTTCCCTTATTTTATCATGGTGATAGCTTCTCCCTGTGTAGGTCGGCGTCAAGAAAATATCGTCGCATTCGGAGGAGGAAGTAGGTGATTGGAATTTCGTGAGAAGATTCCGCCGCAACGAAAAACGCCTTTGTTTTAGTGAAGTCCATATCCTCTATCATTTCAGTGGCACTCCGTCCCTTGTTTTGGGATAATACAAAACGTGTTACGGTTCTTTGAACTTTTTCGATGCACTCCGTCAATACCATCCGGTATGGGTCCCACACCGCGCAGCAGTATTCTAAAGAGGACGGACAAGCGTATTGTAGGCAGCCACCTTAGTAGACCTGTTACATTTTCTAAGAGTCCTGCCAATAAAACGGAATCTTTGCTTGGCCTTCTCCACAACATTTTCTATGTGTTCGTTCCAATTTCATTTGTTCGTAATTGTAATACCTAGGTATTTAGTTGAATTATTTACGGCTTTTAGAGTAGACTGATTTATCGTGTAACCGATGTTTAAAGGACTCCTTTCAGAACTCAGATGGATGACGTCACACTTTACATTATTTACGGTCAATTGCCAATTTTCGCACCATATAGATATCTTTTCTAAATGCATCGAGAAAGTTCAAAGAAGGAAAGCACGTATTGTATTATCAAGAAATAGGGAGGGAGAGTGTCATGGACATGATACTCTATTTCGGGTGAACATCATTAAAACAAAGGCGTTTTTCGTTGCGGCGAGATCTCTTCACGAAATTTCAATCACCAACTTTCTTCTTCTAATGCGAAAATACTTTGTTGACGCCGACTTACATGGGGAGAAACGATCATCATAATAAAATAAGGGAAATCAGAGCTCGCACGGAAAGATAAAGGTGGTCCTTTTTTCGTGCGCTGTTCCAGAACGGAAAAACAGAGTACTACTGGTGAAGGCGGTTCGATGAACCCTCTGCCAGACACTTCAGTGTGCTCTGCAGAGTAGTTACGTAAATGTAGATCAAGGCGCCGGCCATAATCCTACAGTTTCAATTGTTGCACGACGTGCCGACGGTACTGTTTGAAATGTAAACGGCGCCACATAATCTCTCACAGATTGCTGCGATATTCCAAGTTTCTGGCTTGCGCATACATTTGATTTTTTTGCACTCAGTACGAAACTTTGTCTCACACCCTCCACAGTTACACCTGGCACACTTAGTCAACCGCGAATTTTCTGTTTACAGAGACAAGCAGAGTTCCCAAAATTGTCGACACCACCGCACGGTGCGTTATTTACAAGGCGGTTCCTCCTTTCCTTAATTCCTTCTGAACGCGCGCTGCAGTGTATTCCCCCAGTGAATAATCTGCAACTAATACAAACTTTTGTACATGGCTGCACGTTCAGAGACGGTGAATAGTTACGACTGAAAGAAAAACAGCCCTCAGTCACTATCAAATTAACCTGGTTTCGACACTGATAGGAGTGTCTTCCTCAGAATATAAATCAAAGAATGGCCTATATTCTATAACATGGTCACAGAATTATGACTAAAAACGTATGATAGGGTATAAGTACGGAATCATCGTAAAAGACTGGCAGTACTTATATGTCATTTATAAAGTAATAAATATGCCAAAAGGGCATTAGTCGCAAAGATATTTAAGATAAATAAAACTGTGATGGCGAGCCGCTAAGGGCTGCTCGTTACTTGCGTGGTGCAGGTTGCAAAACGGACTGAGGTGGCCGCGTTAACAGATGCGGCCAGGTGGACACGGCACTGCAACGATCACGCCATCTGGTAGCCGTCGGTACAACTAGGCTACTTCACATTGAAATATAGCCAGAAATGATTATAAACAAACAGTATTTGGTACATAATGGATGGCAATGTTTGATTGGTAGTAGCGTACAACATAACATTTTGTCTACATCAAAGCTTATAATAGTAAGGTAAAACATGAAAACATCATTATGAACATGTAGATAGGACTGAATGACAACTTGTAGAAAGCAATATTGACGTGAAATGCACCCAAGAAACATTTGATAATTGAAAAACATAGGACTACCTTAGAAGGAAAAGAACATTTCCGCAACCTGCACAAGGAGACCAAAAGTCAGATAATTTCAAAAACGGTTCAAAAGGCTCTGAGCACTATGGGACGTAACTTCTGAGGTCATCAGTCGCCTAGAACTTAGAACTAATTAAACCTAACTAACCTAAGGACATCACACACACCCATGCCCGAGGCAGGATTCGAACCTGCGACCGGAGCGGTCGCTCGGCTCCAGACTGTAGCGCCTAGAACCGCACGACCACTCCGGCCGGCTGAGATAATTTTTTTCAATATCTTTCGTAAAGTAACATATTCTGACCAGATCGTCCCTGCATCTTCTACTCACCCACAGTCGCATAAAAAATCCTTCTTTCATTCTGCTATTCACCGAGCCATTTCCATCCCACTTTCTAAAGGAAACTTCAACGACGAAATCAATTTACTTAAAACATTAGCAGTTAACAACGAGTATAAACGTAACATAGTAGATGGCTTCCGTTATAAACTCAAAAAAAATTTTCTCTATTCCTTTCGTGGGGCCTATCTCTTATCAGATACAGCGCATTCTTCGAAAGAAATACGATTGCAACGTTGCTTTTTCTACTAATGCCAATTTGAAAAATAACTTCATTCATAATTTACATTCTATGCGTTCCCGTATATAAAATTCTGGTGTCTACAAAATTGTCTGCCATACTTGCTCCTCCTACTATATAGGATAAACAGGACGTGCCTTCACTACCTGCAGCTCACACAGAACAAAGTACTCAAAATCATAAGCAACGCTCCGCGTAACACACGCATCGCGGACCTTCACCGGGAATACCGGCTAGATACCATCTTGCAGGTGTTCCAAAAACTCTCCACACGACTGTACAATAACACTAGACACTCGCGCAACCCGTTTACCCTTTCTCTGGGTAACTACTACAACCATAGATGGAAGCATAACAGATCAAAGGCACTACTGGCTAGGAACTAAACATCTATGGTCCATAGCACTCTAACACGACAGTACCGGCGAGCCCCTGCAACACAGCTACTACTGGTAACCCCAGATGCTCGACCCGCCGAAAAACAGCCAACTGCAGGGAAGCCGTACTGTACACAGCACGCAAACCAACCACACACACACCCTACACAGTCTGTGAGCCGATCTATGACCGATCGCCCACTGATGTACAACGACCTTGAACTGTTGCAGGGACGCAGCAACTGCAGCAAGCCCTATAACGAGTTTCCTCAACGACAAAGGTAACGATGCACGATACCTCCCACTAACACAACCACACCTTGCATGCACTGTCGCAGCTAGCAAGCCGCTACTGCCTTTACCACCCGTCCTACTGTCGCAGAGGTTTTTTCCCTTGGCTCTTGCCTTGGCACTTTTTTTACTCTGCCCTTACAATCCAATCGTTTTCGACCACTTCTATCTCCTGATGGACCATGTTAATGAGTAATCTTACCCAGACGCATGGATAACATCACAGCCCGCATCCTGTGACTCCTGATTCGAAAGCTAACATGTTTACGGAGGTGACAGTAGAACTTTTGATTTGGTCGCCACGTTGCTGTGGGCGTGGAGGGGCCCCATCCTTTATTAGCCTTCACTACCAGATATAAAGAACAATTCCTAAGAAAAAAAGGCACTAGCCCCCAAAATTCGTCTTTTGCCGACCACCTTCTAAGTACAGGTCATTTACCTAAAGCCATCTGCGATAGTAACATTTTGCACACGGAAAAGAAAGGGCGTAGACTAGATATTCTGGAAGGATTAGAGATTTTAAGGAATTTTGCTCTAAGTGACAGCCTCATACTTAACGAACAGCTACAGCTACGTAATACCAATTTTTACGATATAAAGCCGTTACTCGATATCTGACTTGGGTTCTCCTTGTGCAGGTTGCCGAAATGTTCTTTTTCCTTCTAAGGTAGTCCTATGTTCTTCAATTGTCAAATGTTTCTTGGCTGCATTTCACGTAAATATTGTCATTCAGTCCTACCTACATGTTCATAATGATGTTTTCAAAAATGGTTCAAATGGCTCTGAGCACTATGGGACTTAACATCTGACAAGCGAACTTCCCCATCGCACCCCCCTCAGATTTAGTTATAAGTTGGCACAGTGGATAGGCCTTGAAAAACCGAACACAGATCAATCGAGAAAACAGGAAGAAGTTGTGTGAACTATGAAAAAATAAGCAAAATATACAAACTAAGTAGTCCATGTGAAGATAGGGAACATCAAGGATAATCTGAGCTCAGGAGCGCCGTGGTCCCGTGGTTAGCGTGAGCAGATGCGGAACGAGAGGTCCTTGGTTCAAGTCTCCCCGCAAGTGAAAACTTTTTCTTTATTTTCGCAAAGTTATGATCTGTCCATCCGTTCATTGACGTCTCTGTTCACTGTAATAAGTTTAGTGTCTGTGTTTTGCGACCGCACCGCAAAACCGTGCGATTAGTAGACGAAAGGACGTGCCTCTCCAATGGGAACCGAAAACATTTGATGGCAAGGTCATAGGTCAACCGATTCCTCCACGGGAAAACACGTCTGATATATTCTATACGACACTGGTGACGGCATGTGCGTCATATGACAGGAATATGTTGTCGACCCACCTTACTTGTACACTTGGCGAATGGGTAAAAAGATTCTTCTACATTGCCCGATTTAGGTTTTCTTGTGGATGTGAGAATTACTCCCAAAAAAGTGATGAAAACATAAGAGTTTGTCACATAATCTGCAACAAATGAATCCAACAGTTTCACAGTCGCACACTTTTCCCTGTGCTCTGTCAAAACATATGTTTTTAACGTTTTCAAATTTTTCCGTGTGTAGACCATCAAATCCTGCTTATGTCCAAGCAAATCTGAACATGTCCTGGAATTCTGGAGAGCGAAGTTGATTATGTGTGAGTGCCTGAACTTTGATAATTGTCTGAAAATTTAAAAAAAAATTAGACTCGAAGGAAGACTTGATCCATGGACCTCTTGTTTCGCAGCTGCCCACGCTAACCACGGGACCACGGCGCTCCGGAGCTCCCGTCATCTTTGATGTTCCCTATCTTTGCATGAGCTACTCAGTTTGTATATTTTTCTTATTTTTTTAATAGTTCCACACAACTTCTTCCTGTTTTCTCGACTGATCTGTGTTCAGTTTTTCAAGGCCTATCCACTGTGCCAACTTATAACTAAATCTGAGGGGGTTGCGATGGGGAGGTACCCTTGTGAGGTCATCAGTCCCCTAGAACTTAGAACTACTTAAACTTAACTAACTTAAGGACATCACACACGTCCATGCCCGAGGAAGGATTCGAACCTGCAAACGTAGCGGTCGCACGGTTCCAGACTCAAGCACCTAGAACCGCTCGGCCACACCAGCCGGCACTGTTATAAGCTTTGATGTAGGCAAAATGTTATGTTGTACGCTACTATCAAACAAACATTGCTCTCCATTATGTACCAAATACTGTTCATTTACAATCATTTCTGCCTCTATTTGAATGTGAAGTAGTCTAATTGTATCTACGGCTAGTAGATGGAGCGTTCGTTGCAGTGCCGTGTTCACCTGGCCGCATTTCTTAATTCGGGCACCTCAGTCCGTTTTGCAACCTGCACCACGCAAGTAACGAGCAGCCCTTAGCGGCTCGCCGTCACAGTTTTATTTATCTTAAGTATCTTTGCGACTAATGCCCTTTTGGCATATTTATTACTTCATAAATGACATATAAGTACTGCCAGTCTTTTACGATGATTCCGTACTTATACCCTATCATACGTTTTTAGTCATAATTCTGTGACCATATTACAAAATACAGACCATTCTTTGATTTATATTCTGAGGAAGACACTCCTAGCAGTGTCGAAACCAGGTTAATTTGTTAAAAATAGTGACCGACGATTGTTTTTCTTTCAATTGTAATACAGTCAACATAATTAGCGTTTTCCGTCTTTAATCCTAAAAGCCTTACGTACTTAAACTCAAATATTTAGAACACTAATTCATTTGGAAAGCAAACAGATGTTTGAAAGAGTTATTCATGGGACATGAGTTCTTTAAAGAATCGGTGTTGAAGTAGATGCAACTTGATAATGGCACATTCGTACCGACACGTCCCTACGTGAAATCGAGCAAGATAAGAAAAATAAGTAATCGCTGAAAATGGCGACCTCGCGGCACTTTAAATTCTAATAGGTGCGTTATTTTAAATGTAACTGGGCTCACTCTACTCTCTGTTCGAAGCCACAGACTGGGGCATATTTCTTTTAGCACAAAATGTATTTTGTTTGCGGGCGCTTCCTTAAGCAGATTTTGCGTTTAGATGCTCACGGCGCGACGTGCAGTAAGGGTTTATCGCGCTTCGTAGCTACTGAATAAATTTAATATAGCGAGGCTCCAGCCGTTTAGCGAGACCTCGCGACATAAAAGTGGGGCTACCTCATTACCCCTCAAAATAGCCGCATTAAAGCCGTCACTCGCAGTTCTTAGTTAAATATACGGCAAGCTCTCGGCATCGCGTGGCGAGGTGCTTCTAGCTCAGACAGCACTGAAACCAGGTACTGGGTCCCACGGTCTACCGCGATATCGTTTTACTGAATTCTACGCTCCTCTTACCAGTGTAAGATCCGCAAGAACTCGATTTACATACCGACAACAAATGTAAAAGTATATGGAATATAGTGAAGCAACAAAAAGGACGATAGGCCTAAGAAAAAGATAAAATTATTTTTTAAATGCAGAGACTATAAGTCATCAGTCAAGGATAACAGGTATATTTTACAATCATTGCTTATATAGAGCAGAAAACAAGGGGACAAACAGCTAAAGAGAAAACTCGAATCAGTATACTGAAAAAGGAGCTCAATAAAATTCAGTCACTTGGATGTGTCACCCATTCTCTTTCGGAAATTAAGAACATTATATATTAACTCAGAAATAAGATATCATCTGGATTTGACACTAACATACTACTAAAGACTTTTTTCCACATAATAATCGCTGTCGTTTCTCAGATATCTAGTGCATTTCTAACTCGGGACATTTTTCCACAAACATTCAAAAACAGGAACTGTCGATGACATGCCTCGCTCAGGTCGCCCGAGAACCACTACTGTAGTGGATGACCGCTACCTAGGGTTTATGGCTCGGAGGAACCCTGATAGCAACGCCATCATGTTGAATAATTCTTTTCGTGCAGCGACAGGGAGTCGTGTTACGACTCAAACTGTGCGCAATAGGCTGCATGATGGGCAAATTCACTGCGCCATGGCGAGGTCCATCTTTGCAACCACGACACCATGCAGAACGGTACAAATGGGCCCAGCAACATGCCAAATGGACCGCTCAGGATTGGCATCACGTTTTCTTCACTGATTACTGACGCACATGCCTTCAACCACATAATCATCGGAGACATATTTGGAGGCAACCCGGTGTGAACGCCTTGGACCCACAGTCTAGCGAGTGCAGAGGAGGGTCCCTTCTGTTTTGGGGGTCGACGTAAACCGCTGGTGGTCACGGAAGGCGCCGTAACGGCTTTACGATGCCATCCTCCGACCGATAGTGCAATTATATAGGCAGCATAATGGCGAGGCACTCGTCTTCATGGACGACAATTCGCGCCCCCATCGTGTACAACTTGTGAATGACTTCCTCCAGGATAACGACATAGCACAACTAGGGTGACCAGCATGTTCTCCAGACACGAGCCCTATCGAAAATGCCTGGGATAGACTGAAAATGCCTGCCAATGTGACCGAATGGTTCTAAGTGCTTCAGTCTAGAACTGCGGGACCACTACAGTCGCAGGTTCAAATCTTGCCTAGCGCATGGATGTCTGTGATGTCCTTAGGTTAATTAGGTTTAAGTAGTTCTATGTTCTAGGGGACTGATGACATATGGTAAGTCCCATAGTGCTCACAGCCATAGACTGAAAAGGGCTGTTTATGGACGACGTGACCTACCAACCACTGTGAGGGATCTACGCCGAATCGCAGTTGAGGAATGGGACAATATGGACTAACATGCCTTGATGAACTTGTGGACAGTATGCCACGACGAATACAGGCATGCATCGATGGAAGAGGACATGCTACTGGGTATTATAGGTACCGGTGTGTACAGAAATCTGGACCACCCACTCTGAAGGTATCGCTGTATGGTGGTATAACATCCAACTTGTAGTTATCAGGAGCAATAAAAAGGGCGGAAGTGATGTTTATGTTGATCTTTATTCCAGTTTTCTGTACAAGTTCCGCAACTAACGGAACCGCGGAGACGCAAAACTTTTTTTTGATGTGTGTATTTGTGCATGCACACGAATATTCAAGGTCTGCTCATAGAAGGGCGCTACATTCGAATCCCCCAGCTGGTCGTCGAACACACCTTGTACAAACAGACAAGAAGTCAATTACATAGATCCTGAGAAATCAGTACCCAGAACAACCACCTCTGGCCGTAATAACGGCGTTGATACGCCTCGGAATTGAGTCAAACAGAGCTTGGATGGCGTGTACAGGTACAGCTGCCCATGCAGCTTCAACACGATACCACAGTTCATCAACAGGAGTGACTGGCGTATTGTGACGAGCCAGTTGCTCGGCCACCATTGGCCAGGCGTTTTCAATTGGTGAGAGATCTGGAGAATGTGCTGGCCAGGGCAGCAGTCGAACATTTTCTGTATCCAGAAAGGACCGTACAGGACCTGCAACATGCGGTCGTGCATTATCCTGCTGAAATGTAGGGTTTCGCAGGGTTCGAATGAAGGGTAGAGCCACGGGTCGTAACACATCTGAAATGTAACGTCCACTGTTCAAAGTATCGTCAATGCGAGCAAGAGGTGACCGAGACGTGTAAACAATGGCACCCCATACCATCACGCCGGGTGGTACGCCAGTATGGGCATGACGAATACACGCTTCCAATGTGTGTTCACCGCGATGTCGCCAAACACGGATGAGACCATCATCATGCTGTGAAAAGAACATGGATTCATCCGAAAAAATGACGTTTTGCCATTCGTGCACACAGGTTCGACGTCGAGTACACCACCGCAGGCGCTCCGCTCCTGTCTATGATGCAGCGTCAAGGGTAACCGCAGCCACGGTCGCCGAGCTGATAGTCCGTGCTGCTGCAAACGTCGCCGAACTGTTCGTGCAGATGCTTGTTGTCTTGCAAACGTCCCCATGTGATGACTCAGGGATCGAGACGTGGCTGCACGATCCGTTACAGCCATGCGGATAAGATGCCTGTCATCTCGACTGCTAGTGATACGAGGCCGTTGGGATCCAGCACGGCGTTCCGTATTGCTCTCCTGAACCCACCGATTCCATATCCTGCTAACAGTCATTGGATCTCGACCAACGCGAGCAGCAGTGTCGCGATACGATAAACCGCAATCGCGATAGGCTGCAATCCGACCTTTATCAAAGTTGGAAACGTGATGGTACGCATTTCTCCTCCTTACACGAGGCTTCACAACAACGCTTCACCAGGCAACGCCGGTCAGCTGCTGTTTGTGTATGAGAAATCGGTTGGAAACTTTCCTCGTGTCAGCACGTTGTAGATGTCGCCACCGGCGCCAACCTTGTGTGAATGCTCTGAAAAGCTAATCATTCGCATATCACAGCATCTTCTTCCTGTCGGTTAAGTTTCGCGTCAGTAGCACGTCATCTTCGTGGTGTAGCAATTTTAATGGCCAGTAGTGTACATCTACATCTACATGCCTGCCCTGCAATTCACACTTAAGTGCCTGGCAGAGGGTTCATCGAACCATTTTCATACTACTTCTCTACCATTCCACTCTCGAATGGCGCGTGGGAAAAAGGAATACTTAAATCTTTCCGTTCGACCTGTGATTTCTCTTATTTTATTATGATGATCATTTCTCCCTACGTAGGTGGGTGTCATTAAAATATTTTCGCATTCGCAAGAGAAAGGTGGTGATTGAAATTTCGTACATAGATCTCGCCGCAAAGAAAACCGCATTTTGTTTCAGTACTGCCACCTTAACTAGCGTATCATATCAGTGAAACTCTCACCCCTATTGCGCATAACACGAAACGGGCTGCCCTTCTTTGCACTTTATGATGTCCTGCGTCAATCCTACTGGCAAGGGTCCCAAACCGCGCAGCAATATTCGAGCAGAGGACGGACAAGGGTAATGTAGGCTGTCTCTGTAGTGGGTTTGTCGTATCTTCTAAGTGTCCTGCCAACAAAGCGCAGCCTTTGTTTCGCCCTCCCCACAATATTATCTATGTGGTCTTCCCAATTTAAGTTGCTCGTAATTGTAATTCCTAGGTATTTAGTCGAATTGACAGCCCTTAGATTTGTGCGAATTATCGTATACCTTCGATCTATCGAAACAAACACTTCTTTTCCTTTCCTGACCATATATAGTTATGTCATTATCTCTGTGGTATACATAAACAAGAACTTTAATATCTGTGAAAGATACATGTCCACCCAGGAAAGACGTCAGGTTATAAAAGACCACCAAATCAATCAAACTCACTCCTGACAGACGGCGCATTTATAAAATCAAATATTACAGAAATTATTTGTATTAATTTTATACGAAACTCCCACAAAAACGTGAAGGTTAAAAGAAATGGATGCGAGTGAACACGAGCCCACATCCAATTTGTTTTCGGTTTTGTATCTCATTCCCTCAATCAACTACACTATGCTAAAAATGTGTTTGAATTGGCATCGTTTTCTGTACTTTAATCCCCTAAATGTTATTCACATTTAATTATGAGAAATCCTAACAAGCTCAGCCGAAATTTATGCGAAGAACCTAACGGTGTTCCGAAAGGATAGGCTACACACAAGGTTGGCGGTGGGGTTTTTGTTGCTGTTAGAAATAGTTTATCTTGTCGCGAAATTGATCTGGATAGTTCCTGCGAGTTAGTATGGGCGGAGGTCATTGCTGGCAACCGGAATAAATTAATAATTGGATCCTTTTACCGACCTCAAAATTCAGATGATACAGTACCTGACTCATACGATTATAGTTGGTAGTGACTTTAATTAACCTCGATATGTTGTCGAAAATACATGTTTAATTCCGGACGTACGCATAAAACATCATTCGCAATTGTGCTAAACGCATTGTCTGAAAATTATTTCGAGTAGTTAGTTCATGAGCCCACGCGAATAGTAAACGGTTATGAAAACACACTTGACCTCTTAGCAACAAACAATCCTGATTTAATAACGAGCATCAAAACGGATACAGGATTAGCGAACACAGGGTTCTCGTAGCAACACTGAATATTGAAACCCCCAAAACCTCCAAAAATGAACGAAAAATATACCTATTCAAAAAAGCCTTCCTGAGAAACAATCTCCACTCCTTCCAACAATATAAGTGTAGACCAGATGTAACTTAAATCCAAGAAATAGTATCGGCAGCAAATGAGAGGTTTATACCAAATAAATTAACAAAGCGGATCAAAACACTGTTACAGAAATAACGTAACAAACATGCCAAATTCAAACAAATGCACAATCTCCAAGGTTGGTAATCTTTTACAGAAGCTCGAAAGGAACCGCAAGACCGCTACGGTCGCAGGTTCGAATCCTGCCTCGGGCATGGATGTTTGTGATGTCCTTAGGTTAGTTAGGTTTAACTAGCTCTAAGTTCTAGGGGACTAATGACCTCAGAAGTTGAGTCCCATAGTGCTCAGAGCCATTTGAACCATTTTTGAAGCTCGAAATATAGCGCGGACTTCAATGCGAGATGCTTATAATAGTTATCCAGAAACCTGGCGGAAAATCCAAAGAGATTCTGGTCGTATGTGAAGTATGTTAGCGGCAAGAAACACTCAATGCCTTCTCCGCGCGATAGCAATAGAGTTACTATCGAAGACAGTGCTGCCAAAGCAGAATTACGAAACACAATCTTCCGAAATGCCTTCACAAAAGAAGACGAAGTAAATATTTCAGAATTCGAATCAAGAACAGTTGCAAACATGAGTAACGTAGAAGTAAATATCCTTGGAGTAGTGAAGCAACTTAAATCACCTAACAAAAGCAAGTCTTCTGGTACAGACTGTATACCAATTAGGTTCCTTTCAGAATATGCAGCTCCATACTTAACAATCATATACAATCGTTCGCTCGATGAAAGATCCGTACCGAAGGACTGGAAAGTTGCACAGGTCACACCAATATTCAAGAAAGGTAGCAGCAGTAATCCACTAAATTACAGGCCCATATCGTTAACATCGATATGCAGCAGGATTTAAGAACATATATTGTGTTCGAACATTATGACTTACCTCGAAGAAAAAGTTCTATCGACACACAGTCGACATGATTTAGAAAACATCGTTCCTGTGAAACACAACTACCTCTTTATTCACATGAAGTGTTGAGTGCTATTGAGAAGGGATTTCAGATCGATTCCATATTTCTGGATTTCCTGAAGGCTTTTGACACTGTACCACAGAAGCGGCTCGTAGTGAAACTTCGTGCTTATGGACTATCGTCTCAGTTAAGTGACTGTATTTGTGATTTCCTGTCAGAGAGGTCAAAGTTCGTAATAATCGACGAAATGTCATCGAGTAAAACAGAAGTGATTTCTGGCTTTCCCGAAGGTAGTCTTATAGGCCCTCTGATGTTCCTTATCCATATAAACGATGTGGGAGACAATCTGAGCTGCCGTCTTAGGTTTTTTGCAGATGACGCTGTTGTTTATCGACTAATAAAGTCGTCAGAAGATCAAAACAAATTGCAAAACGATTTAGAAAAGATATCTGAATGGTGCGAAAATTGGCACTTGACCCTAAGTAACGAAAAGTGTGAGGTCATACACACGAGTGCTAAAAGGAATTCGTTAAACTTCGGTTACACGACAAATCAGTCTAAATTAAAGGCCGAAAATTTCAATAAATACCTAGGAATTGCAATTACGAATAATTTAATTTGGATGGAACACATAGAAAATGTTGTGGTATAGGCTAACGAAAGACGGCGTTTTGTTGACAGGACACTTGGAAAATGTAACAGATCTACTAAGGAGACTACCTACACTACGCTTGTCCGTACTCTTTTAAAATACTTCTGCGCGTGGTGGGATCCTTACCAGGTAGGACTGACGGAGTACAACGAAAAAGTTCAAAGAAGGTCAGAACGTTTTGTTTTATCTCGAAACAGGGGAGAGAGTATCACTGAAATGATACAGGATGTGGGATGGACATCATTAAAAGAAAGGCGTTTTTCGTTGCGACGGAATTTTCTCACGAAATTCCAAACACCAACTTTCTTCTCCGAATGCGGAAATATTTTGTTGACGCCGAGCTACATAGGGAGGAACGATCACCACGATAAAATAAGGGAAATCAGAGTTCGTACGGAAAGATACAGGTGTTCATTGCTTACGCGCGCTATAGGAGACTGGAAATATAGAGAATTGTGAAGGTGTTTCGATGGATCCTCTGCCAGGCACTTCAATGTGATTTACAGAGTATCCATGTAGACGCAGATGTAGATTTTATGATTCTTCAAAGAGTCGTTGCCATAAAACGGCTTACCGTCAAACACGCGAGTCATAACGCGAAAATTCCTTAACCACCAATTTGATGTTTCCCCTTTTTATTACAACAAATCGTACCAGCGACGATTCATTCTCGAGACTTCAACCTGCTGGTGCTAGAAACAGCACATATTCATTCGGCGTGACGTGTAATACAAAATCCGCCGAATATGGCCTTCTGCTGGACACAACAAATACAGTACGGCGCCTTGTTTTCTGCCTTGTGACGTAGGCAGCGTTCTTGCTTCCTATTCGTTGCACTTCATGTGGCACGTTGTCGCAATACCGGTATTGAAGAACTTATTTTGTGTTTCACGTAACAAAATGCCTTGTCAGAGAAAAAAAAGCAGGAAGTGACGTCACAAAATTCGTATACCTCCACGTAAGCGTTAGCTAATTCTTCCCGTGTACTGACGGCTTAATTCTTAAGGGAAAGAGCAGCTATTTCCAGTGTTTTGCGCATCCTTGTGGCGTGGTTGGGTAGCTCAATATGGTAGCACATTCTCCACGAAGATTCGATTGTCAGTGTGATTTACAAAAACAATAAATGTCGATACCTCTTCTTCTTGACAGACTAATTTATCGGCGTTCTGAATGCAAACAGTATGATAAAATTTATGTATTTTCACAACACAGTATCAGTTGTCGTTACAAGGGTAACAAGTAAAGATACGTTTTTAATTACCATATGGGATTTCACTCTACACAGCAACACTCGTATTGGTGCTATAACTGAAAATGTAATACAGACTGCAGGCCTTTCTATCTGCCGATGCGAAGCATTTAATTGAGAGCAAACAAATGCAAAAAACATAAAAAAATCTTCGCTTACGCACATTTTAACGTACCCCTACCCACAAACATCCTCTCCATACTTCTATTGCCCCCCCCCCCCCCCCACACACACACAGGCACACATGCAAGCGCGCGAGTTTGCACATTCACAGCATTTATTATGTTTAAAATCTATATGCCCGGTGCAGGGGGCGAGGAACATGCTGTTACACAGCGAATTTTCCAATTACTCTATTATTACACATTTTCAAACAGGACGAAAGCAAATTTATTCATAACTACGATTTAAAGTCATACATAGTCAACTGCGCTCTGAATGTCTGCCGCCGCAAAGGCCGCCACGATGCTTATAAACAATCACGGAACAAACGCCCACGAAATACGAATCTGTAACGTCTCCTACAAACGTAGCACCATGCACTTCACTACAACCGATCCTCACCTGTGTTATTTCTTTATCAGACTAAGAACAGCCGACCAGTTGCAAAGGATAAAGTAATCTTTACCTAGGTTTCAATAGATATAAATCTATCTTCTTCAGAAGTCGCTTAGGCGCTCTGCAACTTCTATGTACCTATTTTATTTGTTTGACAAACCCTGGTGTCAGGGCTATATTTTATATGATTAATGTAACTATGCAGATGTTTGCCTAAACGATAAGGACATATCACTTCATGTTGTTATAATACTGCGTCTTCTGAAGAAGATAGATTTATATCTATTGAAACCTAGGTAAAGATTACTTTATCCTTTGCAACTGGTCGGCTGTTCTTAGTCTGATTTACGTGGAACCATTGCTGTAGCGCAGCTATGTTTAAAATACTTATTTCTTTATACTTGTTTTGTAATAAGCGTTGTTTCGCACCATCGGTGCCTAGATTGACATGTTTATCGGGCGAGTACAAGAAAATAGGGAGGACCCAGCATGTTGGTTCAAATGGCTCTGACAAGGAAACCTCCCCATCGCCCTCCCCTCAGATTTAGTTATAAGTTGGCACAGTGGATAGGCCTTGAAAAACTGAATCCAGATCAACCGAGAAAACAGGAAGAAGTTGTGTAGAACTATGAAAAAATAAGCAAAATATACAAACTGAGTAGTCAATGCGCAACATAGGCAACATCAAGGGCAATGAAAGCTCCAGAGCGCCGTGGTCCCGTGGTTAGCGTGAGCGGCTCGGAAACGACAGGTTCTTGGTTCAAGCCGTCCGTCGACTGAAAAAATTAATTTTTTTATTTTCAGACAATTATTATCTGTCCGTCCGTCCGTCCGATGCGAGGTAACTGCGCCGTAGTATGGGGACGCTACACCTAAACAAACATCGAAACAGACGAGGTCAGTCGACTACAGCGCACGGAAGAGAGAGTATTCCTGCTAACAACGTGGCTGGCAGTTGACTGTTCACTACTGCATTAAATACGTGAGGTGTATTCCGTGGGCAATATGAATCAAGAAAATATAGCTCGCGACTTCAATAACAATCGCACGGTTTTGCGGTGCGGTCGCAAAACACAGGCGCTAAACTTGTTAGAGTGAACAGAGACGTCAGTGAACGAACGGACAGATCATAACTTTGCGAAAAAAAAGGAAGTATAATTTTCTCTCGAGGGTAGGCTTGAACCAAGGACCTCTAATTCCACAGCGGCTCATGCTAACCACGGGACCACGTTGCTCCTAAGCTCAGACTGACCTTGATGTTGGGTATCCTGCACATAGACTACGCAGTTTATATATTTTGCTTACATTTTTCATAGTTCCACACAACTTCTTGTTTTCTCGATTGATGTGTGTTCAGTTTTCCAAGGCCTATCCACTGTGCCAACTTATAACTAAATCTGAGGGGGGTGCGATGGGGGTCAAATGGCTCTGAGCACTATGGGACTCAACTGCTGAGGTCATTAGTCCCCTAGAACTTAGAACTAGTTAAACCTAACTAACCTAAGGACATCACAAACATCCATGCCCAAGGCAGGATTCGAACCTGCGACCGTAGCGGTCTCGCGGTTCCAGACTGCAGCGCCTTTAACCGCACGGCCACTTCGTCCGGCAGGGTGCGATGGGGAGGTTCCCTTGTGAGTACTATGGGACTTAACTACTGTGGTCATCAGTCCCCTAGAACTTAGAATTACTTAAACCTAACTAACCTAAGGACAACACACACATCCATGCCCAATGCAGGATTCGAACCTGCGACTGTAGCGGTCCCGCGGTTCCAGACTGAAGTGCCTAGAACCGCTCGGCCATAGCGGCCGGCCCCTGGTGAGTGTACTGGACCCACTGCCGATCATGGCCTTCCGCAGGTGATGCAGATAGATTTAATGAAATACTGTCCGAAAAAACCTGCAACAATGTTTCAGCCACGGACCATTATTCAGTCAAGGATAAGGATTAGAAAAGAAATGTCAGAAGGAAGCAGCATTGGACGAGGTGTTACAAGGTTCTTGCCTGCCCCCGCTGTTGTTTAACGTATACTTTGAAGAGATTATTGCGAAAAGCTTTGATGGGAAAAGAGGAATATGTATTGATGATTTTCACGGGTTTGCAGCCGGGTTCCATCGTCCTGACCACAACACGATATTTCGGCGGACCATCTGGCCGCCATCTTCAGGTGATTGTGCACTCAATCTCACCTGAAGATGGCGGCCAGATGGTCCGCCGAAATATCGTGTTGTCGTCAGGACGATGGAGCCCGGCTGCAAACCTGTGAAAATCATCCGTATTTGATACGGCGGGAATATCTACGTTATCACTGGAATATGTATTGGTGGAAAGAGAATAGAGTATATAAGATTTGCTGATGACATGGTATTAGTGGCAGAAAGTGCGTGGACAGTGAATAACATGCTGAAAGATCTGAATGAAGCTTGTGTGGAATATGGGATGCAAATAAACACAGCAAAAACAAAGAGTATGGTCAAAAGTACAAGACGCAGACTGTTCAAAATTGTTCAAATGTGTGTGAAATCTTATGGGACTTAACTGCTAAGGTCACCAGTTCCTAAGCTTACACACTGCGTAATCTATATTGTCGTAAGGACGAACACACACACCCATGCCCGAAGGAGGATTCGAACGTCCGCCGGGACCAGCCACATAGTCCAAGACTGTAGCGCCTTAGAACGCAGACTGTCCAATATTAAAATAGGTCAATCTACCATTAGCCAAGTAAGTGCATTTAAATATCTCGGAAGCATAATAACTGAAGACTTCAGATGTCACTAGGAGGTGAAAACTCGAATTGGCATAGCGAACATTCAACAGAAAGAGGAGACTCTTATGTGGCAAATTAGATAAAGGACTAAGGAAAAGGCTTGGCAAATGCTTTGTCTGGAGTGTGGCACTACATGGAGCAGAAACATGGACACTGAGACGAGAGGATGAAAAAAGGTTAGAAGCATTTGACATGTGGATGTGAAGGAGAATGAAGAGAATAACCTGGATGGAAAGAGTGAGTAATGAAAGAGTATTGGAAAGGGTTGGTGAGAGAAGATGTCTGCTGAAGGTTGTAAGAGAAAGGAAAAAGAACTGGTTGGGACCTTCATTGAGAAGGGAGTGATTGCTAGCAGATGATTTGGAAAGGTTGGTTTGTGGGAGAAGACTGAGAGGAAGGAGATACAAGATGACAGACGACATAAAGGGAAGAGGAAATTATGCAGACCTAAAGAGGATGGCATAAGACCGGACAGTCTGGTGAACTACCATGTGGAAACCTGCCTTTTGGCAGAACACTGATGATGATGATGTGGTTAAAAAATCCGAAGTGGTGCCAACGTCGTTTAACAGTCCAAAAGCCCAAAACTGTGCATTTCAAATTGCTGGAAACTTGCTTTAATTGTTCAAAAATTCAAAACTGTGCACTTCACAAGACAAAAAGATATAGGCTCTTTATGATTACAATGCCAGCGAGTCACTACTGGAATCGACAATTCATACAAATAGCTTGGATGCAACACATTGTAGGGATGTGACATCGAACAATGGCACAGGCGCAGTTGTATGCAAAGCAGGAAATAGAATTTGGCTCACTGGCAGCATACTGGAAAAAATTAAATGCGTGCACTATGGAGACTGCTTACAAAACACTCGCGGTAGCTATCGTATAAAATTGGCCAAGTGTTTGGGTGTCGGAACAAAGCGCCGGGCGCTGTGGCCGAGCTGTTTTAGGCACTTCAGTCCCGATCTGTGCTGCTGATGCCGGCCAGAGTGGCCGAACGGTTCTAGGCGCTACAGTCTGGAACCGCGCGACTGCTACGGTCGCAGGTTCGAATCCTGCCTCGGGCATGGATGTGTGTGATGTCCTTAGGTTAGTTAGGTTTAAGTAGTTCTAAGTTCTACGCGACTGATGACCTCAGAAGTTAAGTCGCATAGTGCTCAGAGCCATTTGAACCAAGATCAGAATGACCGAAACTAAAAAAAAAAAATGCTTCTCCTCCGCCAATTGAAAAATTTTTGGGTCTCAACATTTTGTGAATACATTACGTGACAACCAACAACTCCACGTATGAGTTTCCGAAAATATTGACTTTTTTCTAAACTCACAAATCACCTCGCATGAAAAAAATTTTGTTTAGTAGATTAGATTCGATTTACCCACTGAATTCACCATGCCGAGATATGTCATGAAACAAGTTTTCACTCCCCTGCGATTTTTTTGCGACCAGGTTGAAATTCCACTCCTACCTCCACCTAATTTGGGTGATCTGGCGATTACTGTGCAAACAAGTGCTCCACGTCGGCGTACACCACCGTTACTCTACCACGCCGCGGTGGTGCAGTAGGGGTTGCACTCGTCTGGTGTGAGACGTTCCCTGGAGAGTCCACCGGGGGCCGAACCGAACCATAACACTGGGTTCGGTGTGGGGCGGCGGAGGGGTGAAGTGGACTGCGGTAGTCGTACTGGGGTTGTGGACCACTGCGGCTGCGGCGGGGACGCAGCCTCTCCGTCGTTTATAGGTCCCCGGTTCGCATACAATACAGGTAGCGTGGGGTAACCACGAGCGCTTCTACAATCACAGGAAATCGCACACCAGCTTATAACTCCAGCGGTAGGTCCAGCGTATCTAGCACACTCCAACAGGTTAGCTGCAGGCCCTCAACTATCCTCCTTGTAACCTACACACGATCATCACTGGCAACGAGAAAGAACCTGTTTTCTTCACAAAATAGAACAGACCTCCATATTGCCCTCCAATGAGCTCTCGCTTGACACGATTGAAGTCGCAAATGGCGGCTATTTGGGGTCACTGGGCGGCTCCCTTCAGGGCTGTCCTTCGAGTAACCGATTTGTTACACTTCGTTGTGTCACTGCGGGTCCAACTGCGCTCAAATTGCTGCTGCCGTGTCATGATCCAGAGCCATACGGCGATCATGATGTTCTTCCCTCTCGGTAGTGCCGCATGGCAGTCCGGAGCTCGGTGCTGTGATATGCAAATGATTAGCTTTTCAGAGCATTCACGCAAGGTTGGCGCCGGTGGCGACACCTGCAACATGCTGACATGAGGAAAGTTTCCAACCGATTTCTCATACACAAACAGCAGTTGACCGGCGTTACCTGGTGAAACGTTGTTGCGATGCCTCGTGTAAGGAGGAGAAATGCGTACCATCACGTTTCCGACTCTGATAAAGGTCGGATTGTAGCCTATCGCGATTGCGGTTTATCGTATCGAGACATTGCTGCTGGCGTTGGTCGAGATCCAATGACTGTTGGAAGAGTATGGAATCGGTGGGTTCAGGAGGGTAACACGGAACGCCGTGCTGGATCCCAACGGCCTTGTATCACTAGCAGTCGGGATGACAGGCATCTTATCCGCATGCCTGTAAGGGATCGTGCAGCCACCTCTCGATCCCTGAGTCAACAGATGGGGACGTTTGCAAGACAACAACCATCTGCACGAACAGTTCGACGACGTTTGCAGCAGCACGGACTATCAACTCGGAGACCGTGGCTGCGGTTACCCTTGACGCTGCATCACAGACAGGAGCGCCTCTCGACGACGAACCTGGGTGCACAAATGGCAAAACGTCATTTTATCGGATGAATCCAGGTTCTGTTTACAGCATCATGATAGTCGCATCTCTGTTTGGTGACATCGCGGTGAACGCACATTGGAAGCGTGTATTCGTCATCGCCATACTGGCGTGATGGTATGGGGTGGCATTGGTTACACGTCTCGGTCACCTCTTGTTCGCACTGACGGCACTTTGAACAGTGGACGTTACATTTCAGATGTGTTACGACCCGTGGTTCTACTCTTCATTCGATGCTTGCGAAACCCTACATTTCAGGAGGATAATGCACGACCGCATGTTGCGGGTCCTGTACGGGCCTTTCTGGATACAGAAAATGTTCGAGTGCTGCCCTGGCCAGCACATTCTCCAGATCACTCATAAATTCAAAACGCCTGGTCAATGGTGGCCGAGCAACTGGCTCGTGAACATTACGCCAGTCACTACTCTTGATGAACTGTGGTATCGTGTTGAAGCTGCATGGTCAGCTGTACCTGTACACGCCATGCAAACTGTGTTTGACTCAATGCCCAGGCGTATCAAGGCCCTTATTGCGGCCAGAGGTGGTTGTTCTGGGTACTGATTTCTCAGGACCTATGCACCCAAATTGCGTGAAAATGTAATAACATGTCAGTTCCAGTATAATATATTTGTCCAATGAATACCCGTTTATCATCTACATTTCTTCTTGGCGTAGCAATTTTAATGGCCAATAGTTTATTTCCGGGTCGTCGTGTGTCTGAGTCGGGATGCAGCAGCAGTGAAGTTGGGGGCGGAGCGCCGGTGAGGTGACGACAGCCAGTGCTCGCCGACCGCTGGCGACTCACACGAACTGTCCGACGGATGGAGATTGGAGTATGACGACCATTGGTTGGTCGTCCGGTTGGTCGTCTTATCGGGCGACGTATGTTCGGTCCTTTCATCGTTTCCGGGCCTGGGCAGTTAGTCGGTTGTCGTCGAGCAGCGAGGAAATCTCTGCGGCGCACGGTTTGGCTGGGCCCGGCGGCGGCCTCTATGCGGTGTCGGAGTGTGTGGCGCTGTTCCCATTGCTACGAGGTCCGTGGCTCACCGATCCTGTGCATGAAAGTTGAGTTTTGACTTAATCTACCAGCAAATCACGACTGTTCACATAGTGTCGTTTGGAGTTCGTTGTCGGCTGTCGGGATATTCCCGCGAGCAACAAAGTGTGTTTTCAAGTTGGCAATTTCTAGCCACCCTCGAGTGGAGTTTAACAGTTCTTGGTTATTGAATTGCAGTGCACCAGCGGAATCTTCTGCATTGAGGTCATTAACGTTGCAGGGCGGGGCCCTGGCCGTTGATGTAAATTAAAGCAGTGTATTATCCTCATCATGTTGTCGCTGTCCAGCACGGTGTGTAGTTTGACAGCTCAATGTATAATTGGTTGGGGTTGCCAATACCTTCTACGTTGTTCCATTGAACTCCCTGTTGTGTGTTGGTCAGGTGAAGCGGAAGTTATCTTTTCGGGGGGTCCGTTGACTGTCAGTTACAATGGCTGGGCCGACTGCCTGTCTCACCTAAGCGAGCGTCAGTGTTTGAATTCCAGGCCGACCCTTGGAACTTCTGAACGCCCTTGGGTGTACTGCCTTTTCTTGTTTGTTCTTGTTGTTTGTACTTGCTTGGCTTCTAGCCGATTTTTAGATTAAGGTTGTTTTGCCCTTAAGGCGTCAGATGGTTTGAGCCTTCATGCTAATTTAAGAACTGTTCTACGTAAAGCCTTTCGCATTTTTTTAAATTAATGTTATTGAGTCTTAAGTGTTGGGCCTTGAGCCGATTTTGTATTTGTTTGCTCTTAAAGTGTCAGATTCTTCGGACCTTCAGCCTCTTTAAGGAACTGTTTTAAGTTAAGACTGCCTTCTTTCTGATATTGGTTGAGCTATTATTGACTTTCGCCAGTTTTTAAATTAAAGTGGTCTTGCCCTTAAGGAACGAGATTGTACGGCGCGTTCAGCTGCTGATTAAGTTCCAAAACTAAAGCTGTGTTTTTTTTAAAAAAATTCTTGGCTGTTGTAATGTTTGATCAGATAAATGGTTGTATGTTCGAGTGTAACTGACAGCCGCTTATTTTGGCCCCTTTCTCACAACTTAAACTACCTGACCTGTCCTGCGGGTTTAGCAGGGCGTCTCAGCCACATCCCTACTTAGGAACATCCACCGCCTCGTAGCCCTATTACACGAACTCATTCAAATCGAGGCGTTAATGATGGCATTTTTGTCACCTTACAGGCATTCCAGACTAACATCAACTCACCACGTCCAATGTCAAAGTTAACTAACGCCCACGATCGTTGAAAAACATATTTAAAGCAAACCTGATTTTCTCATCCGGCTGGCGCGAAATTCAGTAGACATCATCTTTCAGACGTACATACACGCCTACAAACATTCGTTTATGACGCACGACTCGTTCTTGCTGTTGCCATTTTTTCTGACAGTATATATGAAATACTGAAAATCAGTACTGATATCTTCGGTCTGGATGCAGTTCTCATTCGAGATGTTGCGAGAATCGGGTGGGACTTGAGCAATGACGCCAATGGACAGGGGACACTATTTATGTACTGTGCGGCAGTCGTAGTCGGATAGCTGAAATTATTATGGCGACCACTTGATAGAGCGAGAAATCCGTGTTCGAGTCTCGGTCCGGTAGAAATCTTCACTTGGCACCACAGGATTTCATTGAAAGCTTGATTGCTGCTGATTTCGAAATTTCTCTTTCGTGCTACTAGTTTGATAGCTCTACGGGATTCAGTCCGAAATGAGTGAGTTCATCTGGGTATCGCATACATTAAGAAACACGAGGGGCCTGTTCACGCCGAAATTAAGGTCGTTATTAAGTCCAGAGCTCGTGTTGTGCGGTATTAGCGCGACGTATGTTCGGGAGTGTCTGATTTTCCTGCAAGTGTGCTAATTTTGTGCATTAAGCGGTAGTGGATTACTGTTCGGAACGCCTTTCTGAAGTCAAGGATGAACACAGCCAAATGCGACATACAGGAAGTCCTCTCTTTGTAGAACCCGTATTGATTCTTACAGAGGACAACTACATGGTTCGAAAAGGTTGTAACCTGTAAGTACAAATGATGTGACACATTTCCACGTCATCTAATCAAAAAACCGCCACCAAACTGTTTAAGTACCTGAAAATCCCGACACGAACACAGGTACTGTCGACGAGCTAAAATCTCCGTAGACAACTTTCCATGCAAAATCGAGTGCGTCTACGGCGCAGCAGTCCTCACAAACAAACAACCACACACACACACACACACACACACACACACACACACACGCGCGCGCGCATGCACACACGCCCTCAATTTACGCTCGCAACTGAGAGGCAAAACAGAGTCCGTCGGAGCCGCTAGCTAACTTTTCGACAGCCCCTACGCTACGTAAAGTTACGTGAGTGAACTCGGCAGATTTCACTGCAGCTGTCGCTTTATACTCGCGTCGGGACAACTTCCTCTGGTAAAACACACACACACACACACACACACACACACACACACACACGGACAGAGAGAAAGACAGACAGAGAGAGAGAGAGAGAGAGAAAGAAAGCGAGAGAATCAGAGGGGTAGTAGACAGACCAGTGAGAAGGGAGAGAGAGGGAGGGAGGGAGGGAGGGAGGGAGAGAGAGAGAGAGAGAGAGAGAGAGAGATTAAATACAGCAGTACCGTTTTTTGGAACATCACAATGTCTTACTAGGCATGGTCTTACTGGATGTGGTACGGCTTTTGTTTTCTCTAACTTTTACATTACCTTTCCATAAAGGACCGTTGTATATATACTCATCGGCCAGAACGTTATGACCATCTACCTAGTAGCCTGTATGTCCACCTTTGCACAGATAAGAGCAGTGACGCGTTGTGGCATGGAAGAGATGAGGAGTTGGTGGGTCGAGGTCGCTGAAGGGAGTTGGCAACCCAGCCACCCTCAGTGCACACGTAAGTCGCCTAATTTCCAATAATTCCGGGGAGGGAGGGGGGTGGGGAGTGGGGGTGGGCGATGAGCTCAGACGCCACGTTCAATCACATCCCAGGTGTGTTCGATCGGGTTCACATCTCGCGAGTTGCAGGGCCGGCACATCAACTGGAACTCTCCAACGTGTTCCTCGAACCACTCCATCACACCCCTGGCCTCATGACAGAGCGCGTTATCTTGCTGAAAAATGCCGCTGCCGTCTTGAAACAACATCGTCACGAAGGGGTGTTCGTGATCTGCAACCAGTTTACGTTACTCCCTTCCACATGTCCCACTGGTTACAAGGAAGCCCCTGGCCTTATGACATACCGCTTTATCTTGCTGAAAAATGCTACTGCCGTCTTGAAACAAGATTGTACGAAACAGGTGTTGATGACCTGCAACACGTTTACGTTACTCCCTTCCACATGTTCCACTGGACACACGGAAGCCACTGGCCTTATGACATACCGCTTTATCTTGCTGAAAAATGCCACTGCCGTCAGGAAACGTGATCGTCGTGAAGGGGTGTTCGTGATCAGCAACCAGTTTATGCACCTCCCTTCCACATGTTTCATTTAACACACGGAAGCCTGTGGCCTTATGACATCTTGCTGAAAAATGTAGCAAGAAAATGCCACTGCCGTCGGGAATCGTGATCGTCATGAAGGGGTGTTCATGATCTCCAACCAGTTTACGTTACTCCCTTCCACATGTTCCACTGGACACACGGAAGCCCCTGGCCTTATGACATACTGCTTTATCTTGCTGAAAAATACCAGTGCCGTCAGGAAACAAGATCGTCGTGAAGGGGTGTTCGTGATCTGCAACCAGTTTATGCACCTCCCTTCCACATGTTTCATTGGACACACGGAAGCCTGTGGCCTTGCTGAAAAATGTTGCAAAAAATGCCACTGCCTTCGGGAATCGTGATCGTCATGAAGGGGTGTTCATGATCTCCAACAAGTTTACGTTACTCCCTTCCACATGTCCCACTGGCTACAAGGAAGCCCCAGGCCTTATGACATACCGCTTTATCTTGCTGAAAAATGCCACTGCCGTCAGGAAACGTGATCGTCGTGAAGGGGTGTTCGTGATCTGCAACCAGTTTATGCACCTCCCTTCTACATGTTTCATTGGACACACGGAAGACTATGGCCGTATGACATAGTGCGTTATCTTGCTGAAAAATGTTGCAAAAAAATGCCACTGCCGTCGGGAATCGTGATCGTCATGAAGGGGAGTTCATGATCTCCAACCAGTTTACGTTACTCCCTTCCACATGTCCCACTGGCCACAAGGAAGCCCCTTGCCTTATGACATACCGCTTTATCTTGCTGAAAAATACAACTGCCGTCAGGAAACAAGATCGTCGTGAAGGTGTGTTCATGATCTGCAACCGGTTTATGCATCTCCCTTCCACATGTTTCATTGGACACACGGAAGCCTGTGGCCTTATGTCATAGTGCGTTATATTGCTGAAAAATGTTGCAAAAAGTGCCACTGCCTTCGGGAATCGTGATCGTCACGAAGGGGTGTTTATGATCTCCAACAAGTTTACGTTCCTCCCTTCCACATGTCCCACTGGCTACAAGGAAGCCCCTGGCCTTATGACATACCGCTTTATCTTGCTGAAAAATGCCACTGCCGTTAGGAAACAAGATCGTCACGAAGGGGTGTTCGTGATCTGCAACCAGTTTACGTTACTCCCTTCCACATGTTCCACTGGACACACGGACGCCCCTGGCCTTATGACATAGCGCGTTATCTTGCTGAAAAATGCCACTGCCGTCAGGAAACGTGATCGTCATGAAGGGGTGTTCGTGATCTGCAACCAGTTTATGCACCTACCTTTCATATGTTTCACTGGACACACCGAAGTCTGTGGCCTTATGACATAGCGCGTTATCTTGCTGAAAAATGCCAATGCCGTCAGGAAATGTGATCGTCGTGAAGGGCTGTTCGTGATCTGCAACCAGTTTATGCACCTCCCTTCCATATGTTTCATTGGACAGACGGAAGCATGTGGCCTTATGACATAGTGCGTTATCTTGCTGAAAAATGTTGCAAAAAAAAATGCCACTGCCGTCAGGAAACAAGATCGTCACGAAGGGGTGTTCGTGTTCTGCAACCAGTTTACGTCACTCCCCTCCACATGTTCGACTGGACACACGGAAGCCCCTGGCCTTATGACATAGAGTGTTATCTTGCTGAAAAATGCCACTGTCGTCTTGTAACAAGATCGTCACGAAGGGGTGTTCGTTATGTGCAACCAGTTTACGTTACTCCCTTCCACATGTTCCACTGGACACTCCGAAAGCCATGTGACTGTTCTCCAGCGCATAATGCAATCGCCGCCAGCTTGTCTCCGTCCCACAGTAAAGGTGTTCAGAAACTGTTGCCCTGGAAGACCACGGATTCGCACCCTCCCATCGGCCCAATTAAGAACGTATCAGAATTTACCAGACCGTGCAACGTCCAGTGCCGATGGTCACGTAACCATTTCAGAAGTAGTTGTCGGTGTCATGGTGTTAACATTGGCACATGCACGGGTTTTGGGCTGCGAAGGAACATCATTAGGAGTGTTCAGGGTACTGTGGGATCAGACACGCTTGGGCTCTGCCCAGCATTAAAGTCACAGTTCGCCACCTGTCCTCTTTCACCTGCCCAGCCTACGACGTCCGACATCTATGATGAAGGGTGCCCGCCTACCCCCAATACGGCTGGACTTGATTTCATTCGGTCCCGCCACGTATGAAAACACTCAGCATCCTCGAACACCCGACAAGTCGTGTAGTTCTCGAAATGAACAACTAACTACTTAAACCAACTAGCGTAAGGACATCACACACATCCATGCCCGAGGCAGGATTCGAACCTGCGAACGTAGCAGCTCTGTGCAGCCCCCAAGGATCAAATCGCGTTACATAACTTGTAGGAACATGAAACGTATTGACCTTGACGCTCTGACAGCCGACTGCTCAGAAATCTTATTGCATCAAATAATCAGAGAACCTACAATCGACGGCAAAATTAATGGTGATAAACTCACTGCCCTCTATGACAAACATGCACCTGTGCGCAAAATCCGTTTAAGAAAATCTCCTGCTCCATGGCTGACAGCTGAATTACATCAAATGATGACTAATAGGGATGCTGCCCACAGGCGTTTCAAGGCAGATCCGAAACCCGAGCGTTTCGAAGAATATAGAAAGCTACGGAACAGAGTGAAACAATGCATTCGCAATGCTAAAATCAGACACGCTCGCTCCCTTGTATGCAGCGATCTGACGCCCACGACTCTATGGAAGAATCTCCATAGCTTGGGGGTCGGAAAGGAAAAATCGGAAACTACTTTTCAAGTGTCTGCTAACGAATTAAATGAATTCTTCTCTGCACCTCTGAATACCAGCACAGCTGATAATTACCATCCACAAGAATCCCCAAACAGGATAACTAACAACGATACCTTCCATCTAAAACATGTAACAACAAATACGGCAAGAAAAGCAATAATGAGAATCTCTTCTGACGCGATAGGCAATGACAGAGTCAGTATAACCATGATTAAGAATGTTGCCGATATCTTAGTACCTGTCTTAACTTACATATTTAATTTTTCCCTCGTGAACGGAATATACCCCACTGCATGGAAAAGAAGCACAATTCGACCCATCCCTAAGATCGAAAACCGCAACTGCCTAGTGATTACCGACCAATTAGCCTGCTGTTTCCAAAGCACTTGAATATATTGTTCATGACCAAATCACTGAACACTTGCATGAATTCAGCCTATATGACAAATTTCAATCCGGTTTCCGTAAACATCACAGCACCAACACTGCTCTAATTAAAGTAACTGATGACCTGAAATATGCCATCGACAATCGAAAGGCAACAATATTGACATTACTGGACTTCAGCAAAGCTTTTGACACTGTTAACTTTGACATATCGCTCAGAAAAATGCAACAGCTTAATTTTTCTGATGGTTTGAAAGCTACTTAAAAGACAGACAGCAATGTGTTGTCTGCGTAAATGAAAAATCTTCCCGGAAACATGTTTCCTCGGGAGTGCTACAAGGATCAGTCTTAGGACCACTTTTGTTTTCTTTATATGTCAACGATATTTCGTCGGTTCTGTCCTCCTGTAAATATCATATCTATGCCGACGACCTCCAGCTCTACCCAAGCGTCAGACCTGAAGATGTAATCACTGCAATCGCTTAGATGAATGATGATCTGTCTTCAGTAGTGAGATGGGCGAAAAACCTGGGGCTTAAACTAAATGCAAAAAAGACGCAGTAATCTTAATAGCCCATCAGAAATTAATAAGTTCAGATTTCCGCGAACGGCTACCTCCTATTCTGCTCGACGGTACTCCAATACCATATCAGAAAACAGTTAAGAACTTGGGTGTAACTTTGGATGAGCATCTCAACTGGGCGAAGAATACAGTCGCAGTGTGCCGAAAGACGTCTGCTTGTCTCTATGCTCTCAAAAAGTTTCGGAACATATTTCCACAGGACTTGAAACGCCAGCTCGTGCAAGCACTCGTTCTACCGAACCTCCACTATTGTGATGTGATTCAACAAGGCATGAGTAGTGGAAACAAAAGACGGCTAGAGCTAACCATGAATGCCTGTGTGCGTTACACCTGCAACATTCGCCGATATGATCATGTTAGTGCTTCATACTCCCAGCTAGGGTGGCTGCGGCCGGACAAATTGCGTGACTACCACACTCTATGTCTACTCCACCGACTCCTCGTCGCGCAAGCACCCCAGTACCTTGCTTCAGAGATTAAAAACCTGTCATGTCATCATAATCGAAACACGAGGTCACTCTTATTTGGTATCCTAACTGTGCCCACTCACAAAACAAAAACTTTTGCAAACTCCTTCTCAGTTGCCGCTGTCCGCCTCTGAAACAAACTGCTCCTTACCTTGCGCAAAATTCAATCTCCTGCTGCTTTTAAGAAGAAGTTGAAGCATTTCCTACTATCATAACGTTCTCCACAAAATTAATGTACAAGGCCAATCCTCTCATCTGCCAATTAGCAAAGCTGGCGTCTCCTATCTTGTTTCTGAGATGCCTTCCTCTTCATCTCTCTATTAGCCACGCAATCTTCTTTTCCTCTATATTTCCTTAATAATGTTTCATCATGTCTCTATTCTTCTCCTCCCTTCACCATGAGTCTCCCTCATACTCCCTCCTGCTAGCACTCCTATCTAAAATCTGTCTCTTCAATAATGTCTAATTATAACAGTACTTATGATTTACGAATATAAACTCTATATGTATGTATTTTTCCAGGTGTACCTTTCTAATTGTTTATTTCACTTTTTGTACCAGATCTAGTTTAAAATGCCTACTAAAACATATGAATGTAAAATAAGTAGAATGCCTGGTTAGATGTAAGAGAGGGCCTGATGGCCCTAATCTTGCCAGGTTAAATAAATAAATAAATAGCAGCAGTGCGGTTCCGGACTGAAGCGCCTAGAACCGCTCGGCCGCTGCGGCTGGCGCGCGCCTTCCCCATTCTACACACAGACAACAGGCTCACTTACGCTACATTCACCGTGCGTGTGTGCCTAGCAGTCATTCCTCGCAAAGTTACGCTGCTATCGCCTGGACGGGTTTATATCGGTAGTGGATCAGCAAAAAAAAAAAAAAAAAAAAAAAAAAGTTCAAATGTGTGTGAAACCTTATGGGACTTAACTGGTTCAAATGGCTCTGAGCACTATGGGACTTAACTTCGAAGGTCATCAGTCACCTAGAACTTAGAACTATTTAAACCTAAGGACATCACACACATCAATGCCCGAGGCAGGATTCGAACCTGCGACCGTAGCGGTCGCGTGGTTCCAGACTGTAGCGCCTAGAACCGCTCGGCCACTCCGGCTTGCACTACTTAACCTAAATTATCCTAAGGACAAACGCACACACCCATGCCCGAGGGAGGACTCGAACCTGCGCCAGGACCAGCCACACAGTCCATGACTGCAGCGCCTGAGACCGCTCGGCTAATCCCGCGCGGCTGTGGGTCAGCAGTCATAATGTCCTGGCTGATCAGTGTATTTGTGTTTACTTGCTAAACAGAGCCTTGAGTTGTGATTTTCCATGTATATATTTGTGTACATTTGCTTACAGCAATCTTCAGTTGTTTTCCACGATGGTTGGTCTAACTCTTTTTGCAAAAACAGACAAATGTCTGATGGGATAGCAGCAATCAGTGATTGTATAATGTTACTTATAAATCGTCCAGATTGACGCAGCATGTGAAAGTTGCTGGATTTGGACGGGTTACTCCTGTAACTGAAATATCAGATCTGAAGATGGTTCTCAATGAACCGAAACCGGTCATATGAATAAAAAGTTTTGCAATCAAGACGGATTATAAGTAACATCACTCTTTTTGATTTATAATTTGTCTGTGAATCGACTGTAAGCGTGCAGGGGCGACCTTTGGCTGTCGTGTTTCTCTGTGGAGAACGGAATCCGTACTAACAAAGTGCACTGACTGTGTTATCACCATCTCTCATCTACACGTAAATGATAGCGGACGCTGTATTGAGTTAATCTCATTCGGAATTTAACTCTGTTGTTGCGGCAGCGATCAGAATCTGTCGATGTTAATTTGCATTTTGTACGAAATTAACGGCGACAAATTAATGAAATTGTCTTCACAAACGACTTTAATAATTACATCAATTACGTCAAAAAGTAAAGAACATTTCTTTTTCATTCAAAACTGATTGACCCGATATTGTCATCGTCGAACACGGCTATAGGACTTCCGAAAAATAATTTTTGGGTGCTCACTGCGGAATCTGCAGATGCGGTCAGCACATCAGGAAGAACTTTAAGCCATGATTATTTCTGCAGATTTCCTACGCAGGCATTTGACATCCACACGTTATTTGTGTACCGTTTTGCACTCATCTACATCTACAACTACATCTACGTCTACGTGATTACTCAGCTATTCATAATGAAGTGCCTGGCAGAGGGTTCAATGAACCACCTTCAAGCTGTCTCTCTACCATTCCACTCTCGAACGGCACGCGGGAAAAACGAGCACTTAAATTTTTCTGTGGGAGCCCTGATTGCTCTTATTTTATCGTGATGATCATTTCTCCGTATGTAGGTAGGTGGCAACAGAACGTTTTCGCAATAGGCAGAGAAAACAGGTGATTGAAATTTCACGAGAAGATCCCGTCGCAGCGAAAAACGGCTTTGCTTTAATGATCGCCACTCCAATTCACGTATCATATGTGTGGCACTATCTCCCTTATTTCGCGATAATACAAAACGAGCTGCCCTTCTTTGTACTTTTTCGATGTCATCCGTCAGTCCCACCTGATGCGGATCCCACACCTCACAGCAGTACTCCAGAATAGGGCGGACAAGCGTGGTGTAAGCAGTCTCTTTAGTAGACCTGTTGCACCTCGTAAGTGTTCTGCCAATGAATCGCAGTCTTTGGTTTGCTCTACCCACAATATTATCTATGTTATCGTTCCAATTTAGGTTATTTGTAATTGTAATCCCTAAGTTTTTAGCCGAATTTACAGCTTCAGATTTGTATGACTTATCGCGTAATCGAAATTTAACTGATTTCTTTTAGTATTCATGTGAATAACTTCTCACTTTTCTTTATTCAGGGACAATTGCCACTTTTCGACCCATACAGATATCTTATCTAAATAATTTTGCAACTCGTTTTGATCATCTGATGACTTTACAAGACGGTAAATGACACCATCATCTGCAAAAAATCTAAGACAGCTACTCAGTTTGTCTCCTATGTCGTTAATATAGATCAGGAACAATAGAGGGCCTATAACACTTCCGTGGGGAACGCCGGATATTACTTCTGTGTTACTCGATGACTTTCCGTCTATTACTACGGACTGACCTTTCTGACAGGAAATCACGAATCCAGTCGCACAACTGAGGCGATACTCCGTATGCTCGCAGTTTGGTTAGAAGACGCTTGTGAGGAACGGTGTCGAAAGCCTTCTGGAAGCCTAAAAATATGGAATCAATTTGACATCCCATGTGGATAGCAGTTATTACATTATGAGTATAAAGAGCTACTCGTGTTTAACAAGAACGATATTTTCTGAATCCGTGCTGACTATTTGTCAACAAACCGTCGTCTTAGAGGTACTTCATAATGTACAAATACAGTAAATATTCCAAAACCCTACTGCAAGTCGACGTTAGTGATATAGGCCTGTAATTCAGCGGATTACTTCTACTTCCCTCTCTGGGTATTACAGGCTCCGAAAGTTCTAAAAGAGCATCACTGCAAGTTTCACGCAAAATTTCCACGACGAACGGTACTGCACACACCTCGTCATATACTCTCTCCGCCCCAACAGGCCATGAAGGTGCAACGGTACCGACCGGCCGCCGTGTCATCCTCAGCCCACAGGCGTCACTGGACGCTCTCCCGGCCGTACGTCAGATCACGAGACGGGAGCCGCCTCTTCTCAATCAAGTACCTCCTCAGTTTGCCTCACAAGGGCTGAGTGCACCCCGCTTGCCAACAGCGCTCGGCAGACCGGATGGTCACCCATCCAAGTGCTAGCCCAGCCCGACAGCGCTTAACTTCTGTGTTCTGACGGGAACCGGTGTTACCGATGCGGCCAGGTCGTTAGCCCACTTCATCATATAAGGTAAACCAACTGATGATAAAAGCGAATCTAAACAAAACCAAACACTTTTAATGGCCAACTTGCAGGCAAAGATAAATGTTTACTATTTTATGTGGTTTCGCCGATTTTCCTAAACTGCCAGTACCGAGTCAGTTGCAGCACTGCCTACGGTTTTACTTGCATTCCGAACCCCGGCAATTTTCACAATAACTGTGTGCCAGAAAGGAATGAAGTGAAAAATTACAGCCGAAATGTAGAAGGCCATAAACATTTTCCCTTTTTCCTTTCTTTGTTATGAGGAGCAGGGCAGGAGTTCGGAATGAAGAGTGAAATCTGTTGCAAGTCAGTAAGTGCTCTGATTCCCAAATACTGGATGAATATAGTCTAGCCGATCGCGGTGGCGGAGCGGTTCTAGGCGCTTCAATCTGGCTCAGCAGAAAGTGTTTTTTATTCACTGAAAAATGTAAGTTGTGGGAAATGCAAAAAGCCGTCCGTGGTGGCCGAGCGGCTCTAGGCACTCAGTCCGGAACCGCGCGACTACTGCGGTCGCAGGTTCGAATCCTGCCTCGGGCATGGATGTGTGTGATGTCCTTAGGTTAGTTATGTTTAAGTAGTTCTATGTTCTAGGGGACTGATGACCTCAGCTGTTCAGTCCCATATTGGTGAGAGCCATTTGAACCATTTTGAATATAGTCTGGGGAATTTGCGAGCCGTGAGATACACCACTCAAGAAATGTACTCACTTGGAACTTAAAGACTTGGCTTAATGTGTTAAACCTTTAACGCAGGACAACATCCCTTAATGAGGACATTATGCCAGTAATTTAATAACATAAATTCGCTTAGTAATAAATCCCCCTGGATTCCGTTACATACGTAACATGCGACATAGTGGATGATGAGATGACAAGCTCGCCCATATTTTATGTAAGTGACCAGCCGATGACAATTGTGGGATTCTTGTTGCTACGTTTTCCCTTTCCTTACGTTCTACCTTCTTATGTAGCATTTTCCTTCTTTGCCTGGTTTCTTTGCGTGTGTGTTTCAGTTTTATTAGGTCTGTCCACATTCGTTCCCTTTAAGGTGTGTCAGGGCGCTGATGACCTCGACGTTGAGCGCCCATAAGCGCCAACACACACACACACACACACACACACACACACTGTTAGCTATTTAATAATATAGCTTTGATGGTTGGTTGGTTGTTTGGGGAAAGAGACCAGACAGCGTGGTCATCGGTCTCATCGAATTAGGGAAGGATGGGGAAGGATGTCGGCCGTGCCCTTTCAGAGGAACCATCCCGGCATTTGCCTGGAGTGATTTAGGGAAATCACGGAAAACCTAAATCAGGATGGCCGGACGCGGGATTGAACCGTCGTCCTCCCGAATGCGAGTCCAGTGTCTAACCACTGCGCCACCTCGCTCGGTCTATAGCTTTGAGGAGATGACAATACATTCGAATAAAACATTTCATATGACGTTAGTCCTGTTTTTATCTGTTACAGAGATGGCACACCGTTCGCTATGGGTTCATACAAGTCCTGTCACATTAATGCGACCACCGAATGTTTTGGACGTCAACGTGCAGTAGCCACTCACAGACCGCAGCTGGCAGCACTAGCAGTGGAGGGCATATAAGGGATGTTGGGGGGGGGGGGAGGGGGGACGCGGAAAACAGTGCAGGCGTTATCGTACTTTGGGAACAGAGCGATTTATCTGACGTCGAAAAGCGCATGATCATTGCCTTTCGGGACAAGAAGTTAAGCATTTCCGAAACTGCAAAGTTTGTAACCTGTTCGTGTGCTGCCGTGCCTGACAAAATGGCGTTATTTAAAGTGGGCACCAAGACAACTGTGGTGCACCACTTGCCGTATATGGCAGGGGTGAACGGCGGCTGCAGAGATCTGTAAGGGCGGAAAGTCGTGCGACTATTGAGCAACTGATCGCCCATATGAACCAAGGCGCTGCCAACAAAGTCTCCTCAGCGACCGTTCAGCGAACGGCCCTGCGCATGGTTGTCCGTAGCAGGTGCCTGTTTCATGCACCCATACTAACTGCGTTTATCGGCGATGAAGACTGGAATTTGCACGCCAGTACCGGAACTGCGCTGGGTGACGATCAGTTTGGCTTTAGGAAAAGTAAAGGCACGAGAGAGGCAATTCTGACGTTACGGCTAATGATGGAAGCAAGGCTAAAGAAAAATCGAGACACTTTCATAGGATTTGTCGACCTGGAAAAAGCGTTCGACAATATAAAATGGTGCAAGCTGTTCGAGATTCTGAAAAAAAGTAGGGGTAAGCTATAGGGAGAGACGGGTCATATACAATATGTACAACAACCAAGAGGGAATATTAAGAGTGGACGATCAAGAACGAAGTGCTCGTATTAAGAAGGGTGTAAGACAAGGCTGTAGCCTTTCGCCCCTACTCTTCAATCTGTACATCGAGGAAGCAATGATGGAAATAAAAGAAAGGTTCAGGAGTGGAATTAAAATACAATGTGAAAGGATATCAATGATACGATTCGCTGATGACATTGCTATCCTGAGTAAAAGTGAAGAAGAATTAAATCAACTGCTGAACGGAATGAACAGTCTAATGAGTACACAGTATGGTTTGAGAGTAAATCGGAGAAAGACGAAGGTAATGAGAAGTAGTAGAAATGAGAACAGCGAGAAACTTAACATCAGGATTGATGGTCACGAAGTCAATGAAGTTAAGGAATTCTGCTACCTAGACAGTAAAATAACCAATGACGGACGGAGCAAGGAGGACATCAAAAGTACACTCGCTATGGCAAAAAAGGCATTTCTGGCCAAGAGAAGTCTACTAATATCAAATACCGGCCTTAATTTGAGGAAGAAATTTCTCAGGATGTACGTCTGGAGTACAGCATCGTATGGTAGTGAAACATGGACTGTGGGAAAACCGGAACAGAAGAGAATCGAAGCATTTGAGATGGGGTGATATAGACGAATGTTGAAAATTAGGTGGACTGATAAGGTAAGGAATGAGGAGGTTCTACGCAGAATCGGAGAGGAAAAAATATGTGGCAAACACTGATAAGGAGAAGGGACAGGATGATAAGACATATGCTAAGAAATGAGGGAATGACTTCCATGGTACGAGAGGGAGCTGTAGAGGGCAAAAACTGTAGAGGAAGACAGAGATTGGAATACGTCAAGCAAATAATTGAGGACGTAGGTTGCAAGTGCTACTGTGAGATGAAGAGGTTACCACAGGAAAGGAATTCGTGGCGGGCCGCATCAAACCAGTCAGTAGACTGATGACCAAAAAAAAAACCGGAACTGGATGTCCACTGATGGCGGCAGATGGCATTTCTAGATGAATCACATATTACGATCCACCAGACAAATGGGCGTTGGCGTGAAACGTCTGGGCCCAGGTTAGAGGAAGGAGCGTTATGATCTGGGGACTATTTTCGTGGCACTCTCTAGGTGATCTTGGCATCCTGGAAGGCACAATGGGTCAACAAGTGAATGTCTCAACACTTGGGGACCATGACCAGTCGTATAGGCAGTCTGTTTTTCCTCAGCACGATGGCATCTACCAGCAGGACAATGCAACATCTCATGCAGCACAGTGTATGTGCGTGGTTTGGAGACGTACAACATGGAGTTTACCGTACTGGACTGGCCAGCTGGCACTCCGGATGTAAACCCAATCGAGAATGTGTGGGACCACCTTGATCGGGCTGTTTTCCACATGGATCCTCAGTTGAGAAACCTAGCACAGCTCGCCACAGCAATGGATTACATGTGACTCCACATTCCTGACAGTACGTTCCAGAAGCCCACCGGCCCTCTTTCTGCACGTTACGCGCAGCAAAATCTGCTTATTCAGGCTTTAGACAGGTGGTCGCATTAATGTTACTGGACAGTGAATATCAGTTTTCAGTTTTGTTTTGAAGTACACGTTGTGCTTCCAAAAAATTGTTCAGATGGCTCTGAGCACTATGGGACTTAACATTTGAGGTCATCTGCCCCTAGCCTTAGAACTAAACCTAACTAACCTAAGGTCATCACACACATCCATGCTCTAAGCAGGATTCGAACCTGCGACCGTAGGAGCAGCGCTGTTCCGGACTGGAGCGCCTAGAACCGCTCGGCCAGTTGTGCTTCCGTTTACAAAAATGAGTTCTTCAGCTGTGACTGTGATTTGTTTACGAATTCTACTGTCTCGCTTACGCGCGTATTTACTACCGCTGAGCATGTCGATATCGAACTTGTTTATGGGTTTTGTAATGGAAACGCTGCTTACCTGAAGAGAATACGGTAGACTGTTTCCAAAACGCTGAGTAAGAGGTGTTTTCAGTGAACTTGGAGACACAGTTGCAGTCAATCGTACCTCATCTGAGTATGTGCATGGACAGAGCCCAGGTGGAACGGAAGACATTATTCAGCTCGTAGAATGCGGTCCTTCAAAAACCAGATGGAAGAATTTCTACTCATAGTGGTGCAACTAGCGCCACTCTTATGCGATTGGAGCGAAATTTTAACAGACATCATCTTTCAGTTGTACAAACACGCCCACCAACTTTCGTTAATGTCATATAACGCCTTCTTCGTACTGCGTTTTTTCCGTCAGTCATGTCACAAGGAAACGACACCTGACGTTCTGCGGCTATATTAAATACATACACTCAAGTAGATTGCCAAAGACGATATTGATATATTATCAGAAACTTCGTCCGAATCACGCAAAATCTGAGAAGATGTAATCGAATTTGGTAATAGGGAGCACAGGTCAAAATACAGCTGTACTATTGAGAAAAGTGTGGTTGCGAAATCACACAAATGTTGAGAAATGTGTGGTGGAGGGATTACAAGTCTCATAGAAAAGAAGCAGATATTCTCCAAACAGGAGACAAAGCCAACGCATTCAAAGAATATTGGCAAAAGAAGAAGGAAGTCTGGTGGAGAGCTACATATACATAATTTTCGTGTGTTTAGAGGATGTAAGAATACATACTTTTTTACGTGACAGAAACGTCAGGTGTCCATGAAAGTTTTGATGGTAATGATGTTCAAAAACAGTGCTAAAACTGCAATGTGGTGATCCATACCTAACAAGTTTTTCTTTCATTGTTAGTAAAATCTTGAATCGCTGCCCTTGTAGACTAAGGCTTAAGTAATTAAGAATACAACAGTGTAGGCGTATTGGAGAGTTTTACGTCAATGGCGAAATGGCAGTAAAGGAATAAAAATCTGATTTCGTTCCCCCACGCAAATTTCTGAGCAAACTAGAGGTAATTACAGGCTGCAAGGAGGTACCGCAGAGCTCGAGGGATTGGTCTGAATATGGCAGTGGCTGACAAGTAATCCCCAAGATGGATGAGGGATTGTGCAGGTAATAACTGATGCTTTGCAGGTAAGCCTGCATTACAGGCGAATGCAAGTGGGAGAGGTCGGTGGATTATTAAGCAGGGAAATTTGTTTCGGAGCATACAAGCAGGTACTGAAGACATTATTAACGTAGGCGAACACATGCGTCTGTGCTGTACATTAATCATTAGCGAAGTTGGAACACGTTGTTATGCCTCGAGAGAGGAAGACATAATACTATCGTTTTCCACACAACGGTACTCATGTGCAAAATGTACAGAGACCATGAGAGAATGAAAGAGGCATCATTTTATGTCGTCCCAGCTGCAAACTGTGTACATCAAGAGCACTAAGAGTTCTCAGTAGACTAGCGAGTTGCCCTAACTTCTGACAGGTAGCACTAAATGGTTACGGCTGCTCGTATTCATTCCAGGTTTGAATCCAAGCCAACAGCAAGTGTTCATTTACCTCACTGTTGGATAGTAGAGCTGCGCCTAACCCAGCTATTGACAAGGGTTTCGCAGTCAGAAAATTAATTTCGAAAAATGCATTACATTAACCTTCACATACAAACAGGAAAATGTGGCAGGTGACTTTAATTCATCATATTTCAGCCACATAAAATTTATAAATTATATTTACGTGCCTTCCTTGTGAATCAGTGTATCTATTAGTGAAAACCGTATTAAAATCTTTACATTAAATCCTCACATTAACCTTCACATACAGACAGGAAGACGCAGCAACGGACTTCAATTTACATTAGTCTAGTGTGCAAAACATTAGGACCAAAGGAATGTTCACACTGGCAAGTAACACATCACAGTGATACTAGGACTTGGACCATACACAGAAAGATCTGCTACAGTATATATATATATATATATATATATATATATATATATATATATACAGGGCTATTACAAATGATTGAAGCGATTTCATAATTTCACTGTAGCTCCATTCATTGACATATGGTCACGACACACTACAGATACGTAGAAAAACTCATAAAGTTTTGTTCGGCTGAAGCCGCACTTCAGGTTTCTGCCGCCAGAGCGCTCGAGAGCGCAGTGAGACAAAATGGCGACAGGAGCCGAGAAAGCGTATGTCGTGCTTGAAATGCACTCACATCACTCAGTCATAACAGTGCAACGACACTTCAGGACGAAGTTCAACAAAGATCCACCAACTGCTAACTCAATTCGGCGATGGTATGCGCAGTTTAAAGTTTCTGGATGCCTCTGTAAGGGGAAATCAACGGGTCGGCCTGCAGTGAGCGAAGAAACGGTTGAACGCGTGCGGGCAAGTTTCACGCGTAGCCCGCGGAAGTCGACGAATAAAGCAAGGAGGGAGCTAAACGTACCACAGCCGACGGTTTGGAAAATCTTACGGAAAAGGCTAAAGCAGAAGCCTAACCGTTTACAATTGCTACAAGCCCTGACACCCGATGACAAAGTCAAACGCTTTGAATTTTCGGCGCGGTTGCAACAGCTCATGGAAGAGGATGCGTTCAGTGCGAAACTTGTTTTCAGTGATGAAGCAACATTTTTTCTTAATGGTGAAGTGAACAGACACAGTGTGCGAATCTGGGCGGTAGAGAATCCTCACGCATTCGTGCAGCAAATTCGCAATTCACCAAAAGATAACGTGTTTTGTGCAATCTCACGGTTTAAAGTTTACGGCCCATTTTTCTTCTGCGAAAGAAACGTTACAGGACACGTGTATCTGGACATGCTGGAAAATTGGCTCATGCCACAACTGGAGACCGACAGCGCCGACTCCATCTTTCAACAGGATGGTGCTCCACCGCACTTCCATCATGATGTTCGGCATTTCTTAAACAGGAGATTGGAAAACCGATGGATCGGTCGTGGGGGAGATCATGATCAGCAATTCGTGTCATGGCCTCCACGCTCTCCCGACTTAACCCCATGCGATTTCTTTCTGTGGGGTTATGTGAAAGATTCAGTATTTAAACCTCCCCTAGTAAGAAACGTGCCAGAACTGGGAGCTCGCATCAACGATGCTTTCGAACTCATTGATGGGGACATGCTGCGCCGAGTGTGGGAGGAACTTGATTATCGGCTTGATGTCTGCCGAATCACTAAAGGGGCACATATCGAACATTTGTGAGTGCCTAAAAAAACTTTTTGAGTTTTTGTATGTGTGTGCAAAGTATTGTGAAAATATCTCAAATAATAAAGTTATTGTAGAGCTGTGAAATCGCTTCAATCATTTGTAAAAACCCTATATATATATATATATATATATATATATATATATATATATATATATATATAGATCGTATCTGTTTCTTCAGAGAAGTCCGAAAGAACAGATACCATTGGTGATCTTGCAGCTCTCGAAGAATGAAATTACAATGAAATCCAGACCCTTAGCTGCTTACAGACGTTGATAAATATTAACGGGAACAGATAAAAATGTGAGCTCCGACCGGGACTCGAACCTGGGATACTCCTGCTTACAAGGCAGACGCTCTATGCGACTCAGCCATCGAGGACGCAGAGTATAGAGATAAGTCCCTGCAGTCGCAGTATCCTCTGTGTGAAATGATTCAAATTGCTCTGAGCACTATGGGACTTTACTTCTGAGCTCATCAGTCGCCTAGCACTTGGAACTAATTAAACCTAACTAACCTAAGGACATCACACACATCCATGCACAAGGCAGGATTGGAACCTGCGACCGTAGTAGTCGCACGGTTCCGTACTGAAGAGATTAGAACCGCTCGGCCACCGCGTCCGGCTATGACTGACATACTCTGCTTTTGTTCTTATTAGTGTTGTTGCTGCTGCTGCTGTTGTCGTTGTTGTTGTCTTAAGTAAGAGTGTAGAGTAACCGCTTGTCTGTTTCCGTCTATATGAGTTGAGTCAATCTTCCTGAAACTGTCTACCAAAAGTCATCGAAAATGATTATCAGATAAATTCATAACTTAAACTCATGTAATGTGCAAAACTCTTGAATATCCTTAATCCGATCTGCTCAACACTGTCTACAAATTGAAGCAAAATGTTTCAATAAAGAGGCAATGTAACCCGACCTGTGAAATAAAAGCCCAAGCTCCTGTAACTGGGTCGACGGAACTCATCTAGCAGTGCCTACCCACGGCTCCAGAGTCTGAAGATGTCTCTTTCTTAGAGTCGAAACCGGTCACTCCAACAAAAAAAAATATTTTAACAAGATTGCGATCAAGACTTTTGTTAACTACTTTTAAGATCCAGAATGAGATTTTCACTCTGCAGCGGAGTTTGCGCTGGTATGAAACTTCCTGCCAGATTAAAACTGTGTGCCGGACCGAGACTCGAACTCGGGACCTTTGCCTTTCGCGGGCAAGTGCTTTACCAAGTGAGCTACGCAAGCACGACTCAGGTCCCGTCCTCACAGCTTTACTTCTGCCAGATCTCGTCTCCTACCTTCCAATCTTTACAGAAGCTCTCCTTGCCCGCGAAAGGCAAAGGTCCCGAGTTCGAGTCTCGGTCCGGCACACGGTTTTAATCTGCCAGGAACTTTTAAGATCGCTGACTATGTTTTCAAAAATTTCAAAAATCGTGCTTTGGTAGCTCAGTTGGTAGAGAACGTGCCCGCGAAAGGCAAAGGTCCCGAGTTAGAGTCTCGGTCCGGTACACAGTTTTAATCTGCCAGGAAGTTTCACTTTTAAGATCGGTGACTATGTTTTCAAAAATTTCAAAAATCGTGCTTGGGTACCTCAGTTGGTAGAACAATTGCACGCGAAAGGCAATGGTCCCGAGTTCGAGTCTCGGTCCGGCACACAGTTTTAATCTGCCAGGAACTTTTAAGATCGCTGACTATGTTTTCAAAAATTTCAAAAATGGTGCTTGGGTAGCTCAGTTGGTAGAGCACTTGCCCGCGAAAGGCAAAGGTCCCGAGTTAGAGTCTCGGTCCGACACACAGTTTTAATCTGGCAGGAAGTTTCACTTTTAAGATCGCTATGTTTTCAAAAGTTTCAAAAATCTTATTCACAATAACACCGCAGTGGATACAGATATAAGGTTCTAATAACAGAAATGCAAGAAAAGCATACGGACAGATTTTGCACAGATCTCTGTCCATTGTTCTACACTGCTGCAGTAGAAGTTGTTTCTTAGTCAGGTTGTAGCGTTCTTATGGGAAAGGCGGCTTGCTCCACCACAAGCAGTGCTCACTTTCCAGTTTATGGGACAGACTACACCTCCACAGCATTTCGTATTCAATTATCTTACTAAGCAGATAAAACAACTTCACTCAGTTCGTCTTTATACAGTGGGGTTCTTTCAGTTTGATACGTATTTATTTGGGGTTGTTAAGCGAGCCAGGCAATATGTTTTTAGTCTTTGTTGACTGGGCTCAGTGAAAATTATTCCTCTACGTGCGAAGAACGTATACAGGATGTGGTGTCACCGCCAGACACCACACTTGCTAGGTGGTAGCCTTAAAATCGGCCGCGGTCCAGTAGTATACGTCGGACCCGCGTGTCGCCACTGTCAGTGATTGCAGACCGAGCGCCGCCACACGGCAGGTCTAGTCTAGAGAGACTCCCTAGCACTCGCCCCAGTTGTACAGCCGACTTTGCTAGCGATGGTTTACTGCCTACATACACTCTCATTTGCAGAGACGACAGTTTAGCATAGCCTTCAGCTACATCATTTGCTACAACCTAGCAAGGCGCCATATTCAGTTACTATTGATATTGATATTGTGAATCATGTACCGTCATGTACCGTCATGTACCTTGTCATGTTCCACACCTCACGTCAGCATAGTTCATCCCTCCTCACGCCAGCCTGGGTGAGCTAAAACGCGTGCATTTCGACCTCCAATAGTAACACGGTGTTGGCTCTTCTGCCAACACAACACAGAAAGCGTGCCTTCATAATATTGTCGACAAGGCTTATTTGACAACGGTGATGCCAGTTTAGTGAGAGTCACTTAAGCTTAATTGGCTAGACTGAGAAGCTTACACCTAGAACGAAACGAAACAAGTCCCCTGACAGCACCTTAAGGATTACGTAGCCTTCTCTTAAGTGTTGCTAGAGCAGCGAAAGTGATTAAGTGAACGTCGCTCGCAAGCATTCGGCGACGAGATGGAGTTCTGGCAAACACCCTCTGAAGGTGAGGAGTTGGCGATAGGATCCGGAGGGGATGGAGGGGGATTAGCCCCCCAAGACAGGATTACTCCGCGTGATTAATTCCACCAGGCGCGACAGCGCGGGCGGAACTCGGCAAGAGGTGCTCAGCGAATACCGGTGCACTAGACGTATAGCAGACAGGTAGGCCTGACAACGACACCGCACGGTATATGAAGGTGGCGTTTACGCAGGCCTTATTTTACGGCAGTTAGAGACTGCAATAAAGTTGCTGACAGCGTTGCTGTTATGTGGCTACAATAAAGAGATACACTGCTGTATGTTCGGCTACATTGCTGATGCCGCCGCGTGTTGCAGATTTTAGCTCATGTATTGCCGAGGTGTTATCCACCTCTAGCCGATATACATGGTCCAGCAACATTAATGTTGTCACCGAATATGTTTTACCTCACAGACGGCAGGTAGGCTGTAAGAATGCGTGTCCGGGGGGGGGGGGGGGGGGACAGTGCAATTGTAGTCTAGAAACAGAGCGATATATCTGGCTTTTGGGGCAAGGGTGCGAGCGTTTCCGAAAAGAGTAACTTTGTAAACTACACTAAAGCGACGAACAAACTACACTACTGGCCATTACAATTCCTACACCAAGAAGAAATGCATATGATAAACGGGTATTCATTGGACTAATATATTATACTAGAACTGACATGTTATTACATTTTCACGCAATTTGGGTGCATAGATCCTGAGAAATCAGTACCCAGAACAACCACCTCCGGCCGTACTAACGGCCTTGATACGCCTGGGCATTGAGTCAGAGCTTGGATGGGGTGTACAGGTACAGCTGCCCATGCAGCTTCAACACGATACCACAGTCCATCAAGAGTAGTGACTGGCATATTGTGACGAGCCAGTTGCTCGGCCACTATTGACCAGACGTTTTCAATTGGTGAGAGATCTGGAGAATGTGCTGGCCAGGGCAGCAGTCGAACATTTTCTGTATCCAGAAAGGCCCGTACAGGAGCTGCAACATGCGGTCGTGAATTATCCTACTGAAATGTAGGGTTTTGCAGGGATCCAATGAAGGGTAGAGCCATAGTTCTGAAATGTAACGTCCACTGTTCAAAGTGCCGTCAATGCGAACAAGATGTGACCGAGTCGTGTAACCAGTGGCACTCCATACCATCACGCCAGGTGATACGCGAGTATTGCGATGACCAATACACGCTTCCAATGTACGTTCAACGCGATGTCGCCGAACACGGATGCGACCATCACGATGCTGTAACCAGAACCTGGACTCATCCGAAAAAATCACATTCTGCCATTCGTGCACCCAGGTTCATCGTCGAGTACACCATCGCAGGCGCTCCTGTCTGTGATGCAGCGCCACGGGTAACCGCAGCCACGGTCTCCGAGCTGATAGTCCATGCTGCTGCAAACGTCGTCGAACTGTTCGTGCAGATGATTGTTGTCTTGCAAACGTCCCCATCTGTTGACTCAGGGATCGAGACGTGGCTGCACGATCTGTTACAGCCGTGCGGATAAGATGCCTGTCATCTCGACTGCTAGTGATAAGAGGGCGTTGCGATCCAGCACGGCGTTCCGTATTACCCTCCTGAACCCACCGATTCTATATTCTGCCAACAGTCATTGGATCTCGACCAACGCGAGCAGCAATGTACTGATACGATAAATCGCAATCGCGATAGGCTACAATCCGATCTTCATCAAAGTCGGAAACGTGATGGTATGCATTTCTCCTCCTTACACGAGGCATCACAACAACGTTTCACCAGGCAACGCCGGTCAACTGCTGTTTGCGTATGGGAAATCGGTTGGAAACTTTCCTCATGTCAGCACGTTGTAGGTGTCGCCACCGGCGCCAGCCTTCTGTGAATGCTCAGAAAAGCTAATCATTTGCATATCACAGCATCTTCTTCCTGTCGGCTAAATTTCGCGTCTGTAGCACGTCATCTTCGTGATACAGCAATTCTAATGGCCAGTAGTGAAATTATATAAAAAATCTCTGTACCAGATTTTGATGTCATTCTTAGAACTCTCACAATCCATTTTTAAATTTATGTGTATGATACACAGCAACTTTTATTTCACAAAAATTTACACAAATTTGGGAGTAATGCACTTTTGAAGTATTTTGTACCGCAGACAGTTGTTTTACAGTATTTTCAAAGTGTGTAACAGATTTCACCTTTTTATCTGCAATGACTCAGTAGAAAGTGTTTTTATGCACTGAAAAATATAAGTTGTGGGAAATGCAAAAAGAGGATTTTATTAGGATTTAAGACATAAGCAAATAACTCAGTTTGGTCAGAACCATACATTTGGTCTTCTTAGTTCTCATTAGGCGTACCTCATTTCTTCTAGTCTGATTCTTGTTTGTGCCCCTATTGGCAACATCCTTCACTGGCATTTCTGAAGTAGCAATATGCACGTTATCAGTCTGCTTCAATAGCTCGCTGAAACTGTTTGTTTGATTGTCACTGAAGACTTTTAGTCTGTTCCTTAAACACTTTTGGCGCTATATCTTGGCACTTTAAAGAGTAATTCAGTTGAAATGTTTACAGAATCTCATACTTCTTGCCGTAACACCAGAAAAATAAATGTTTATGTTTGTACACCGCAGACAATAACAGCAAACAACGGTAGCGCATCACAAACTGGCTCACTGCCTTATACGTATACTCTTTGGATGCTTCTCCGACCACAGGAAATAATAAAACATCTCAAACAAGGTTTGAGTCACGAAGAAAATGGGTGTGGCGTTACGTATTGGTTGAAACACGATGGCTTATAGATCTTTTCAGTAACAGTTAAACCCTGAAAATTGGAGACGTAACGCCTAACATGCTACAGGAGTAAATAAGAACAAAAATTTCACCATTTTAGACCAATTTTTTGTACATCTCCCCCCCCTCAAAAAGTTTCAAAGCGTTTATTCCTATCAAAACCTTCGTCTCTAACCTGCAGATGCTATAGGGAAAGATTTATTTGATAATTAATTGAAACCCTCAGCTGCCGACAGGTGTTGTTGATATGCCTCGATGGGTACAGTTGAAAATGTGTGCCCCAACCGGGATTCGAACCCGGGATCTTGGAGGCACCTATCCCTTGCACGCTTCCCGTGGGACCCACATTCCCAACTGTCCACAATCTACATACACAATGTACCTAATCGATAGGCAATGTGGGACTCACGGGAAGCGCGCAAGGGACAAGTCCCTGCAGTCGCGCTATTCATCCGTGTCCTCGGTGGCTCAGCTGGCTAGAGCGTCTGCCATGTAATCAAGAGATCCCTGGTTCGAGTCCCGGTCGGGGCACACATTTTCAGCTGTCCCCATCGAGGTATGTCAGCAACACCTGTCGGCAGCTGAGATTTTCAATTAATTATCATTTATTCTAGAGAAGCTGCACGGTCATCAATGGTGTCTGTTCTTTCGAGAATAGTTAGTCTCTTGATAACAAGATTTATTTCTCTTCAGCGAATCTACTAAGATACGTCACAGTCTCAATACTGAGTTTCGCGTTTCTACATTTGTCCAGAGTGTAAGCTGGTATTTGCGAGGTTGCCTGCTGCCAGTTTTTCCTCTCTGCTGTAAATAATTCGTGTCATTATTCTGCAACACTGAGTTACTAAACTGATGTGAAGGCACAATATTACTGAATGTATCGGTAATATTCACACACGACTGTGCCCATCTGCCAGGTCATTAATATTCATTATGATGGGCATTATTTTGCTAATCATGACATTTTTTAAATTTTCGTATAGACCGAGGTTTATTTTCCGTTGTATCCTGTGATGGTTATGATACGTTCGACATACGCTTCGTTTACAGTTGATACCTGCTTTGAAACAATGTGTGTTGTTTTTCGTCAGTGTGTTTGGCGCTATTTTAGACGGATAAACGTGTGAAAGCTTCATTGAGAATGATTTAGCAGCGTTGTTAAATCTCTTAACGTTCAAGAGCTCTAGAATGTGTGTTTCCAGCATGATCGTTGTCCAGCTGATTAGCCACGGGAAGTATGGGTGGTATTAGATCACTGTTACAATGGCGACTGGATTTCCAGTCAAAGAAGAATTTATGTCGAAAGCCAGCCAGTTTTGAGCAGTGGCGAAGCAAAATGCGGAAGATGGGCTCAACACTTTATCATCAAAGTGCTGAATTATGGTGCAGCTGAGGACCAAACTTACCCTCTGTAAATAGAGCAACCAGTATAAACTGCTGAGGAAGTGGAGGCGGCCATCACGAAGCTGAAGAATAATGAGGATAATACAAGCAGAGGTCATTAAAAATGCAGGAAATGAATTTGTGAAACATTTTTACAAGCTTCTAATTGAAATTTGGGTACATCAAAGTATCCCTGGTAAATGGAACATACGTATCATGTGCCTAGTACAAAAGAAAGGCGATATTATGGTGTGCTCTAAGTGAAGGAATTAGGCTATTACCTACGGCATATAAAACATTCTCCAACATTCTTTTTAACAGCCTTACACCCTATGTTGAAATACTGTTAGTGACTGTCATTGTGGATTTCGACAAGGAAGATCTACCTTTGATCAGGTCTTCATAATATGGCAAATACTAGAAAAATGTGAAGAATTTAAGCCTGATGCACATTTCCTATAGAGATCAGATCAGCGTACAGCAGTGCTGTAAGAAGCCAGATGTATATAGCAATGAAAGAGGTACGAAACCCTATTGAACTGATTGCTTACGGAAAGCTATTATGGAAAACACATGGAGTCAAGCGAAATAAATCGTAACCTTTGGTTCGGCATTCCAACAACGTTTTATATGTGTTCTTACCAATTTAAATTGTAATTCTAGGTATTTAGTCGAATTCACGGCCATTAGATTAGAGTGGTTTATCGTGTAACCGAAGTTCACCCGATTCCTTTCAGCACTCATGTGGACGACCTCACACATTTCATTACTGAGGGTCAAATGCCAATTTTCGCAACACAGATATCTGTTCTAAATCGTTTTGCAATTGCTTTTTCTGTCCTGATCAGTTTACAAGACAATAAACAACAGCATTATCTGGAGACTACCAAAGATGACCGCAAAGATTGTGTCCTAAATCGTTTATATAGATAAGAAACTATTCAGGTAGTGAAGGGAGACGAAAATTTAACAGTCATGAGTGACTGGAACTCGATAGTAGGAAAAGGAAGAAGAGGAAACGTAGTAGGTGAATATGGAATGGGAGTAAGGAATGAAAGAGGAAGCCGCCTGGTAGAATTTTGCACAACATAACTTAATCATAGCTAACACTTGGTTCAAGAAACATGAAAGAAGGCTGTATACATGGAAGAAGTCTGGAGATACTGGAAGGTCTCAGATAGACTATATAATGGTAAGACAGAGATTCAGGAACTACGTTTTAAATTGTAAGACATTTCCAGGGGCAGATGTGGACTCTAACCACAATCTATTGGTTATGAACTGTAGATTAAAACTGAAGAAACTGCAAAAAGGTGGGAATTTGATGGCCGGCCGTTGTGGCCGTACGGTTCTAGGCGATTCAGCCTGGAACCGCGTGACCACTACGGTCCCAGGTTCGAATCCTGCCTCGGGCATGGATGAGTGTGATGTCCTTAGGTTGGTTAGTTCTACGTTCTAGGGGACTGATGACCACAGATGTTAAGTCCCATAGTGCTCAGAGTCATTTGAACCATTTTGGGAATTTAAGGAGATGGGACCTGGACAAAAAGAAACAGAGGTTGTAGAGGGTTTCAGGGAGAGCACTAGCGAACAATTGACAAGAATGGGGGAAAGAAGCACAGTAGAAGAAGAATGGGTAGCTTTGAGAGATGAAATAGTGAAGGTAGCAGAGGACCAAGTAGGTAAACAGACGAGGGCTAATAGAAATCCTTGGGTAACAGAAGAAATATTGAATTTAATTGATGAAAGGAGAAAATACAAAAATGCAGTAAATGAAGCAGGAAAAAAGGAATACAAACGTCACAAAAATGAGATCGACAGGAAGTGTAAAATGGTTAAGTAGGTATGGCCAGAGGACAAATGTAAGGATGTAGAGGCTTATCTCACTAGAGGTAATATAGATACTGAATACAGGAAAATTAAAGCGACCTTTGGAGAAAAGAGAACCTCTTGTATGAATATCAAGAGCTCAGATGGAAAACCAGTTTTAAGTAAAGAAGGGAAAGGAAGGTCGAAGGAGCATATAGAGGGTCTATACAAGAGCGATGTACTTGAGGACAGTATTATGGAAATGGAAAAGGATGTAGATGAAGATGAAATGGGAGATATGATACTACGTGAAGAGTTTGACAGAGCAATGAAAGACCTGAGTCGAAACAAGGCCCTGGGAGTAGACAACATTCCATCGGAACTACTGACAGCCTTGGGAGAGCCAGGCCTAACAAAACTCTTCCATCTAGTGAGCAAGATGTATGAGACAGTCGAAATACCCACAGACTCCAAGAATATAATGATTCCAATTCCAAAGAAAGCAGGTGTTGACAGATGTGAAAATTACCGAACTATCAGTTTAATAAGTCATAGCTGCAAAATAATAACACGAGCTCTTTACAATGGAAAAACTGGTAGAAGCCGACCTCTGGGAAGATCAGTTTGGATTCTGAAAACTGTTGGAACACGTGAGGCAATACTGACCCTACAGCTTATCTTACAAGATAGTTTAAGGAAACGCAAACCTAAGTTTGTAGCATTTGTAGACTTAAAGAAAGCTTTTGACAATGTTCACTGGAATACTCTCTTTCAAATTCTGAAGGTGGCAGGGGTAAAATACAGGGAGCGAAAGGCTATTTACAATTTGTTCAGAAAGCAGATGGCAGTTATAAGAGTCGAGGGACATGAAAGGGAAGCAGTGGTTTCGAAGCGAGTGAGACAGGATTGTAGCCTCTCCCCAATGTTATTCAATCTGTATATTGAGCAAGCAGTAAAGGAAACAAAATAAAAATTCGGAGTAGGTATTAAAATCCAGGGTGAAGAAATAAGAACTTTGAGGTTCGCCGATGACATTGTAATTCTGTCAGAGACAGCAAAGGACTTGGAAGAGCAGTTGAACGGAATGGACAGTGTCTTGAAAGGACGATATAAGATGAACATCAACAAAAGCAAAACGAGGATGATGGAATGTAGTCGAATTAAATCGGGTGATGTTGAGGGAATTAGATTAGGAAATGAGACACTTAAAGTAGTAAAGGAGTGTTGCTGTATGGGAAGCAAAATAACTGATGATGGTTGAAGTAGAGAGGATATGAAATGTAGACTGCCTATGGCAAGGAAATCGTTTATCAGGAAGATAAATTTGTTAATATCGAGTATAGATTTAAGTGACAGGAAGTCATTTCTGAAAGTATTTGTATGAAGCGTAGCCATGTATGGAAGTGAAACGTGGTCGACAAATAGTTTAGACAAGAAGAGAATAGAAGCTTTCGAAATGTGGTCCCACAAGATAATGCTGAAGATTAGGTGGGTAGATCACGTAACTTACCCATCATTGGATTCGTCAAGATAGCCGCTATTAGAAAAGAAGTACCAAGCTATAGCATGCCATAAAAAAAAAATAAAAAAAAAAAAAAAATAAAAAAAAAACAAAGCTGACCTTCATATCTCTGACGCGACCCCACCTAGCAACAATAAAACTAACGCCATATTATGGCCTCCGTTGTCCCATGCAACATTTCGCTCACAAACTTTTCAGCTCCTATCATACTTCCGGAGTTATTCAAGGTGTCAATAATTGGTGACTCACCCTGTATACAGGGTGGTCCACTGACAGTGAGCGGGCCAAATGTCTCACGAAATAAGTATCAAACGAAAAAACTACAAAGAACGATACTGGTCTAGTTTGAAG